>NC_048225.1:117931801-117947915 GCF_002007445.2 Ailuropoda melanoleuca
CTGGGGACGGTCGCCTGGCGCCGCGCGCGGTCGAGGCGGCGCCGGCGGCTGCAGCAGGTGGGCACCGTGGCGCAGCTCTGGATCTACCCGGTCAAGTCGTGCAAGGGGGTGCCGGTGAGCGCGGCCGAGTGCATGGCCTTGGGGCTGCGCAGCGGCCACCTGCGGGACAGGTAGGGCCGGGCCGGGCGGGGTGCGCGGGACCTGCCGGGGACGGGGTGGGGTGGGGGCCGCTCGCGGGAAGGAGTCTCCAGGTTTGCCTCTTGCGTTTCCTGGGCTGCTGGTCGGACGCTTTGCCTTTGATCCTTTAGCTGGGAAGGTCAATTCAAGTCTGGTTCCGATTTGGAAAGGTACGTAGGGGCAGACCCCTGACCCTCTCTAGATGACAAGCTCCCCTGTAGAAGGATGGGGTCTGACCTGGTGATCTCCCAAGTCTCCTGCTAGTTCTAAACTTTCTGATTCTTAGTGCACTGTACAGTAGTAGAAAATAAAATGCTATGAGCACACGTGGGCGGACAGCGGCAACGCTGAAACCAAGACTCGTTTAAGGACACTGGCTTTGGTCTTGCTGGAGTTTGCTCCTCCCATTCCTGGAGCAGGTGCCTGGGAGACCCAGGAGGTGGGGAGACTTGATCCACTTTCATAAGTAATGAACAGAGTGAAGTTTTGTGTTGTAATATTTGCCGTAAAGAGAATAGTGTGTCCCATCTCCCCAGAGGCAAAGTGGTCCTTAATGAAGAACTCGGGGTAAAGGCTCTACCCACGTAAGGCCTGGCATATGGAAATTCCACTCCCTCAGAAAAGAAAAAAAAGAAAAAAAGAAAGAAAAGGTATTCTGTCATTTAACTCATCCCAAAGGTGAGGCTACAGACACTTACTCTTACAGAATTATGCAGCTGGATATCTGGAAGGTACACTTGATGGTGAACAATGCAACACTCTAGAAAGCGTGAACAAGGAAGGACAGAATCCCCTTCTTTGGTTCATTAGGCTTAAGATGCCTTCCTATCAGGCTGGGGTGGTTTTGTTGTGGTCCTCTGGACGTTTGCAAGTTGGTCATTCAAAGAATCTTCTAGCAGAGGGGCGCCTGGGTGGCACAGCGGTTAAGCGTCTGCCTTCGGCTCAGGGCGTGATCCCGGCGTTATGGGATCGAGCCCCACATCAGGCTCCTCTGCTATGAGCCTGCCTCTTCTTCTCCCACTCCCCCTGCTTGTGTTCCTCTCTCACTGGCTGTCTCTATCTCTGTTGAATAAATAAATAAAATCTTAAAAAAAAAAAAAGAATCTTCTAGCAGAGACTATCTGCTGCTCTGAGTTCACTCCAGGACATGTGTATTCGCTCTTCTCAGCTGTCTTCTTTAAAAAATATGGACTCTGACAGCTTTGAAAAACTTCAAATTGTTTAGAGAAATGTTGTGTATGCAGACCATATAACTCTTGGGGGTTTTCCGTCCTCATCCACTCCAGATTTCTCATCCTGGAGAGCTTTTTGTGTTTTGTTTTTGTTTTCAGTAATCTCTACCCCCAACGTGGGGCTAGAACTCAGGACCCTGACATCAAGAGTCCTGTGCTCTGTAATGGAGCCAGCCAGGCACTCCTAATCCTGGAGAGGGTTTTATTATTTATCTATCTATCTATCTATCTATCTATCATCTATCTATCTATCTACCCATCTATCTTTATACTTTATTCACATTTTCTGGGTTTTCCGCTAATGTCCTTCTTTTTCTACCCTAAGATCCCAACCAGGATACATTTATAATTCCATTTGGATGTCGTGACTCCTTGGGCTTCTCTAGACTGTAATAATTTCTCAAGCTTTTATCATTATTTGTTGATCTTGAGAATTTGGAGGAATCCTGAGTGGGCATTTTGTAGAGTGTCCTTCAGTTTGGGTTTGTCTGATGTTTGCCTTATGGTTGACAGGGAGTATGAAGTTTTAGGAGGAAGAGCACAGAAGTAAAGTTCCATTCTCCTTGTAGCATATCAAGGGTACATAACTTACCAACAAAAAGTTTTTATTTAAATTCCAGTTAGTTAACATACAGTGCAATATTAGTTTAAGATGTACAATATAGCGATTCAACACTTCCCTACGGACATCCGTGCTCATCACGACAGGTGAGCTCCTTAATCCCCATCGCCTATTTAACCCATCCTCCCACCCCCCTCCCCTCTGGTGACCATCAGTTTGTTCTCTATAGTTAAGAGTCTGTTTCTTGGGGGCACCTGGATGGCTCGGTCAGTTAGGCGTCTGCCTTCAGCTGAGGTCAGGATCCTGGGGTCCTGGGATCCAGCCCCGCATCGGGCTCTCTGCTCAGTGGGGAACCTGCTTCTCCCTCTCCCTCTGCCTGCTGCTCCCCCTGCCTATGCTCTCTCTCTCTCTGTGTCAAATGAATAAATAAAATCTCAAAGTAAGTCTGTTTCTTGGTTTGTCTGTCTCCTTTTCCCTTTGCTCCTTTGTTTTCTTAAATCCCACATACGAGTGAAATCATGTGGAATTTGCCTTTCTCTGACTGACTTATTTCAGGAGAGGAGTGAGTGACCAGAGGAGCCATGACATTTAATGAGCCACCGGAGAGATTTTTAAAACTTTAATTTCCTGAGAGTCCCATTCCAGACCTATGGAATCAGAATCACCCAGAGTGAAGCCCCCTCGTGTCGTGGTAAGATCCCCCCAGTGAATCTGATGTTAAAGGGCTGTATCTGGGGCCGTGAAGAACGAGAAGAGCGTGTTAAGAGCTTATTCAAGTATAAAGGATTAGACGAGCCTTCCTACTGCTGGGAAAACTCCAGGCACAGGGGTTCTGGCTACCTTCCAGAAACTGGGAGAAGCAAATTCTCATGGTGCACATCTAGAGAAAGTCGCCTTGGGCTACTTCCTCCCCCACTTGAAGGACTGAAGTCATTATTCAGAGAGAGATTTCCAGTTCTTATCTGTGTCTCTTCTGGTCATCTGAATAACTCTTTTCTCACTTCTCATTGTCACTACTTGGCTGTGATTATTGCTCTTGTGGAAAGAAAGGATTTGTCCCTTGCTTTTCTGCTTCCATGGGTATCTCAAAATAAACAGGACTGTATCCACTTCCCCTTGTTTGGAACAAGGATGCTTGGAATGGGTGCTGGGGCGCGGAGACTGGGAGGAGGCAGGGCAAGGCAGTGGGACGAACATAGATTCGTGCCTCACGTGCCTCGGACACTGAGCTGAATCCTGTCACATAGATGACGTTACACAAGCCTCAGCACAGTCTGGTGGGCTAGATGTTATCTCCACTCTGCTAATAAAAACGGCAGGATCAGAAAGGAGGAGCGTCTCACCCAAAGCACTTATGTGCTGGAGGGGTGTGAACTCACATCTCTGTGGGTACCGCAGTCACACGCTTTTCATGAAGCCAGTGTGATTTAGAAGAGCGAGGATTGCACGGAGGACCAGGAGACCCGCGCACAGTCGTCTAAAGTTTCTGAGCCTCATTTTTTCATTTACAAAAGAAAGAGGTTGGACTTGATGATCTCAAAGACCCTATTTCATTGGGTTTTATTTATTAAAGGATAACGGAAACTCAGAAGCAAGCTAGAAAGAACTCTGCTGAATGAGTGCTGTTCTCTCAACTTAATAATAACGAAACAGCCTGGAATGCAGGAAAAGGCCTCTTGGATTTCATTCCATTTTGAACCATTCTTTGGAACCATTCTGAGAATCTGGGCTCTTCCTCCATAAGGGCTCTGTCCTCCAACTTCCAGAACTATTTTGTTCAAAGCTCTTAACAATTTTGTGAGTGTTTGGCTTGGGCACGCTGGACTCTGGGCTGGTTCAGAGTCCGCCTAGCAGAACGCTGCGTTGCCTGATTGGCGCAGAAGGTGGGAGGGTTGGCCTCCCTCCTTGACCTTGTAAATCCCACTCTCCTTGGCGGGTATATAGGACTCAATCAGTCCTAAATCTGCCCTAGCCCTTCGGAAGCCAGCCCTTGATGTTTTCTGCACGGACTGCGATCTCCGGGAGAAACGAGTTCTCTAAGTTTATCATACTGAGTGTCACTACCCTCCTTCTATCTGTCGTGGGGTCCCTGCCCCCCCCTTTAGGCACTTCTGCTTCCCAGACCAATTTCTAGTTCAGACATGAGGTTTTCCAGCTGTCCTGGGCTCTGCTCCCCCACATCTGTGGTCACTCTGGGCACCGTTGTTCCTTTGGAGACTGAGCTCTGGCCTCTGGACCGATCCTCACACTGCACACTCCTGTTTTAGGTGTAAAAGAAGGTGTTAGTTTGGGGATAACTTGATCATGGAAAATCCACACTCCAGACTTACTCTTTTTTTTTTTTTTTAGATTTTATTTATCAGAGAGAGAGAGAGAGAGCGAGCATGAGTAGGGTGAGGGGCAGAGGGAGAAGCAGACTCCCCACCGAGCTGGATGCGCAATCCAGGGCTCAATGCAGGGCTCGATCCAGGGACCCTGGGATCATGACCTGAGCTGAAGGCAGACACTTCACTGAATGAGCCACCCAGGTGCCCCCAGACTTACTTTCTTTCAGATCTGGCAGAACAGAGAGAGTTATTCACTGGGCATCGTTTGTATGCAAGAGAGGACAAATGCCATGACCCCAAGGGACAGGGTAGTGAGGGTGGTTGGGGTCTGTTACGGGCAGCAACTTCTTATCTTTTATTGGTGTCTCTGTCCGATCCCGGTGGTAGACTTCCTGCAGGCTGCCAGCTGACTTTCCATTTGCAGTAGCTAGCACAAAATGTCCAGCCCCCCATCTCACTGTTGATGCCAGGGGTTAACCCCTGTGCTGTTAAACAGCAGGCTGGAGCCTCAGCCCCGGGAGGGACTCACCGTCAGAAGTAACGTGCAGACTCCTGTTGGGACGCGTGTCTGGCTGGGTGCAACTCTTGGAGGGAGTCCTGTTGGGGGCCAGGACATGATGGACGTTTCGGGTGCAGCCTTGGGTAGGACTAACCAGAGCACGATCATCCAGGACTCCGCACCCAGGGATGAGGCTGGAAATAGGAACAGGGCCCAGCCCCAAGGGAATGGAGCCGTGACAAGGTAACAGGAAAGCCCTTGGTCGCAGAACCCCGTAGGTGATCGGGTCAGACACCCCTGGGAGCCAAAGACGCCTGGAAGGAAAAAGGTGGCTTCTCAGAGGGATGGGGGCCTGCCGCTGCCCGCATCACCACCTCTGGGATGGAAATAGCCAAGACAGTTCCCGAGATGCCTCTGCACTGTCATACGTCCGCCGCCACACCCCGACACCAACACATACCTGTCGCTAGTGGAGCACAGGTGCTGGCCAGAGTGCTGGGCGGTGGCAGGGAAGGGACACCCCCTGGGGTCAGGCGAGGGCTGAGACTGAGCCACCTGCATTCTGAAATCAGAGATCCTCATCAGGTTGGGCAGGCATTCCCATTTGGTTCCAGTCGTGGTTGGCAGTGTCTCCCCTAGAGACATTCTGGACGGGGCTGTCCCTCTCATCCTGCCCACGGTTGGAAAGCCCGAGCTTCCAGCTGGGACGGTGCCATCGAAACTTACTTTCTCCAGGGGGCAGAACGCTTTTTAAATATCTTTTAGTAATCAGATCGTTTGTGTGGTGTAACCCCAGACATACGCTGTGCTGTAGATAAAAGAGTAGCCGACCTGCCCGGGCCAGCCTCCTTCCCCTTTTCGGGAAAGCCCAGCCGTTCTCCTCCTAGATATGATGCAGTGTGCAAACAGCCTAGAACAGCAGGCTCTCCAGAAGGAAGTGGAGTTCCGATCTAACTCATGGTTTGTGGGCATCTCGTTTTTGCAGTCAGAACATGCACGGGAAGAGGGGAGGCTGTTTGGGGGTCTCCTGATGTCAGACCTGCAAGGCTCAGCGGGTCAAACGGAGTGCAGGCCTGTTTGCATCCTTTGGCGTCCTGAACAGTGCAAGACCCTGTCTAGAGTTCTAGTTCACTTGAGCCAGTAGTTTGGGCCTCAGCTTGTTCCACAGCAAAGAGACCTGGAAGACATCTTGCAATGACCGGGAGAGTTTAATAAGTGCCCGGAAATTTCTGACCAAAACAAAGCCCCAAACTAAGCACCAGGATTCCCAAAGCAGTAAGGGAAATTTCTGCATTTTGGGAACTGGGGATTTTCATACATTGGCCACATGTTCTCTCCCAGGGCTGTTTCTTCCAAAGAAGCTGCTTTTCGGGGCACCAACGTTTGGAGTCAAAGAATTTGACCAGATCGGGGTAATTGTCTAGAAGAAAATTGTTGGATCCCGAGTCTGGGCGGGGAGGGGGTTTGATGAAATAAAAGCTAGAGGGAAGTCTCTGAGAGGGTCAAAGAGGCTTTTCTGAGCATGTTCGTGTTTGTTCCTCGGCAGGTTTTGGCTGGTGATCAAGGAAGATGGGCACATGGTCACCGCCCGGCAGGAGCCTCGCCTCGTGCTGGTGTCCATCACCTGTGAGGGCGACCACCTGATCCTCGAGGCTCCGGGCATGGACCGGCTGGCTTTGCCCAGCAAGCTACCTTTCTCAAACAAGCTGCATGATTGCAGGTGCTCTGCTCGGGGCCTCTGGGGACCCGACGGGATTTTCCCGTAGGCTCCTCCCTGCACCTGTCCTGCTTCAGTGTGTATAGTAGGTGATGAGTTCGGGGAAGGAAATATTTAAGAGAAGTCTGGCTGGGGCTGGGATCAGTCAAGTGGTCAGAGGTGAGTGGGCGAGGCAGAGTACTGTTTTAAGGGTCCTGGGATTTGCTTTACTCAGGTATGGTAATGGATGTGGAGGTGCCAGTGACCGTGAGGAAGAAAGAAGTTTTCTATGCTCACAGATCCCTGGGAACAGGAGGCTTGGCATGTCCTGCAGGGCCGCACAGAGAAGCAGCAGGGTTGGTCAGGACGTGGGCTATGCTAGGGGGTGGGGGGATGGGAGCAAGAGACCTTTTTTTTTTTAAAGATTCTGTTTATTTATTTATTTGAGAGTGAGCAGAGAGAGAGAGAGAGCACATGAGCGGTGGGAAGGGGCAGAGGGAGAGGGACAGGCAGACTCTCCACTGAGTTGAGGTTGGGGGGAGCCCGATATGGGGCTCGATCCCAGGACCCCAAGATCATGACTTGAGCCAAAGGCTAATGCTTAACCGACTGAGCCACCCAGGTGCCCCTACGAGAGCCTTTATTGTGGTTTCTACAGAAAGTACCAGACCAGGCAGGGTAAACAACTTCAGGATTGGCTGGTTTGAGCAATTTCAATGGGCTCTGGGGCATAGAGACTGTCTCTGGGTGCCTGGTATCTGGCCCTGGGTGATTAGGGCCGGGGGACAGTGGCCTGGTGTGAAAGAGCCCAGAGAGGAGGTGGTTGGGGTGGGGCCTCCGGATTGGTTGGCATGCACACGAAAGGTGAATGGTCTCCTACCTGTGGGAATCTTCCAGCCCAGGAAGGGGTGGTTCCTTCCACATCAGCAGGGCCCCAGGATGCCAGTGCATCAAGAATACAGGAAACACAAAAGCGTGATTAATATGCATAGAGAGGGGGTGCCAAGGGCCAGTCTTTAGAGTTCTTCTCTGTTTGTTCAGGCTGGATGGACTTCTCTTCGGCATTGGCAGCACCCCCCCGCCCCACCACCAAGCAGACAAGGCAGTTAGTGGAGACGACCACTAACTCAGGGTTGGGTGAGAGGGCGCCAGAGCTTGTCACGGTCACCTTAGCCTGTCAGGTCTCTGGCACGAGTCAGAGGTAGGAGATTCCCACCCCTGGCCTGGATACACGTCAGGCCTGGGCTTCCTTTCAGTCTGTAGGACCCCTGTAGGGTGGTCAAATTTCATGGTTCCTGGGGGTCTTGTCCTGTGCTACTGGAAAGTCCTAGAGACTTGGGTATCTGTCATGGGGTGCTCTGGATCCCTTTGTAACACCTGAGCATTTTCATCCTGTGGAGATGGGGTTGTCCAATGGTCCCAAGACTCAGAGGAAGATCACACGTTGCTCCCAGGGCCCTGACTGTATGCTTTTCCAAGCAGAGCGTCTGAGCTAAAAACCATCATTCAACGTTCTGAAGTTTCAAAAGCCTGCAGTAGTAATTCATTGAATATAATATTTTAGCTAATCATCTCCTCAAGCTCGTGAGGTGGAGATCATTCATTCCACCTCACACGAGGGAACAGGACTCGCATCGCTGTCATGCAGGGCAGAGCTGGGATTTGAACCCACCCGCCTCCTAGTGTTTGCTCTTCGTGCCTATGCACAGGGAAGGGAAAAGCTTTGCTGTATGGGATTTGGTTTGTATTTATTCCTTGATCATTGGGAGAACTTTCCAGTAAAACTGGATTTTCTTTGTAAAAATCCATTCACAGGGACGCCCGGGTAGCTCAGTCAGGTAAGCTTGGGACTCTTGGTTTCGGCTCAGGTCGTGATCTCAGGGTCGCATTGGGCTGAGCACTCAGCGGGAGTCTGCTTCTCTCCCTCTCCTTCTGCCTCTCTCTCTCTTTCTCTCAAGTAAATAAATAAATAAATAAATCTCTTTAAAAAATCCATTCAAGGCTTTATGTCTTAAGTATTTTTTCGTAGTTTTGCTCTGTGAATTAGTGCATTGCTAACGAATGAAGTGCTCACATAGGAAGGATCAGTCTTTCTCTGTAGGATATAGATGATGGAATATTTTGTGTCAAAATGTGGAAGAAGGTAGGGCCCTGGGTGACTCAGTCAGTTCAGCATCTGCCTTCAGCTCAGGTCATGATCTCAGGGTCCTGGGATCGAGTCCCACATCGGGCTCCTGGCTCGGCGGGGATCCTGCTTCTCCCTCTCCCTCTGCCACTCCCCCTGCTTGTGCTCTCTCTCTATATATCAAATAAATTAAATAAAATCTTTACAAAAATGTGGAAGAAGAGTTTTGCATAACATTCTGGAAGAATGGAAGAAGCCGGGATGGTGCAGGGGTAGGTTGCACCTGCCACAGGGACGAGGAGTAAGGACTAGTTGGGGGGTGGTGTTCAGGAGTGGGAAGGGCACTGCATAGTTACCGTTCCCTTACCCACTGGCTGCTTTCTACTTTTCAAAGTGCCAACACTAGGTTCACCTGGCAGACGGAAGCTGAGGGGCAGAAGTGTGTGCCCTTCCACGGGGGCTGGTGTGAGGGGTTGAGGGACATGCTGGACCCGGGAGCAGGTGCTTCAGGAACTCATGAACAGTGGGGTCAAGGCTGTTCCGAGTAGTTTGTTGTTTGAGGAGACTTCTAGGGGAAAGGCTGAAGGCCAGGAGAGGACCATGAGAAGGCTCTGGGACAAGCCAGGAATTAATCAGAGGTCAAGCAGGGGCGCCACGAAGAGGGTGTAGAGAGAAGAGAAAGGCCTAAGAAACTTGAGAACAGCAGGGAGATTTGACAGGCGATGGGAGAGGCTGTCCCAAAACTAGGTGAGTCTAAGGGTCAGAGCAGGACTGGGGGCGTCGGGGAGCACAGGGCTCGGTCTGGTCTGGAGCGTGTTGTATGTGCACTGACTCTTTCCCATGCATCATCCCAGGAGGCCTCAAACCTGGGTGACGCTCACAGGTGGAGGTGCAGACCATTCTCATGGTATATGAGGGTCTGTGAGGGCAGGGGATGCTTTAGGGAATAGGTTTCCAGATCCTTAAATCCCATAGACGACAATCCGAATTGCACCCACAGTGGGCACCTTCTCCTCTCCCACCTCCCCTCTGTATTCACGAAAGTCTTGCCCACCCCACGTCTTAATGGGGAGCATTGCTCTGGGAGGGGAAAACCGATGGGCCCAAATAATGGGAAATGTTGGTGTTGATAAAGAGAATGACTCTAATGACAGGGAAAATCGTTCTACAAGTTGGTGGTTCCATATCTTTGTCTTACACGAAAATGAAGGAGCCAGTAATCAAATTGTTGCTCACAAGGAATAAAGTTGATGCTGAACCTTATCTTATCCCAGCAATAAGGGTCATACACAGATACGTGGATGTACGACAGGATTTATTAGGGAATTTATTTTAGGGACGCCTGGGTGGCTCAGTCACTAAGCATCTGCCTTTGGCTCAGGTCATGATCCCAGGGTCCTGGGATTGAGCCCCGCATCAGGCTCCCTGCTCGGTGGGAAGCCTGCTTCTCCCTCTCACACTCCCCCTGCTTGTGTTCCCTCTCTTGCCGTCTCTCTGTGTCAAATAAATAAATAAAATATTTAAAAATTAATTTTAAACAAAATTTTATTTTTTATGCTAATCAAATTGTTGCTCGTAATACTTATTTTTTTTTAAAGTGGGCTCCATGTTAGGCATGGAGCCCAATGCAGGGCCTGGAGTAATGACCCTGAGATCAAGACCAGAGCTGAGACCAAGAGTTGGACACTTAACCAACTGAGTCACCCAGGTGGCCCTTAACCATATATTTTAGAAAATGAATAGGAGTGGGTATCAAACCACAGTGGCATTTAGATTCTATTGCATACTTTCAAAAACATAATTTTATAGCTTTGTATATTAATATGCATAATATGCTTTATAATCATATTTTAAATGTTATTATTTATAATTCAATGGAAATGATATTTTCTACAATGAATTAAACTTACTATATGTCAGCTTGCCATTCTGCGAGGGGTACATGGCTTTTAAACATTTTTTAGTGGTACTCAAGCACGGAGACTGCTGTGTCATCTAAGTGACTCTGTGCCTGCCTGGCCGGTAGGTACCGTATTAGCCTCTCTGGTTCACAGCTGGCGACACAAGGTCAGGGGAGTTCAGTGGTTCGTATAAGGTCACAGTCTGGAGAATGGTGGAGTTCCACTTTGAACCAGTTCTGCCAGACTCCAAGCTTAGGCTGCATCGACCACACCTTTGTCCCTGCCCCTTTCTGAAAGTAGCGTGAATCCTTGCTACTCAAAGTGTGGTCTGCGGACCGGCAGCGTAGGCCTCCTGAAGCTTGTCAGGCGGGCAGACTGTCAGGCTCCAACCAGACCTTCTGAAGCAGAGTCTGCATTTTAACCCGATCTCAGTGATTTGCAGGCATGTTAGCATTTGAGGGGCTCTTCCCTGGAGCACGTTCTGTGGCCTCCCCTCCTGTTTCTGTCCAGCTTTGGCCCTTGGCCTGAAGATCACTTCCTCACGCTCTGGGATAGTCAGGTCCCAGCGGTCCAGCGGTCCCATCTTTGATGCCGTCTCTCAGCGTGTTGAGGCAGGACAGTAACCTTGGCGCTCTCTTGTGACCCTCCCAGGATCTTTGGTATGGACATCAAGGGCAGGGACTGTGGCGACCAGGCAGCTCAGTGGTTCACCAACTTCTTGAAAACAGAGGCTTTCAGGCTGGTTCAGTTTGAGAAGCACATGAAGGGAAGACCATCGCAGGAAATTTTCTCTACTGTTGTACCAAATTACCAGGTGAGCTTACAGAGGGCTGCCCTCGCTTCTGCCAGTCACCCCTCTGTGTCTGACTTCCTTCTTGACCCACAAAGGGGGTCCCCAGTTAGGAAAGTGTAGCAATGGCCCAGGTGAGGGGGTCTGAAGGTGGGTCCAAGCAGGTATCGGGGTTGGAGAGGGAAGCAGCTCTGAGCGGAGCAGGCTGTCCAGCATGCGTGGAGGCTGGATCGTGTCCAGCACTGTGGAGGGAGAGGCCAGGGTGACCCCCAGGGAGATGGGGACTCAGGAGACACTCCTGTTGGGAAGGTGAAATGAGATGTGCATTTGGGACTGAACCAAGGTTCCTAAAATTACCGAAGCCGACGTCCTCCTGGGGCCGCCTTGGCCATCCGTCTGGTTTGGTTATTTCAGGCACCAGAAAGGCACCTGTGGGCCAGCTACAGCCCAAAGCCCAAAGCCTTCGATTCCGCAGTGAGCTAGGGATTAAAACGCAGGCACCTCAGACAGCTCTCCCTTCCTCCCTGAACCACAGGCTGTTCGAAGGCAGGGATTTTTACACCGCTGTTTGCCTGCCTAGAACAGTGCCTGGTACACAGTAGGTGTGTCATAAATAGAGTAAATGGGTGCCATCCGAAGAAATTGGGACCAGGGCATAGCTGGTCGGCAGCAGAGCCTTCCCCTGTGTGACAGATGATGTCATGGGAAGGGGGTCAGGGCTGGGCGCTGGAGTGAGGAACAGGGTGAGTCCCAGGAGGGGACATTGGCCCTCAGCCCTGGCCGCTGCCTTCCGTGGGGTGGGGGAGCCCCTGCAAGGCCCAGCGGCTTGAACCGGCCTGGCCCTGACTTGGCTGGTTCCAAGACCATAGTGTCCTCCCCCCTCCCCGAACGCCACTGGCCCTCCCTGCGCCGTGTACCCTCCGCACGGCCCTTCTGGCCTTTGCCTTGCTTTCAGCTGGGCTGTGGCATTTCACGGGGCAGGAGGCCTGAGGGTGCCATGTTCCTGGCACAGGTGGCCTACCCAGACTGCTGCCCAATCATGATCCTTTCGGAAGCCTCCCTGGAGGATCTGAATACGAGGCTGGAGAAGAAAGTGAAAATGGACCAGTTCAGACCCAATATCGTGGTGACAGGCTGCGATGCTTTCGAGGAGGTAAGAGGCTCACCGCTTTTGTGCAGGAAACGCAGATATGCTGTTGAAGACTCATACAGAACGGCCGTCCCCCTTTCCCAGCCCCAGCACAGACCCTCCACGGTCAGCTGGGACTCTCCTCCCCCAAGAGTCACCTTAAGCTGGTGGAACTGTCCACTTATTGCTGCCACCGGCACCTCGCTGGCCTCCGGAGGGCGCCACTCACCCTTTCATGCGTGGGCCCCAAAGCAAGCAGTCAGAGCTCTAAGCCTACCAAGTCTGCACCGAGGGAGAAAGTATCCTTATGGCTCAGAGATAATTAAAAGGAAATGAAGATGAAGAGAGAGCCAGGAGTGCTTCAGGATTTGAGGCTCCAGGCAGGCCCAGACCCTAAAGTGGAGGCCGACAGGGGACAGGAGATATGCCTGTGAACAGGGCCCCGGAGACGGTCCGCGCCTGGCCGAGTTCTGTCTCGTAGGACCCACATGCTCCTCTGTGTGGCTGATGGCAGGAATTTCCACCCTCTCAACCACAGCCCCTCATAGCCCTAGTGGGACACCCACATCCAAACCCAGGTGTTCTGCGGTATGTACAGAGATATGTAACTGGGCGTTGCTTTGTGCTGAGAAACATCGACAGTCCTGTTAAACATTGGGGGCTAAACTTCACGAGCCCAGGAAGTGACCACAGCAAATCCATTGACGGCATGTTTGCTGGACACCAGGCACCGAACTCACGTATTACTTCACACAGCTTATTCTGTTTAATCCTGATGGCAACCCTGGGAAGTCTGTACTACTGTCTCCCTTTGATAAGGAAATTGAAGCTGGGGGCCCTTATGCCCTTGTTGGACATGTGACTGGCGGTTCTGGGATTAGAACCTCAGACTTGCACCTCTAGCTTCTGAGGGGGTGAGGTCATGCTTCCAATTTAGAAATCCTAAGTAGCTAACTCGGGGGGGGGGGGAGGCTCTCCATTCTTTGTTCCCTTGGGTGGCCACCTTTCTTTCCTTTTGTGTGAGTAAAATGTGCCTCTATTTGCTGATAAGTGTCATCCTTTAGAATAAACCTTTGCAGGGGCTCCGGGGTGGCTCAGTCTGTGAAGCATCGGGCTCTTGGTTTCAGCTCAGGTGTGATCTTGGGGTGGTGGAATTGAGCCCTGCGTGCCGGTGGTGCCTGGGGGAGTACGGGCTACGGAGGGGGCAGCGTAGGAAGGGGCCCCGACATTCTCGGGCAGTCAGCGCCTTGAGGGAAGAGATGTGATTTTTCTCCCCAGGAATAAATGCAGATTTGGTGGGACTTAACGTTTATACAATGTAGGGGGGGCTCCTTCAGAAAAGACAATAACGTAGTTAGGCGCGGGGCCTAGAAGGGGTCCAGCGCCTGCCCCCCCCCCCCGCCGCCTGGGTCTACTATGCGCGTAAGCGTGGGGTCCTTGCTGAACACAAATGAATTTGGTACTCGGTGTTGTTGGTGCAAGTGACTGAGATTTGAATTAGAAATTAGTCCGCGAAGCAAAACGCCTTCCCAGGAATCCTGTAATTGCTCCATTATTTTCTGGGAAATGTTCTTTTCGGGAATACAATTTTTCTTGATTTGTCTCCATCGAAGGTCCTAATTTTAGTAAGATTTTGAGCCAAGAGGAATAAGAAGAAAAGCTACTCCTTAGCCAGATTCCTGGCTAAAGAATTTTTGCTTTCCTGGAATTGGCCAACTAAGTTTTTGCTCCCCTGTAACTTGTCTAAGCGAACCGAGGGCTAATGTGAGCCCAATCGTATTCTCTGAGGCAATTTGAGTGGGTGGAGCGTTGTTTGTTTTTTTTTAATTAAAAAAATGTTCAGTCACCTTGAGCTCTGTTTTAATTCCTGCATCATGATGGATTTACTGGAATACTAACGTAAGTAAACCAGAGTACTCTTATTTTTCTAGAAAAGTCCTCTGGTTGTATACATTCAAAAAAAAAATCCTTCGGGGGTGCCTGGGTGGCTCAGTCGTTAAGCGTCTGCCTTTGGCTCAGGGCGTGATCCCGGCGTTATGGGATCGAGCCCCGCATCGGGCTCCTCCGCTGGGAGCCTGCTTCTTCCTCTCCCACTCCCCCTGCTTGTGTTCCCTCTCTCTCTGGCTCTCTCTCTCTGTCAAATAAATAAATAAAATCTTAAAAAAAAATCCTTCATATAAAATGATGCTGATGTTGCCAATTTATCCTCCCTGAGTTAAGAAGGCCAATAGTTAGGGGCCTGATGCATTAACCTGTCTACCCAGCATTGTTGCACAACTATAACCTTTTCAATTAGTGGGACTCTATTAAATATTGATGTAAAATGCTAATGTACGTAAATGTTCAATAGACCAACTAATAATAAAAAAAAATAGCAAATCTAAGCATGGTGCAAAGAGTCAGGCCACTTTTTTATTGCAAAAATACAGAGCAATAGTAGAATGCGTTTTTGCAACATTTGCTCTTTGTGACCCAAAGTACTTGGTACTTTTTCCATGTAACTCAGAATGTTAAGCAAGTTTTAAAAGGTGGCTTCCCTTGGGCCAGTGTGGAATGTGTGAGTTCAGGGAATTCAGAGCAATGGAGTTTAAAAATAATACAGTTGACCAATGCTTCTTGTCTGCGTACTTGGCCATGGCAGGAGTCAGGGACCAGGTGTTTCCCAAACTTTGCTCACTTTCCTGGTATGCAGGACTTGACTTTTTTTTTTTTTTTTTTGGAGTATCTTGTTTGTATCATTTCTCATTCCACGGTATGAAAGAACTGTGGAGAAGCTTGCAGAAAACCTTGGGTGTGCTATCTGTCACTCAGGAAGTGATTCTTCAAGAAGCTTCTAGAAAAGGTAGATCTTGAAGCCAGGCAGCTGTGGTTGGACTCCCAGGCCCATCACTCATTGGCTGCATGAACTGGGTCCTCTCTGTCCTATCCTTTGCAGCTGTTGAGAAACAAAGTTTTTGCAAACCATTATCACCCAATTCTCAGTCCCCCAAATCGGAGTGGGGACGAGTTAGGATTTTACTTGGGTGCGTACATTACAAGTCTCTGTCCTGTGGTAAGAACATCATCTCTGCCGGGCTGCAGGGATTTCTGAAAAAACAATGTCAGCAACAGCACGTAAAACAATAACAAAGTAACAGTAACAGCCACAAATGCACAGTATGTCCCAGGCCCTGTGCCAGGCATTTCTGTGCAGGATCTGACTTCATCCTTCTCCTTACCCTTTCCAAACTGCAGGTCATAACCCATTATGGTGTTAGAATTTCAGTTCTATGGGTCCTGACAAGCTCTAAAAACAAAAACAAAAACAAAAAAGACTAGAGTAGAATAAAAGGTGTCAGAGTAAACTGTATGTAATAAGGTGAAGACTTGCTCTGTGGGCTCCTGGCTGCCCTGGTTCTATGCGTCCTCTGTGTCACCGTTAAGTGTAGTCACCATCTGTCACCATACAGCATTACGACCATCTTTTTTTTTTAAAATATTTTATTTATTTGAGAGAGAGAGAGAGAGAGAAAGAGTATAAACAGAGAGAGAGAGGTGTCAGAGTAAGCTGTATGTAATAAGGTGAAGACTTGCTCTGTGGGCTCCTGGCTGCCCTGGTTCTATGCGTCCTCTGTGTCACCGTTAAGTGTAGTCACCATCTGTCACCATACAGCATTACGACCATCTTTTTTTTTTT
>NC_048225.1:118248195-118346236 GCF_002007445.2 Ailuropoda melanoleuca
AGACTGACAAATGCTGTGGTGGGAATTACAAAATATTTTTTTCCTCCCTAGGCCACTTCCAAAGGTATATTTTTATGGATCCAGGAATAGCAGCCTGTTTGTCTTGCTTGTGCTGGTTCTCCCTCTTGTTTCTTTTTGGTCAACATCCAAAGAATTAACCTGTTTGCACAGTGGCGACCTCTTCGCTGAAGCCAAATTACTATGAATGGCACTCACTTTCCTCCACGGCCCCTCCCTGCTTCCCAGATGATATAATTAGCCAGGGGACTTTTGATCAGTTCACCAAAGAAAAACAATTACAGGGCAGCCCCGACATGGGTTCTGTGGTTAGAAACATCAAAATGAGAATGACACCCTTTTCAGATGATTTCCAAAGAGGGTTATTTTAGAAACTGCAGAAACGAGTAAATGCTCGGAGTGAGAGAGAAGACATCGATTTTGTTATTCACCTGCCTTCAGTCATTCGAAGTGTTCCTGAAGGAAGTGAGCGGGAAGGTGGAGCTGGTGGCAGAATTTGGGGGTTAAGCGAAAGCCTCGAGAGAGATAGCAGTGCCAGGTGGAGGCTGTCCATCTTGGGGAAATCAGTCAAGATAAGCATTTAGAGTTCAGTTTCTATTTGTTCAGTGTTTAATGTCCAATTTGAACATTGAAGTGATTTACTTGAGTGTGAAGTGTTAAAGCAGAAAGAGAAGTACTTGAAAGAGACTGGAATTTTGGCTTCACATTTTCCCTTGGGAGGTGGCTGTCCTTTCAGGGAACTCTTCCTCTCAATTAGAAATGGGTAATAAGATCAAGAAGGAACACACCTACATATCCTCATCCTCAGAAATAAAGATGGAGGCTACTTGGCATTAATATTGCTCCTGTGTTAATATGCTTCAAGTGGATATCAAATCAGTTACTCATTATTTATTGGCTGCCTACTGGGTATTTATAGAATTCCTATGAGGAGGAACTAGACCACTGTAGGAATCTAAAAAGCAGGTTCTGGTTAAAAAAACAAAACAAAACAAAAAACCCTGTGTCTAATAGAACAGTCTATGTACAATGTTCTATTTCTTTTTTTTTTTTAAGATTTTATTTATTTATTTGACAGAGAGAAAAAGAGAACGAGAGAGCACAAGCAGGGAGAGCAGCAGGCAGAAGGAGAGGGAGAAACAGGCTTCCTGCTGAGGAAGGAGCCTGAAGTGGAGCTCGATCCCAGGACCCTGCAATCATGACCTGAGTCAAAGGCAAATGCTACCGACTGAGCCACCCAGGCGCCCCCTACAGTGCTCTGTTTCTTAATGAAGGAACTCTATGTGAGTTCGAGCAGCTTTCTTGCTCTCTTGTTTCCTTTCTCACTCTCCAGGTCCAATCGACACTGAAAATCTCTTTAGTGATGTTAAGAATCTTTAGACGGTGTAGCTAACTGGTCTAAATCAGTGTCTACACGGGATGCCATCTTCCCATCCCTTTGTCATGGACTACAATGATTTCAATTTAATTCCAACCATTAGAGATTCAGTTCTTTGGATGTTGCAGGAATTTCTTAGTTTTCCAAGTCATCTGTTACCATATTTCTTCTGAGACAATTTTTTCTCTTGCATTTCACATTTCTGAAACTGAGATGCACCTTGAAACCAATTGGTATGTATATTTAACCTGGAAGTGTTTTCAGCCCCCTGTACAGTTATGGAATTGATAAAATTGATTTAACATTGAGGAAGTAAGGGAAAAAGTAAGTAGGTCTTGAGGTAAAGGACTTTTGAGGTTAAGGTGTATTATGGACTACATTACGTGCCTCCGGCCCAATTCATATATTGAGGTCCCAACCTCAAAATTAGGACAAAGACATACACAGATGGAAGACTGTGTAAAGACACGAGGAGAAGAAGACCATCTATAAGCCAAGAAGAGTGGCCCTTAGAGGAAACCAACCCTGTTGACACCTTGATCTTAGACTTGTAGGCTCCAGAACTGTGAGGAAATAAATTTCTGTTGTTCAAGCCCCCCCAGTCTGTGGCACTTTGTTACGATGGCCCTCACAAACTATTCTAATGTGGTAATTGTTAAAGGCCAGAGTGAAGAGAGCTCGATAGGCAGCAGGGCCCGTGGGAAGAGAGCCATGGGGCCGAAGGCAGAGGGAGAAGTTTAGAAATTCTTTATCTAAATGTCAAAGAATGGCCATTTCTCAGTTGTCAGACCTCAACGCAAAGACGAACACCAGCTCCTTCTCTAACTTTATAAAATGGCAGAGAAGCCATTGGCTTCATCGATTTGGCAGGTGATGATGGCTTAGCTTTGTCATTTTGCTTTTTCATCAAATATCAGCCTTCTCCAGAGGCCTCCTTCATCCGCAGAATTTCATTCTGACTGGTCAGTTTTTCCCTCCTCTTTTACCTGATTGTGGCTGTTTCTATATGAAGCCCAAATAGCGGGTCAGTTCTGTCAAGTCAGTTGGGAAAAGAGATCACTCAGACTGGCTGGTAATATCCAGGTACAATTGTAGACACTGTACTGAAAAGAGCCTTTTCTTTTTCCATCCCCCTTTCCAAGCTTCTTTTCTGAATATTATCTTTTAAAATTGTCAAACATTATTTATAGGATCTCTGCAAAATAGCTTTAGATGCTCTTGGTAGAGGAGATGTGGTAGGGAATCAAATTAGATTGGGTCACAAGGGAAAGTGTCTGTAAGAAATATGAATGGGACCCAGGGGAAATGAAAATTGAAGAGAAACCAGACTTGAGCTGAAAATTCTTTATTTTGCCAAGTTGGACTTGGATTATGTCATCATATGTAATTTCAAGGAATGGGCAAACTAATTTGGATAAAAGAAAAAGTGATCTGACTCGTTTCCCAAAGCATGAATTGAACCGGAGAAGGGAATTTTCTTGGCTGCAAAATAAATATTCCTACTATCTTTTTCCTGTGTTATCCATTCTCATGAAGCTCATCGCTTTTCATTCTAAATGAGATGCAAAATGCTGGAATCACATAAAAATGATCATTTTCAGTGTATGTATTACTTCCTCACACCTCGGTATTAAGACTCCTATATTGCATTTAACTAAAAGTGAGATTTTCCTTCTTATATTTATAGCTGCAGGATGTATACCATATATCTAAACCTCTTCTTCTCACTTAAAATTGTATTTTATGTATCTTCTCTATTTCCTAAAAAGTATAGCACAGTCCTGAGCAGCTCATAGATGTATCAGTTTGCTATTGCTGTGTAACAAACCAACTCAAAACGTAGCATCTTAAAACAATTAAAAAATTATTTAGCTCATGATTCTGTGGATCAGCAATTTAGGCTGGGCTATTTTGGTAGCACTATTTATCCAGGCCAGAGTTGGCTGATCTCAGTTGGGGCTCATTTAGGCTTCTGCAGTCCACTGTTAGAATAGCTGAACACCGCCTGATTGTCAGCCCGGGGCCTCAGCTCTCCTTTGGGCTGTGCCTTCACTGGCAGGATGGCCTGGACTTGTGCCCGTGGCAGCTGGGTTTTAAGAGCAGCAAGCAGGTAAGCTTCCATGCAATCTTCAAAGCTTTTTTATGATTCTGCTAATGCATCCCATCAAGTGGGCTAATGGTCCGTGGGCCAAAGGAAGTCACATGGCTGAGTCCAGAGTCAGTGTGGGAGGCCGCTGCCAGAGGGCGTGGACACAGGAAGGGTAACAAATTGCAGCCGTTGCTGCTGTCAATCCACAAGAGTAGGCATTTCAAAAGTTTGTTTGATACTGAGTGTCAAAGGCATCTAATTTTTCCTACTTTCATAATTTATTGTGCAAATATAGTAAGTCTTGCATTGCTGAGGGACACATATGCTGTCATTCAAATAATATTTCTCTTTCTTCTGAGAGCAAGCAAGTACAGAAAACCAGTTACGGATTGAAGATTTGTGTCTCCTGAAAATGCATATGTTGAAGATTTAACTCCCGGGGAGGTTATACTTGAAGATGGGTCTTGTAAAGAAGAAGTTAGGATTAGCTAAAGGTGGGGCCGTATCCTGCCAGAATTAGTGTCCTTGTAAGTAGAGAGACCAAAGGGGCATCCGGGTGGCTCAGTGGGTTGAGCATCTGCCTTTGGCTCAGGTCCTGGGGTCCTGGGATTGATCCCTGGGTTAGGGTCCCTGCTTGGTGGGGAGTCTGCTTTTCCTTCTCCCTCTGCCCCTCCCCCTGCTTGTGCTCTTTCACTCTCTCTCAAATAAATGAATAAATAAATAAATAAATAAACTCTTAAAAAAAGACAAAAGAAGAGACACCAGAGAGTTCTCCCTCTCTCCTTCTCTCCTTCTCTGTCTATGCACACGCACTGAGGAAAAGACCATGTGAGGACACGGTGTAAAGGCAGTCATCGTCTGTAGGCCAGGGAGATCTGTCACTAGAAATCAAATTTGCTGGCACTTTGATCATGGTTGTCTAGTCTCCAGAACTGTAAAAATAAATGTTTAAACCACCCAGTCTGGGGCACCTGGGTGGCTTAGTTGGTTAAGTGTCTGCCTTCTGCTCAAGTCATGATCTCAGGGTCCTGGGATCCAGTCCCACGTCGGGCTTTCTGCTCAGCAGCGAGCCTGCTTCTCCTTCTCACTCTCCCTCTGTGTTTTCCCTCAATCTCTCTCAAATAAATAAATTAATAATTAATTAATTAAAAAATAAACCACCCAGTCTGTGGTCTTTTGTTATGACAGTTCCAACAGGCTAATACAAAACTACAGAAGAAAAAACTTGATAAGAAAAAAGTTAGATTTTAATGAGATAAGTGTGAGAACATTGAACTTTTTTGGGTGATAAAGTTGATGGATGAATCAATCAACCAACCCATCAATGACGCTGAAACCACCTGTACCCTGTTCTAAAAAAGTAACAGTTACCTTAAACTTACAAAATATTATATGTTGATTATATCTCAGTGAAGCTGGGGAAAAAGTTATGGTTAGCATATATTAAGCATTTAACCATTTATCTGGCACTTTACTCGTATTACAATCCTTAATCTTCTCCGTGAGACTGAGATGATTATTATTCATATAATAATATGAATAATAATCTTACCATTGCAGGTGTGAAAGCTCAGCCTAGAAAAGTTAACTATTGGTCTTGAATAACACTGCCCATAAATGGCTGAGTGGGCCACTCATAATGTGGTCTGTCTCCAGCGCCACTCATGGTTGCTCACTGTGCCCGTTGTCCCTCCCCAGAGCTGCTGCAAACACCCTCCAGGGAGGAGGCAGTGGCTTCTCTACAAGATATGACACTTTCTTTGAAAGTAAGCTCCACACCCAGGGTGGAGCCCAATGCGGGGCTCGAAGTCAAGACCCTGAGATCAAGACCTGAGCTGAGATCAGGAGTCAGATACTTAACCGGCTGAGCCACCCAGGTGCCCTGGGAAACGGCATTTCTACTTGAGTACTTCCCATTCTTGCCAGAACCCCTTCTTTCTCCTCTCCAGTCCAGCTTCTTCGGATGCCCAAATTCATCATACTTTTGCCTCCATGCCTGGTGCCTATTGGGTTGAAAAAGAGTTTAACAGCACAAAGTATCTTTGGCCGGGTAGGAAGTTAAATGTTCTTTTTACCAGGGGTAGAGTTAACCCTTGTCACCGAATCCAGCAGAAGATGACAATGAGGCCATGCTGAAGAACCTTCTCCCAACATCTAGGAGTGGTCCATCAGAAAGGGAAGGTATCTAAGAGGGACAATGCAGAGAGAGGAAGTCACATTTCTGAGAGTAGATGGGAGTGGCTAGGTTTAAAAGCAGGGGGAGAGGGCACCTGGGTGGCACAGTGGTTAAGCGTCTGCCTTTGGCTCAGGGCATGATCCCGGCGTTATGGGATCGAGCCCCACATCAGGCTCCTCCGCTATGAGCCTGCTTCTTCCTCTCCCACTCCCCCTGCTTGTGTTCCCTCTCTTGCTGGCTGTCTCTCTCTCTGTCGAATAAATAAAATCTTTAAAAAAAATAAATAAAAAAAGGGGGAGAGGTTTTAAGGCTTTTAGATCTCTACGTGTGGTATAATCAAGTCGCCTGAGACATTTTAACCAGGTCTTTTACAGTCCTCTATGAATCTAAGCCAATGTGAATTCCTCGCTCTCTCTTGAGTGAAGGGTAGATAATGGGAGGAAAATTAGATTATTAAAACAAACACCCAAAACGCTTGACACTATGTGGAAAAGAACTGACTATTATGCAAATGATCAGGGTCTTTGTCTCCTCTGGTACCCACTGATTCGGAGGAGGGCTGGGACTAGGAGATGTGGGAAAACTAAAAGGACACATCATTGTTTACTCTTCAGGGGCAAGAGTCCAGAGCAATTACCAAAGCCGCCAGGGCAATTAGAGACCCTGAGGGAACTCTGGTAATGTTTTTTGGCCTCAGTAGAAAGTAACTGGAAAAAATGAGTCCACATGGTTAGTTCAGGAAATCTCAAATCACTTTGCCTTGGGGCACCTCACACCCGTTTACCAAACAATGGTGTCTCTGACTCCGCATGTGGCCGTGAGTCTGTGTCATCATTTTCTCCATGGTCTAGCGTGGCTTGGAAACTGTATCATGTCTGCGATTTAGGAGGAACATCCGTGGGACGGAACCCCAGCTTGAAAGGAGCAGGGGAGTCAGAGGCGAACCTGACTGTTGCCATCGTTAATCCTGAGTTGTCCTGGACCGTCTGTCAAAGAGGCGGCAATGGGGAGTCTGGCTCCGGGAGCTCATTAGAGCCTAGGCTGATGAAACAGAGGCACTGGTGAGGGTCCTGTTAAATGCATTTTTCTTTCCATAGGGGAGCAGTGCTTTCAGGGTCCGAGGCCGCCAGTGTGTGGGTGTGTGTCCGTGTCAGTCGGCGGGAGTGTGAATGGTGACCAGTTCAACCAGAGTTGCTTCTGTCCAGTGAGCTCCCCGGGAGTGGCTGGGGGCGGGTAGGCCCCATCACCTCGTGTTCAGAAGACGATTGAAAGCAAAGGAAGCCAAGCCATTTCTTGATGAATTCAGTGGCTGTGGCTAATCAGGATAATCCAAGTTCAGACTTCTTCCTCATTAGCTGATCATTCTCATGAATAACTTCGGGAACGGCCCCCTTTGACTTAGCTGTGTTGTCTTGTTTGGTTTTGTTTAAGCACGCTTTAGGCTGAGTCTAAAGGTCTTAAGTCAACCAGAGTTAGGTAATTAATTGATCTGCAGAATTTGATTCCCACAGATAATTTCAGTACATCCCAGCACAAAACCCATTCTTTATGGTATTTGTTTATTCATGTTGCCGTCTTTTCATTTTTATTTATTTTACTTTATTTTTTAAAAACTGAAGTCTTTTAATTTTTTAAATTTTTATTTATTTATTTATTTATTTGTTTGTTTATTTATTTATTTATTTATTTATAGAGAGAGTGTGGCGGGGGGAGAGGGGCCGAGGGAGAGGGAGAGAGAGAATCTCAAGCAGGCTCCATGCTTGGTGTGGAGCCCCACGTGGACCTCGCTCTCAGGACCCTGAGATCACGACCTGAGCTGAAATCAAGAGTCGGTTGCTCATTCGCCTGAGCCACCCCCATGTTGCTGTCTTTTTAAAAACAGACTATTTTTTTTAGAACAGTTTAAGATTTATAGAAAAATTGTAAAAATAGTACAGAGACCTATTGTATACCCTCCACCCAATTTCCTTTATTATTGAATCTTATATCAGTATAGTTTGTTACAACGAATGAATGAATGAATATTGATAGATTACTATTCTCTAAAACCCATAATTTATTCAGATTTTCTTTGTTTTGAGCGGTTGTCCTTTTTCTGTTCTTGAATCTCATTCAGAATACCACACTGTGTTAGGTTGCTGTGTGTCCTTCGGCTCCTCTTGGTGGTGACAGTTTTGCAGATTTCCTTGTTTTTGATGACCTCGACAGTTTTGAGGAGTATTTGCCAGGTTTTTTGTAGAATGTCCCTTTATTTGAATTTGTCTAATATTTTTCCTCATGATTAGACTGGGGCTCTATCAGATATTGACTTTGATTATCTGGCTGAGGTGATGTTTGTCGGGTGTCTCCATTGTGAAGTTATTCTTTTATCCCCCGGGTTTCCATACTGAATTCTTTGGAAGGAAGTCACCCTGCCCAGCCCATGGTTGAGCAGGAGGGACTTATGCTCTCCCTCCTCGAGGATGGAGTATGTGCGTAAATTGTTTGGAATTCTTCATGGGAGATTTGTCTCTTCTTCATTTATGTATCTACTCAATCATTTATTTATATCAATACGAACTCACGGATGTCTATTTTCTACTTAAGGTTTACTCCATGGTGCTTTGCTTATTCTGTTGCTGAAATGATTCAAGGGTTGGCCATCAGAAACTCACTCAGTTGGCTCCTGCGTTCCTTGGGTATACCCCTCAAATTTTTTCTGAGCACTTCTTTACCTTTGGGCACCACAGAATGCTTCAGAATCATATTGTGCATTTCCTGCTTCAGTCCCAGAATCAACCATTTCTTTAAGAAACACCTGTTCCTTTTATTGCAGAATGGTATTAGAAAGCAAGAGTGAGTGCTGGTGGGTATCCTTGCTATCAGAGTGTCTTTGTTTCTAGGCTGTCTCAGCTAACAGAGTCAGGAAATACATGTGTGTGAACACTGACCCATGTATAGACACATGGCCATAAATATTTCTCTATGTGACTATCAGTATCTATATTAAGTTAAGCATGAGATCATACTGATTTTCCTAATGCTAATCATTACCATACGGATTATTCTGGCACCCCCTCCTTACTTATCTGTAAACTCCTGCCCCAGCAGTGAGACACCTGGTCGCCACCATCCACCATCCATTTTCTTAATTGTTCAGTTCCAGAATGCATGGATTGGAGTATCAGATTTGTTGATTCATACCCCTATGGAAAACAACTTAATTTAGTAGAGTTCTGTGATAATGCGCAGTTCCTTTTGTCTCTAGTCTTGAGGACTCAAATGCTTTCCAAAATTACTTAGGTCAGCATCATTGCCCCTTTTCCCTACAGTGAGCTTGTGTCATACATTTATAACAAAATTTGATTCTCTTATCACAGTCTGCTTTCCTATCTGGGATCTCTGATCTCCTAAATGAATTTTCAAAATTTTGCCAGGGGCGCCTGGCTGGCTCAGTCGTTAAGTGTCTGCCTTCGGCCCAGGGCATGATCCCAGAGCCCTGGGATCGAGCCCCACATCAGGCTTCTTCTCCACTGGGAGCCTGCTTCTTCCTCTCCCACTCCCCCTGCTTGTGTTCCCTCTCTCGCTGGCTGTCTCTCTCTGTCAAATAAATAAATAAAAATCTTTAAAAAAAATTTTGCCTATATTAAGGTTTTCTCTTGGTGCTGTAAAGCTCTGTAGGCTTTGGCAAATGATGTCATGTATCCACCAGCACAGCAATGCACAAAATAGTTCCACTGCCATGAAAAAGGCCCTGAGTTTCACCTATTCAAGTCTCCCACTCTCTCCCTAACACCCTGGCTATCACGGCAATTTTTATTGTATATAATCTTGCCTTGTCCAAAATGTTATATACTTAGAATCATATACCACCTAGCCTTTTCAGATTGGTTTCATCCGCTTAGCAATAGAAAATTAAGGTTTGTCTATGTCTTTTCAGAGCTTGATAGTGCCTTTCTTTTTATCATAGAACAACATCCATTTTATGGAGTTACTACTGTTTGTTCCTCCATTTATCTGTTGAAAGACATCTTGGTTCTACTTCCAGTTTGGGGTGATTAGGAATAAAGCTGCTATAACATTCACATGGGGGTTTTCATGTGAACGTTATTCTGCAAATCAATTGCTAAACACCTTGGAACTTGACTGCTGGATCGTGTGATGACTACGTTTAGTTTTCTGAGAAACAGCCAGAATGTCTTTCAAAGTGGCTGGATCGTCCTCGCAATGAAGGAGAGTTCCTGTTGTTGCACATTCCGCCACCAACTGATACTGTCAGTTTCTTAGATTTTAGCATCTTAATATGCATAGTGATAGCTCCCTGTTGTTTTAATTTGCAATTCTCTGATGACAAATGATATCGAGCATTTTTAGGTATGCTTTTTTTTGCCATCTATACATCTTCTTTGGTGATGCATTAGATCTTTTGTCATTTTTTAAGTTGGATTTTTTGTGTTTTTTTTTTAGTTTTCAGAGATTTTGTGTATGTGTATATTTTAGATACAAGTCTGTTATCAGATGTTTGTGTCATATATGTTTTATCCAGGCCTGTGGCTTGTTTTTTCATTACCTGCTAAGAATTTTTACAATTGAGATTTTACATTTAGGTTTTTGATCCATTTTGAGTTAATTTCTACGAAAAGTGTAGGCTCTGTATCTAGATTAATTTTTTTGCATGTGGACAATCCATTAGTTGAAAAGATCATCCTTTTTCCATTGAATTTCAATTGGCTATATTTCTGGGCTCTCTGTCCTGTTCCATTGATCTCTGTATCTATTGTTTTGTTAATACCAACGCTGTCCTGATTACTGTGGCTTTATAATATGTTTTTTCTTTTTCAGTATTTTCCTGTTTTTTTCTGGTTCTTTGCCTTTCCGTATAAATTTTACAGTCTGTTAATATCTACAGACAGATGTGCTGGTAAGGTGTAGGGAAAGGGAAGCATTCTATAATCTTATGATTAAGTCTAAAAATTTCTTTCTGAGCCTGTGACCTTGAGCCGTTTCCTCCACTAGGGTTTCTTAGCTTCCTCCAAGTCCCCTTGGGTCAAGCAGAAAGGTTAGAAGGGGTGGAGTTAGGTAAAAGCCGTCTACTTCTTCTGCTCAGGTGGGATAATGCTCTGATAAATTGTTTTTCCCTGAGGACGAGGATTCTGTTACGTAGAATGTTCTGGGTGTATTTCAGAATGGTCGCTTTTACCTCCCCCAGCCAGAGCCAGGGCACTTACTGATTAACGTTTCCCCATGAGATAGGTTTCTCAGAGGTAAAGCTCAGGAACGGGAAAAGTTGTTCTCTAAGACTTCAGTTCCTAGGATTTTCTCGCTGTCATGAAAGTCCACACTAGCCTCCAGCAATTTTTCAAAATTACCACCTATGGGTTCCTACCAGTTTATGGCTCCAGTGGCTCTTGCTCCGAGTAAGCAGACCTTGGTTGTGATTCTTTGTGTTCACCTGTCGCTCCTGAGTTTGGGTAGTGTTTGATTTTGGATGGTGGTTTGCCTTGTAACCTCAATTCTCTGCTGGGTCTGAGAAAAGTTCTTGGTTTTCAGTTTCTTCATCTTTTTTTCTTGTAAAGATGGGAGGGATGATTTCTAAGCTAGAAATCTAGCAAGTTAGAGCTCAAACTGGAAGAAGTTTCCATGTTATTTTATTTTTAGAAGTTCGAAATCACTTTAAACCCTCACTGAAATAAATACCCCACATCTCTAGGGTACAGAATGAAGTTATGCCTCCTTACCTTATCTTAACTATATTCCATATAAAACTTGGTTTAGAAACATAAAGTGAGTTGCTCCAGCATCTCGTGGCCAGTTGGCTGCTATTTTGGAGACAGAAATCCCCAGTCTGGGGCCATTTCACTTATAACAAAAATGTGTCTGCTTGAACTAAGTTAACCCCAGCTCATTTAAAACACCGATATCTGCGTTATATACAGATATTAGGGCCGAAGGAGTCAAGACTAGGATCCCGGTAGGAACAGAGTAACCTTAACATTTTTTTCCTTGTCCCATGCCTATTTTAGGATTTCTCCTACTTGCTTGGCCACTTTGTTGGCCCTTAAGATATAAACTGGACCAAAAGAGAGAAGCAAAAAAAAAAAAAAAAAAAGGAAGAGGGAGGAAAGCCCTGTGAGCAGTGTTGTTTTTGTTTCCTACCCACAAAGAAGAAAGAAAAAGTAGGCTGGAGAAACAGCTCCCTCCACTCTTGAATCCATCGCAAAAGTGCCATCTGAATGGTCAAGTCTTTGACTTGGAAATGGGTATCATTGTTGGTCCCTACACTCAGTCCGTACAGCTATCTCTGATGTCAGACTGAGTTTATTCCTGGCTCCCCCTCCTACCTGCTGTGTGATTTGGGGCAAGTTACTTGAACTCTCTGTGCCTCAATTGTCTCATTAATAAAATACCCCTCAAAATGTTCTTGTATGGGTTAGATGAATGTATTGATTCCTGTACATCCATGTCTGTTAGAATATAGTGCTTGGTGTGTAGTAAGCACTTGATAAATGCTGTTATTGTAACTGTTCCTTGTCCATTGTATCCCCATCAGCCCTATCTGTATGTGATGAGTTCAGTGGCTTTCTCTCCAGGACTCATTTTTAGCTTTCCTGAACATAGATACATAACCACAAGCTAGTGGAGAGGATGATTTTTTGGCCAGCTCTGTATTCCTTTTAAACTGCTGGCATCTAAAATTAAGCCCAACCTCAGATTTTTAGGAGTTTCTCTAATTTACTGAGTCCAGCAAACAACTCCTTGTGCCTAATGCCTCCAGGGTGTGATACAAGACGGACCTTTCTGGTTTGGCATTGGCTTCCCTGATAAACTCCTTCTAATCCCGACCCACTCACCCTTCTCGTCTATGAAATTATATTCTTTGGCCATAGCATTTCATGTAATTGTAGAATTTAGTTTTGAGCCTGTGCCCAGAGGCCTGTGGGCAATGGGCATGTTTAAGAAATCCAATAAATGAAAGGAAATAAATGTACAGAGTGAAAAGTAAATGGGCCAATACTGTTCGGAGAAAAACCCCAAAGTGACTGCTTGCTTGCTAGAACAGGAATAATTTTAGAACAAGCCAGTAATATAAACAAAGTTAATGAAAACATTTTGCTTAGTAAATACACTGGGTTTGTGCTTTCGACCTTTCTCCTGGGTCTTTGCTTTATAAGAGGCATCATTATGACCCTCTTCTGGTGAATAAAGTACCTTGACCAGAAGCCAAGGTAGGTCAGCCTTTTCCTACATTCAGCCCTCAGGTGACCAAGGAGGCAGTGGACTAATTTAATTTTCCTTTACTGGCTTCTCTGAGGAAGGTAACGCACACACTGGGTATACACAATTGGGGGGGCTCCCAATCTGCTTGTAAAGCCTTCTTTCATTGTTGACTTTGTCCCTGGATGTGCCTTGGTGGGCTTCGTTTCTGTTCTGCTCCCTCCTTGATGCAATTATGTGGCTCCCCGAGCAACTGATCCCATGGATACACCTTCCCCCCGTTGGCCACACCAGGGTCAGAAAACACTCATACCTGGGTCCTTCGCTTATTTACCAACTGATTTTTTTTTCCTGTTAAAAAGCATACTCTTCTCCTGAAACCAGGGCAACTGAACACTTGCCATGTATAAGGCATCCTGCGAGATGACCAGAGCTCTCTTGTGCCTTCCTTTCCCACCACCCAAATTATAGTCAACTCTTTTTTTGCATAATGAGCCATGCTCTCTCCTAGTTCTGGGCCTTTTACCTGTTGATGTTTCTAGACCTGAAAATCCCCTCTCCCTCTTCACTATGAAGTCCCAACATCACTCTTTTCTGTTCCTCCTTCGGGACCCCACATAGACATCTTCTCCTCCAGGAAGCCTTCCCTGATACACCACAGCAAAATTGGCCCATGTACCCCTCCCGTGCACTCCTCCAGCTTTTCATGCCCTTCCACCATGGTAGCAGTTACCATAGTGGATAGAATTGCCTGTCGACCTGTCTGTCTCTACCGCCAGCCCCATCCAATCAGGTCTCCTGATTTTCTGGACCCAGGGCAAACCGCACTGCTGTCTTTTAGGACAATGCTTTGCACAACGTGGTACGAGATCATCCCTGCATAGACCCCCGCCAGAAATGACTGAGGACTCATAACCATGGGCCTCTCAGGAAGTTCAAGATGAAAACACCTATTTCTGCTCTTGGTAAATATCAGAAGGGAAAATGATGGTGAAGAATTCTTTGCCCTTTATTTATTTATTTTTCTCACCAAACTTCCTCATTTTATTTCTTTCATCATTGTAAGTGTACTCTTCAATCCTTATCCTCTATTTCTTTTTATTTATTCCACTAATGGATTTTTAAAAAAATGCTTTCTTTTTTTTTTTAAAGGTTTTATTTATTTATTTGACAGAGAGAGAGACAGCCAGCGAGAGAGGGAACACAGGCAGGGGGAGTGGGAGAGGAAGAAGCAGGCTCCCAGTGGAGAAGCCTGATGCGGGGCTCCATCCCATAACGCCAGGATCACGCCCTGAGCCGAAGGCAGACGATCAACGACTGCACCACCCAGGCGCCCCTAGATATGCTTTCTTCTATCTATCTCTCTATCTATCTATCAATCAATCACCTATCTATCCTCTCTCTAGTTGATAAATAGAAAGAATTTTTACTTACAGGTTTGTTTGTTTTGTTGGTGCCACCCCTCTTGGGGAATAACTGAGCTTTACGTTCTTAAAGTCCTTTGCACTTCACAAAGAACATTCACACATACGATGCTGGAAAGAGCCTGGGATGGATCATTATCTTCCTGGTTCAAACCCTGTCTCTTCTAGTTGCTAGTTCTGTAATGTGAGGCAAATCGTTTATCCTTTCCGAGCCTCGGATTTTCATGTGTTGGATGAGGCATCATTATGTGTGTATATATATAGCGTCCTGGCAGGAATCTGGGAGGAATGTATTCCAAAATGCCTATGCGAGCACTCTGTGAACTACAGACTAGCATATAAATATTACTCATGATGAATCTTCTCAATCATCTCATGAGCTGATTGAGGCAAATATTTTTATCCCCATGAAAGAGGAGAGAACTGAGCATTGCAAGCACTGTTTGTGCCCTACTAGATGACTTTTTCTTGTTCTTTTTTTTTCTGTTTTTTATTTTAATTTTACTTTGAAATTTTATATCCTGTTTCTGTTTCTTTTTTAAACTTGTTTTGGTTTCAGACCTACTGTATAACTTTTTCTTATGTGGAAAGTCAGGCGCAGCTAGTTCTCTTTCACTTGGTCAGCTTCCTGGCCTTCTGTGTGTGAGGGGGTGCTTTGACCTTTGGGTGGGCCAGACGTGCTGAGAGCGACGTTTCAGGAGCAAAGCACACCCTCGTGCGCAGAGATATCTGGAGGAGATAATGCTAAGTGAAATAAGTCAAGCAGAGAAAGACAATTATCATATGATTTCTCTCATCTATGGAACATAAGAACTAGGAAGATCGGTAGGAGAAGAAAGGGATAAAGAAGGGGGTTAATCAGAAGGGAGAATGAAGCATGAGAGACTATGGACTATGAGAAACAAACTGAGGGCCTCAGAGGGGAGGGGGGTAGGGGAATGGGATAGGCTGGTGATGGGTGGACAGAGCTGCTAAGAACATTGAGGTGCATATGGCCCTTCTCTTCACTATGCCTGTATCTTTGGGGTAAATACCCAGTAGTGCAATGGCTGGATCATAGGGTAGCTCAATTTTTAACTTTTTAAGGGACCTCCACACTGTTTTCCAGAGTGGCTGTACCAACTTGCATTCCCACCAACAATGTAGGAGGGATCCACTTCCTCCACATCCTCTCCAACAATTGTTGTTTCTTGCCTTGTCAATTTTTGCCATTCTAACTGGAGTAAGGTGGTATCTCAGTGTGGTTTTGATTTGAATTTCCCTGGTGGCTAATGATTTTGAACATTTTTTCATGTGTCTGTTAGCCATTTGTATGTCTTCATTGGAAAAGTGTCTGTTCATATCTTCTGCCCATCTTCTAAATATTAAAATAACTCTATCCTTATAATTTTAGAATTTTTATCCAGATGCATGTTGTCCAAAATGTCTCTCTCATATGTTTCTGTGTCAAAACTTCCCGCACTCCTCCATGTCTTCAGAATAAGTTGTTAATTATTGGAACGATTCTGCTTTCACATCTCCTAGTTTCTCAAAGGTGAGTAGTGGCTAGGCCTGAGACAGGAAAGCATGATCTCTTAGTGGCTCCTCCCCACACTTGTGTCAGTTTAATCGTAAGCAAGCTATCGCCCAATTTTATCATTTAAAGACTGTTCTAGAAGAAAAAAAAACAAAAGAAAAAAATTCAAATGTTCTGCTTTCTCTGCTTTGGTGAACTTTTGGGCCATCGTCCCCAGGCAGAAATGCTATTCTTTTATTGTTCTTCTTACTATAAAGATCATTGTTTTAAATTATTTTTCCTATGGTTTCAAAATTTTTAAAAAATCTCAACTCATTGTCCACCCTTGCCTCCCAGATGTCCTTTTTATCAGCTGTGTAATTTCTATTTATTCATCCCAAAATTCGTACATCTGTCCCTGTTCTTCCAAAATAGGCTTTATAAATCTAAGGATAAATGAGAAAAGGTTGTGGTTTTCTTCTGACTAATCACTAAGCTTTCCACTTAAAAAAAAAATAAAGTTGTTTTTTAGGTCCCTGCTTGTGCAAGCCCATAACACAATGGTAGGCATCTCAGCAGAAAGGGCTTATAAGACCCCCTGCTCCTCAAACATGCGACCATACATGAGCATCTTAACTTCTGAGAGTCTCGCTGTCTTATTTGGGTCATCCCAAAATCAGATCTGAGGCAAGGATTTTGGTGCAAGTAGCTTACTGGAGGTGGTGGCCGTGGGGTGATCTCAGGAAGCACTATGGGCCAGTGGAGACGTGAGACAGAAAAGGGAGCCTGGGTGAGTGGTTTACTGCTCTGGACAGCTGGGGCTCAGTCCACCCTCCCACCCCACCCCAAATCCTCTGTGAAGCTGTGTAGAACTCAGCTCAAAACTGTCCCATGAAGAGGAAGGAAGGTAGGGTATTTACCCATCTGAAAGTGTACTGTATGGTGATTAACATAATATAATAAAAAATATAAAAAAATAAAACTTAGAAGAAAGAATTGGTCATCACAGGAACCAGAGAAGTTTTGCTAAAACAGGTTGCTATGATTAACCTTATTTTGAATTTGTGATTGCATTATCAGATGAAAATCCGGGGTGTGTTTTTGTGTAGTGAATATTGTTACACACAAAAGTGTGTGTTGATTTGCTTCTTTTTTTATTATAATAATATATTTTTATTATATTATGTTAGTCACCATACAGTACATCCCTGGTTTCTGATGTAAAGTTCGATGATTCATTAGTTGCGTATAATACCCAGTGCACCGTGCCATACGTGCCCTCCTTACTACCCATCACCAGCCTATCTTCTTTATGTTGCCCTGCAGTTTTGTCTGTTGATTTGTGTATTCAATGGAAACATGTTAACTGAATGGCATTGTCACTTGGTGGATTCAGAGCTCATGGAACACGGCCTTAGGCTTATTATTCTAAGTGAGATTGCAGTTTTTGCTATGACGTAGTTTTAGAGCAGTGAGGTTTGTACGGTTTCATTGTCAGGCCTGGCCTCAAATACTGGCTCCGACACTTTCTAAATAAATCACAAAACTGAGTTTTCTCAACCACAAAAGAAGGTGAGAAAATATAGCAATTATTTCATAGTGTTCTTTTTTTTAAAAAATATTTTATTTATTTATTTATTTTAGAGAGAGAGAGAGAGAGTGTCCAAGTGGGGGGAGGGGCAGAGAGAGAGAGAGAGCGCATCTTAAGCAGACACCCTGCTGAGCACAGAGCCCAACATGGGGCTCAATCTCATGACCCCGAGACCGTGACCTGAACCAAAATCAAGAGTCAGAAGTTCAACTGACTGAGCCACCCAGGCACCCCTTATAGTGTTCTTTAGATGATTAGACTCAATAAAACATCAGAAAATTTTATAAATTATGAAGCCTTATATAAATGATAGAAATTATGCATTTTAGCAAAACCAGTATTTCAATCGTAATCATGAGAAAATAATGATTTTGTTATTCTAAATTCTAAATTTATTATTATAAATCCAGAATATATCTCTGCTTGCTTGTTTGTGTTGGCGTTCAGAGAGAGTTTAATACTTTGCCAAATAAAAACCCAACACATTTTTAGATTAGGTACAAAATTACTTGACCTGGTTGTTTCATGGAAAGGCTGCCTGGACAGAGGATCAGCAAACTAACCCATGGGCTGAATGTTCTCTAAATAAAGTTTTATCAGAGCACAGCCATGCTCGTTCATCGACGTGCTGTCTAAACTCTATCAGAGCTGCAATGGCAGAGTCGAATAGTTTAACAGAGACCATATGAATCACAAAACCAAAAAACAGTCACTATCTGGCATTTTGTAGAAAATGTTTGTCAACTCCTGGTCTAGATTAAAAAGCGTGTATGTAATATGATATAGTCATCTATAGCCATATTTGGGGAGGATATGTTTAAGCAAAGATAAAGAAATTCTGGAGTTACAGTTACAGTAATCAGAATGGGAGTCCCAGTACTATAGACAGCATGCACATTTACTCTATTAAAATCACAACAGAGTTATTCACTTTTGTTAGGCTTGTAGTCAGAGAGTATAACACAAAAATCCTGACTCTGAAGCATGGATTTAAAACGTCATTGGTGGGCACCTGGGTGGCTCAGTCGGTGAAGCGTCTGCCTTCGGCTCAGGTCATGATTTCTGGGTCCCGGGATGGAGTCCCATGTTGGGCTTCCTGCTCAGTAGGGAGTCTGCTTCTCCCTCTGCCTCTGCCGCTCCCCCTATTTGTGTGCTTGCTTTCTCATTCTCTCTCTCGCAAAAATAAATAAATAAATAAAATCTTAAATAAAACAAAACATTATTGGTGTTGGGAATTCAAGGTGTTGCTCTGAAGAACCACTGGGGAGAGGGACCCCAAGGAGAAGCTGAGTGTGCTTTGGGATTGCTTGGCTGAGATTTTCCTGTTTAACTTTGATGGAAGTACTGGACCAGTGCTCTCACAGATCCAGTCACTCGTCAGAGCTTAGGAAATTTTCTATATAGGGGCGCCTGGGTGGCTCAGTCATTAAGCGTCTGCCTTCGGCTCAGGGTGTGATCCCAGCGTTCTGGGATCGAGCCCCACATCAGGCTCCTCCACTGGGAGCCTGCTTCTTCCTCTCCCACTCCCCCTGCCTGTGTTCCCTCTCGCTGGCTGTCTGTCTCTCTGTCAAATAAATAAACAAAATCTTAAAAAAAAAAAAAAAGTAAATCCTCTATATAGCTTCCAGAAGCTACAAGCATCATGCCCCTGAAAAATACATTACTTGCAATACTAGTTGCTTTGTGCTAAGAGCTGGCATACTCAACTCTGCATAGTAGTTTGGCTCAGTCATACTTGAACCAGGCAACCACCTTTATTAAAATAGGAACCAATGTCATCTTTTGCCCACATTTACACTGAACCCAAACTTTCTTTAAGAAGTTTCAAAATAGGGGCACCTGAGTGGCTCAGTCGGTTAAGTGCCTTCGGCTCAGGTCATGATCCCAGGATCCTGGGATCGAGTCCCACGTTGGGCTCTCTGCTCAGCAGGGAGTCTGCTTCTCCCTCTCCCTCTGCCCACTGCTCTGGTTGCTGTCAAATAAATAAAATTAAGGAAAAAAAGAAGTTTCAAAGTAATTCAGCGCTTTTCTAAGAGCATTGCCAGGCAAGCAGATTCCTCTGATTTCTGATTCCATGGTCAAGGTTAACAAGACATTAAGATATGTATTTTCTAAGATTTTTGAACTGGCCAGAGATAATGGATGATGCTGGGATAATGCTTAGCCACAGTGCAGTTTTTCAATGGTGGATTCTGCTTATAACTTAGAGCCAGCAGACTGCTTCATTATGATAATAAAAGCTTTAACTTTGAATTTATTACGTATTTTGGGGTGGGCAGGTCTTTGGCTAATTTGTTAAGCATACAATCTCATACTGGTGAACGTAAATTATGAACGGGGATGTCTCATCTCCACTGCTTTTCGATGTGTGAGATCCACTGAATGGTATGAAGGGGAAAGGACAGCTTGAAGGAATCTGTGGAAAACAACATTAACTAGGTCTACAGAAATACCGGCAGGCTTCCATTGAGTCTGGATAACTTGGAACCAAATCACAGAATTTTAGAGTTTGGAACATTTGTAATGATTTATATCAACATTTTTCAATTTTAACCACATTTTGTAGGTGCAAAAGCTGAGGGTGATGAAGCGATTTGGCTATAGTCACACGTCTAATTTCTGGAACAGCACAGATTAGAAACTGACTCTGAGGTTTAGTGCCATTTCCTCCACACAACATCCTTAAACTCACTTAGAAAAAGTGTGCCTGTGAAGGAATTCAATTAATGGGGTAGGAACTGAGGGAACCATTTTGGGTTAAGTGACTACGGCCAATACTGCGGGAGCTTGAGGCTGAGCCCCGAGGAAATGACCGATTGAAATGGATCTGAGAGGAAAATTACTGCCATTTCAGAAGCAATGTGGACAACTTTATGTCGGTGACTGATTGGAACTAATGCTCATAAACATGTCTGACATCTTAGAACCTGTCAAAATCCTGTCAGGAGTGTGGCCAGTGGAGCTCCTGACAAGGAGGCAGTGAATAGAATGACACGGGCTGACATGAACTTTTTAGGGATTGATTTTTAAATAGAAGGAAAGAGATACTAGTGATAATATTTGGGATCTTTCTGTGTGTATGGGGGGAGTATAATTATCATTCAACTTAGTAATTTATCACTCTTATTATAGGTAAACAAATAACTTCACCTGCATTTATAAACGGTGATAAGTCTGTGTCTAACCTCTGTAGGAAGGTTTCTGGTTCCTGCCAAATGGTTCTCTCTCCCCAATTAATCCTGGAGAAAAGAATATAATGAAGCACAAGAGAAACATGAATGCCAGAAAACAGTAAAATAAAAGAATAAAAGCAACCCACAAACAAATTTTGAGAACTCCCCGAGGGAACAGAAGACCATTTGTAGTGGCGCCGACAGTTGGAGGAAGGTGCAGACAGAGGAAGAAGGTATCCTGAGGTGGTTAGTGAAGGTCTTCAAATCTGTTCTTTTCCCCTCTGTCTTTCCCCTTCATTGCAGAGATGACTCTGGATAGCAGCCTGAGATCAGGAAACATTGCTGGGGGGGGGGCGGTTCATGAGGGCAGATGCTGACTGACCAGCTGGCCTTACTTCCGCCGTGTAGGCCCACAGGGTTCATGGATTACAATTTAGGGAGACCACCTTTTTTCTAAAGCATCTTGCCCTGGAACTTTAAGGTAGAGCCCAGACCAGAATAGTTGTCTGATAAGTTGGCTACAAATCAGAGTAATTCACAGTGGTTGGTGGTACCTGAGCTTTCTAGACTGAGGCTCATTCTCTTTTTTTTAACTCAGCTAAACCAGGCAGAGTAGCTGGTATCCTCACGAAAAAAAGAGTTCCCAGGCCAAAATAATTAGACTTCTGAAGACTACATAGAGCCTTTGTTAGAGAAATATTGGAAGAGGTAGACTGAGAATTGACAGTAATTGCGATGAAGGTACTTTAGCCTGTGAGGGAATAAACGTATTAGCTACGTAAGACAAAATAATAATAAAACAAAGTGGAAATAAACAGAAAGTATGAATTTAAATGAAGAAAGATATATGGCATAGGTAGGAAGATAATACAACTGCAAAATGAATTAATGAACTGGGAGAGTAAATTAAGAAATTCTTCTAGAAGTCAGCAGGAATGCATAAAAAATAGAAAACAAACACATAAACAAATAAAAAAAAGCTAATAGGTATGGCAGATTGAATATAAGTGCCGCGATCTAGTAAAAGACACCCAGAAGAACAGAGAAGATACATGGAAGGAAAGAATATGAAGAAACAATAGTGATAAATTACTCATACATAAAGAAGAAGGAAGAACTCAGTTTGAAAGGGCTAATAGATTGCCAAATATGGCATAAGAAGAAAACCCACACCAACACATTTTATGATAATATCTAAGAACAATAAGTACAAAGAAAACATTGTACAAGCTTCCTGAGAGAAAGTAAAGGTCATCTAAAATTAAGTAGAATCAGGTTGATATCAGACTTTTCTTTTTTTTTAAAATTCTTTTTTAATTGCAGTGTAATTAACGTACAGTGTTATGTTAGTCTCACATTATGCAATAATTCTTTTTTTAATGTTTTTTTATTATATTATGTTAGTCACCATAAAGTACATCCCTGGTTTTTGATGTAAAGTTCCATGATTCATTAGTTGTGTATAACACCCAGTGCACCATGCAATACGTGCCCTCCTTACTACCCATCACCAGCCTATCCCATTCCCCTACCCCCTCCCCTCTGAAGACTTTTCGATGGCAATACTGGATGCAAGAAGACAAGTTAAATTTTTGATTTTTAAAAAATTTATTAAAAAATTTTAAACACTAAATTTAAATTTTAAAAATATTTTGAAACTATTGTAAAGAAAATAACCTTGACGATAGAGTTTTACAGCTAGCAAAATTGCCATTCAAATGAGAAGGGTAATAGAAACATCCCCAGGCGTGTAAGGCCTTAGAGAGTTTGTCTTATGAAAGCACACATTGAGAATACTTTTTGTAAAAGCATTCATTTCAGAAGAGAAATACATTCTGGAGATTGTGCAAGAGATATGTTGAAAGCAAGAATGATAAAATATTGTGGGATCCTAGACAGTAGTAACATGATGAGGGGTGTGGATAGCAGGATACCGAGGGACCGTGTGAGCTTGCCAGCCCCCTTTTCTATTTAGGGAGAAGATAGAGATCTTGATGGGCTAATTTTATTCATTTCCTAGGGCTGCCCTTACAAAGCACTACAGACTGGGCAGCTGATGCAACAGAAATTCATTTCCTCATCGTTCTGGAGGCTGAAAGTCTTAGACCCAGGTCTCAGCAGGTTTGGTTCCTTCTGAGGCCTCTCCCCTTGGCTTGTAGATGGCCAACCTCTCCCTGTGTCCTCACATGGTTTTCCCTCTGTGTGCAATTATGTCTGTGTCCTAATGTCCTTTTATAAGGATGCCACTCAGATTGGATTAGAGCCTGCTGCAACGACCTCATTTTACCTTAACTACCTCTTCACAGACCCTATCTCCAAATACAGTCACATTCTGAGGTACCAGGCATTGGGAAACAACATAGGATTTGGGGGGTCACACAATTCAGGCTATACTACTGATATTCTTCCAGCACACACCCATAAGCAAACTAGCCAGTGATTATTCTGATTGGTTGGTATCAAGGCAATTACCAGGAGCTAGATATTTTCAATATCACCTCTAGATATTGCAAGTTTAAGAAATAAATAAGGGTGAATAATTACGTGTCTAGGTGAAGAACGATCACATAAGAGCAAAAACAGAATGTATAGCTTTTACTTCATCAAAATAAAAAGCTTCTGCACAGCCAAGGAAACAGTCAAAAAAAAACTAAGAGGCAGCCCATGGAATGGGAGAAGATATTTGCGAATGACACTACAGTTAAAAGACTGGTATCCAAGATCTACAAAGAACTTCTCAAACTCAGTACACAAGAAACAAATAAACAAATCATAAAATGGGCAGAAGATATGAACAGACACTTTTCTAATGAAGACATACAAATGGCTAACAGACACATGAAAAAATGTTCAAAATCATTAGCCATCAGAGAAATTCAAATCAAAACCACACTGAGATGCCACCTTACGCCAGTTAGAATGGCAAAAATTGACAAGGCAGGAAACAGCAAATGTTGGAGGGGATGTGGAGAAAGGGGATCCCTCCTACATTGTTGGTGGGAATGCAAGTTGGTACAGCCACTCTGGAAAACAGTGTGGAGGTCCCTTAAAAAGTTAAAAATTGAACTACCCTATGACCCAGCCATTGCACTACTGGGTATTTACCCCAAAGATACAGACGTAGTGAAGAGAAGGGCCATATGCACCCCAATGTTCATAGCAGCATTGTCCACAATAGCTATATTGTGGAAGGAGCTGAGATGCCCTTCAACAGATGACTGGATTAAGAAGCTGTGGTCCATATATACAATGGAATATAACTCAGCCATCAAAAAGAATGATTTCTCAACATTTGCTGTGACATGGATGGGACTGGAGGAGATAATGCTAAGTGAAATAAGTCAAGCAGAGAAAGAGAATTATCATATGGTTTCACTCATCTGTGGAACATAAGAACTAGGAAGATCTGTAGGAGAAGAAAGGGAAGAAGAAAGGGGGGAGTAAACAGAAGGGGGAATGAACCATGAGAGACTATGGACTCTAAGAAACAAACTGAGGGCTTCAGAGCGGAGGGGGGTGGGGGAATGGGATAGGCTGGTGATGGGTATTAAGGAAAGCACGTATTGCATGGAGCACTGGGTGTTATATGCAAGTAAATGAATCATGGAACTTTACATCAAAAACCAGGGATGTACTGTATGGTGACTAACATAATATAATAAAAAATTATTATATAAAAAAAAGAAAGTATAGCTTTTAAACCAGAAAGAAAAATAAACTTGACCTATTTGTAGAAAGCAGGAAGAAGAAAAAAAAGCTAAAAATGCAGGACATGGAAAATATAAAATGAAAGAGCAAATATAAGTAAAGAAAACAAAATAATTATATTAAATGTAAAAGGGTAAAACACTTTTATTGACACTCTTTGATTGGATTTTTAAAAGATACGGCAGTAAGATAAAAGGCGCCAAAAAATAAAAAATAAAATAAAAAAATACATCTGGAAAATAAGAATTGAAAGAAATCTGGAACAGACATCGTAATGACCGACAAGATAAAACAAAAAGGACCAAGAAGGGTATCAGAGGCTGTAAATGGAGCAAGAGGACAGAGAGGTAGAAGTATTTTGATCCATTAGGGACCTAATCACACAGCTGTAAATATTATCCAGTACCAACTGGCAGAACTTCAGGAAGAAATGGATAAATCATCAGGTGTGGCTAGAGATTTTTACACACCTCTCAAAAGTTCATAGATTAAGCACCTGTGTATGTGTGAACACACACACACACACACACACACAGAGCAGCAGCAGCTGGATCAAAGACCTGAACAACACAATACAATAAATAAGCTCATGGTAAAATATAGAAATATTTATGTATGGATTTCTCCATCCAATAAAGAATACACATTACTTATAAGCACACATGGGACATTTACAAAAATAGACTATAAATCAATTTCATTGCCTGAGTTCTCTGACCATAAGTTCTCTGAATTTTATACGTAATAAAGGGAAACATTAATTACCAAACCATAACAAAAACACATCTGATGTATTTGGAAGCTAAATATTTCAAAACAATCCATGTGTTAAAAATGAAAACATTATATGTCAAAATTTGTGAATGCAGCCAAGCAGAAAAATTTATAGCTTTAGAAATAACATGAAACAACAAAGATTAAAAGTAAATGAGCTTAATTTTCAGCTCATGAATTTGGAGAAATAGCAGGGAACAAACCCCAAAAAACAAGGACGGAAATGATAAGGATAAAAGCAGAAATCAAGAAAATCAAGAACAGAATAATAGTTAAGATTAACAAGACCAAATGCTGATTCTTTGAAAAGATTAACAAGGTAGACCTCTGATAAGATTAATGAAGAAAAAAGAAGCAAATAAACAAGACACATACAGAAAAAGTGATATAACCATAGATACAACAGAGATTTGAAATAGAGACATTTAAGATCCTAGATGAGTTGAATAGATTTCTAGAAACATATAAAATGTTAAAATTGTCACAAGAGAAAACTTGCATAGACCAAATAAAGAATGACTTGACATGATCTCAAACAATTATCCAAGACTGACAGCAATAAACAAACAAAAAACCAAAAGAAACCTCAGGTTTCGACAAATGCTAAGTTTTACCCAAATATCAAGGAATAGTAAATTCTGTATTATACTAGTTGCTAATGGAAGTACAGAAGGATCAAATATTCTCTGGATCGCTTTTCACAGTTTTATTGAGATATAATTTATATAATTTAAAATTGACCCACTGTAAATGTTCAATCTGATAATTTCTAATAAGTTTTTTAACTTTTGCTACAATTGCAATTCAGGACCAACTATATCACCCCAGAAAGTTCCTGCATGCCTGCAGTCAATCCTCACTCCAATTCCAGTCCCAGGCAACCTCTGATCTGCTTTCTGTCTCTCTGGTTTCATCTTTTGCAGAAACTTCATATAATATATGTACAACATATAGCCTTCTTTATGTCTGGCTTTTTTCACTTACCATAATGTTTTTGAGGTTCATTTATATCGTTACTTGTATCACTCATTCTTCCTTTTTATTGCTGAATAGTCTTGCTACAGGTTATATTCGTTTCCTAGGGCTGATGTAACAAATCACATGTGGTTTAAACAACAGAAATTTATTATTTCATGTTCTAGAGGGTAGAAGTCTGAAATCAAGATGTTGGTAAGGCCATGCTCTCTCTCTCTGAAGGATTAAAGGAAGGATCCTTCCTTTCCTTCCTGGCTGCAGATGGGTGCTGGCAATCCTTGGTTTTTGGCAGCATAACCCCAGTCTGTTTCCATGACCATTTTCCCCCTGTGCTTGCCTCCAAATTTCTCTCTTTTTATGAGGATATCCATCATTGGATTACGGCTCACCCTACTCACAGTTGACCTCTTTTTACCTAATCGTCTGCAAAGACCCTACTTCCAAATAAGGTCATATTCACCGGTTCAGGATGGACATGAATTTGGGGGGAAACTATTGAGCCCAGGACCGATGCATATACTATTTGTTCATTCATTCACTACTTGCTGAATGCTTGGGTTGTTTCCAGCTTGTGTTATTACAAATATTCTCATAGGAAACTTTGAGAGGACATACGGTTTCATTTCTCTTGAGTAGATATCTAGGATAAGAATTGTTGACTCGTATGATAAGTGTGTATTTAACTTTTTTTTATCTTAATTTTTTTTTTATTATATTATGTTAGTCACCATACAGTACATCCCTGGTTTCTGATGTAAAGTTCGATGATTCTAGTTGCGTATAACACCCAGTGCACCATGCAATACGTGCCCTCCTTACTACCCATCACCAGCCTATCCCATTCCCCCACCCCCCTCCCCTCTGAAGCCCTCAGTTTGTTTCTTAGAGTCCATAGTCTCTCATGCTTCATCCCCCCTTCTGATTACCCCCCCCTTTCTTTATCCCTTTCTTCCCCTAAGAAATATTCACATATTCTATTTCTACACGTGATTGTCACATTTGGTATTATCATTCTTTTTTTGATATGGTTATTCTAGTGAGTATAAAGTGGTATCTTATTTTATTCGCAGTGCCCTGCTGATTGGTGATCATGAGCTGCTTTACCCTATCCATATATATATATTCTTTGATAAAACATCTACTCAACTATTTGACCATTTTAAAATTAGTAGTAGTATTATATTGGAATTTTTCTTTATATAGTCTGGACACAAGTCCTTTATGAGATATATGATTTGCAAATATTCTCCTTCATTCCATGATTTTTCTCATTTCCTTAATGGTTATTTTGAAGGATAAAACTTTAAAACTTTGATGATGTCAGAATTATTTATTTATTATTTTGACTTCATCAAAATTATCATTTTTTTTCCTTTTATGGCTCATAGTTTTGGTACCATATCTAAGAATGTTTTGCCTAACATAAGATCACAGAAATTTTCTCCTATGTTTTCTTCTAGAAGTGTTATAATTTGAGCTCTTATATCTAGGACTATGATCCATTTGAGTTTATTTTTCTGTATGGTTTGAAGTAAGGGATTAAGTTCTTTTTCTTACATATGGAGATTCAATTATTCCAGCACTAGTTACCTCATTAAATTGCCATGACCCCTTTATAAAATACCAATTGATTATAAATTAAAGGTTTATTTTTGTGTCATTGATGTATATATCTATCTTTATAGCATACCATACTGTCTAGACTACTGTAGCTTTATTGTCTTTCAAAATATGATTGATATACCTTGAGATAAGAGTGCTGGGTGAGGATGTTGTAAGTAAGGGGATGGAAGGAATGGCTGGGGGGTGGCTCTCTCTCTTTCTCTACCTGAACTCCATTAATATACTCACAAAAGACTAGGACTTGGATTGACCCAAGATTTGTCCTAGACTGCTGATAAACTGGCATGGGTCTTAGAGTAAGGAAAGGGGAATCTCTGGTAGCAGTGAGTCAAGAAGAGACATGAGGATGGGGCACCTGGTATGGGAGCGGGTGGCTTTCCTGTGTTACAAAGGATCAGAAGACCGCATCTCCATGGAAACGTGCTAGGACATTTGGAGAGCACCAATGATAGAGATAATATTTACCATCATATTTAACCAAGTAAGATATAGCACCATGTCCATGAGATTCAATCTTATCTCCAATATGGTTTACAAAATTGGAAAAAAAAATCTTTGACGGACACAGGCTGTGCTATGTTGTTGATCACAGTGGAGATCAGCTTAGAAGGTATGAATGGGGGTCCTACAACTTTATTGCCAACAGTCAGAAAGCAAATCTTTGTCCTACTGCTAAAGGTCCATGGTCTCCTTCTTCTATCTTCCACCTCTTCCTCTAGTTTCTTTCCTTCCTGCTGATCTTACTTCACAGAAGACCTGAGTTAGTTATTGAAGGAAACACACGCTTTTCATTCCCAGATACTGGTGGCTACCAACAGTGGTTTTTCAGTACTTAGAATAGCCATCAGTGGGGATGAGTTCTAACGTCCTCTCCTTGCTGGGTTCTTGCATAGGACAAGGATTTTGGAGTATGGTCTCCTAATAGTGCTTCAGATGTTTCACAATGGGCTTTTTCTACTCAAGTCACCCCCTGCTCTAGAAGCAGAGTGGTTATCCATTTAGTTTCCTCTTTTTTTTTTTTAAGATTTTATTCATTTATTTGAGAGAGAGAGGGAGAGTGAGCATGGGAGAGAGAGACAGAGAGAGAGAGAGAGAACCAGCGGGAGAAGAGGACAGAGGGAGAAGGAGAAGCAGGCTCCTCACTGAGCAGGGAGCGGGATGCGGGACTCAATCCCAGGACCCTGAGATCATGACCTGAGCTGAAGGCAGATGCTTACCCAACTGAGCCACTCAGGTGCCCCTCCATTTCATTTCCTAACTTGCTTGTTCTCCAATCTGTTACAGAGGCAGAGCCCCTGGAAATCATGGAAAAGTTGATGAGACTCCACGCTTTCTATTGAACAGTGTCTGGTAACATATGTTTATTTCCACCGTGTGACTGAAGAGCACTCTTAGCAGCAGATGATGTGACTGTCACATATGCATGTAGGATAAAATTCCAATCATAAGCACAAATTCTCATCAAACGAACAAGCTGTTTAACTGAAATTCTCTGCACACATTTTGTGGGGGAACTCTCAGTAGTGTTTGGTTAAATACATAATAAAGGGTAACCTATGTTGGTTGTTACATTCTATGCTACATACTGTGCTAAGTACTTCAAGTGTATTATTTAGTTTAATATTGATGACAATCTTATGAAGTAGGGTTATTACTCTCACTTTACAAATGAAGCAATGGAGGTTTATAATGTTGGTGTAACTGGTCCAAGGTGTCAGAGCTGGTGTGTGTCAGAACAGGGATTTGAAGTCTCGTCCACTACGCAATGAAGCTGAGTTCTTGACCATAATGGTTTGTGATGCCATTGAATGAAGTCAGTGATCCATGTTTTCTTGGTGGGAAACAGACAAAATGAAGTGGTCTAGTGGATTTTTCAGCGAGAGTCTTTATTCCTCATCCTCTCTTTCAAGTCTTCATGGAAGGAGTAAAAGTATTAAAGATAGCTTAGGGAGCCACAGTCTGGAACATTCCTTTCAAGATGACCAGATCTATCATCTTGCTCAAATCTTTTTTAGAAAATGTCTGAGAATCTCTTATGAAAATATGTGTTGCCTCTAAATTCTCTGACCATATAAACTTTTGATTGCTGCTGGGAGGGACAGAGAGTTGGGATAGGTGGTCATTTGTCCCTTCTTTGAGTGTCTTTCATTCTCTTGGTGGTCACAGGAAACTACCTGGAGAACCAGCTGACCTGTAGGCAGTTTCCTTCTACACAAGGGCATTGCTCCCAGGATTTTGTCCTTGCAGAAACAGACAACGTTGCTGAATCTGCCACAGAAGGTGGCCCTAGTTCTCTCTTTTTAGGCTTCCCTCGATTTTCAAATAAGTGTAACATTCCAAAAGAATTTTTTTTTTTTCAGGAATGCTTTTGTATTGAACACCTCTGTGAACACTGTGACCATACACACTCATCTGGAAGATCTATTCAGAGGTGGCCGAGCAGGCTGCCAGATTCAGCCTCTGAATCCTAGCATTTCTGCATTATAAATGCTCTTCTTCTCTGACAGCTGGTATTAAAAATTCAGACGCATTTGGCTTAGACTGGAATTGCTTAGTCAAACCTGAGTCACCTCTCCTCGCATGGAATCTCTAATCCAGGAAAGGATGTTTGTTGGAAACCAGGAAGTCAACCTGAGGGACCTTAGTCATGATGTTCCAAGTCAGAGCTAGGTTCTGCTAGCTGTCTTGAGGAGAGCATGAGCTCGCCGTGGTGTTGGCTAAAAAAAGCTGTTGTTGGAGTGTTCTCAACAGGCATTTTTCCACAGGGAAAGCTCCTCTTGTAGGTATTGTCCCAAGTAAAACCTTTTTGAGATGAATTGTCAAGTCCAAACATACAATGATATTCGGACTCCATCATGGTCGCCATATGTAGTTTCTGTACATATCTGGGCTCACTCTCTTAAAGCATTGATTTGAGATTTAAAAATTCACTGAGTTTAACCAATATTTGATATTTTTGTCTGCTCAATACCTCTATTACTTTTTTGGGGAAACTCCTTTTGCCAAATGTACTTGGTTCTAGCAGTAAGTAGCAGTGTTTGTTATAGCTATGCCCCACCCTGGACCTAGCCAAGGTGTGGGCAATAATCCAGAATTGTTAGATTGGGAAGCGGTGTGCTATTGAAAAATGATGGGCTTTGGCTTAGTTAGATGCGGGTTCAAATCCCAGCTGGAAATAACTTGGGGGCAAATTGCTTAACCTCTTCGAGTTGTACTTTCATCTGTATAATGGATATAAATAGCATCCATTTCAAGGCATGTGTGCACTAACACATGTAAAAGAAGTCCTATTGATATTCCTTCTCTCTTCCTTTGCAGGAAAAAGAAATAGTTGAGACTTTGTTTTTTTCCTACCAGCTTAGGCATCTAGCTTTTCTCTCAGAGTGAGGAGGGTGAGTTGGGTAGAGACCTTGCTGCCACCCTTGGTGTCTGCCAGGCTGAGGAAGACAGATGCTCTCGGATGTTCCCTGTGCCACTTTTTTAAGGCTTTCCTATCTGCTTTGGTCCTTGAGGGAAAACATCTGCTGCTCTTACTACAGTTTCTCCATTGCCATTTGTCTTCTGATTCACTTCTGTTTATTTGAAATTTTCATGGATCATTTTAGCAACCTCCCACTTGACTTTTCCTATCTCCTCCTGCCCCCATTTTGCTCTTTACTTTTCTTATTTTGTTTTCATGTCTACATCATTTATCTTCTTATCAGGTGTTTTGTTTGGGTAGAGATTTTGACACGTGTCTTATCTGTTGCTTCCATCTTGGATTTACCAGCTTTGCCCAATGAAAACTCTTCAGTCATCAAGCATGGCTTCCTTTTATTGTATTTTTCTTTCCTTTACCAATCACCCCATTTCTTCTCTGGCCCTACACCAGATTCTTTCCTCACCTCTAGGTTGAAAGCTGTCATCTCCCTTTAATGTCATCTCCAGAATGTACTCTGCCTTCTTGGGACATCTTTGCTCTCATTGGCTCTCCACCACCAGCAGCCCACAGGCCCTTCCTTGCTCTTTGTATTACTGTGCATCTCCAGGTTACAACCACTGCAGGGGGCACTATTCCTTTTTTTGGGGGACCATAGGTGGTTATTGCCATGGAGATTTCTTACACAGTAGTGGCTCAGGGAGAGTAGGACTTCACCCATTTAAAATGTGATAACATATATGGAGCACTTTACAGCGGCTGCCACGTGTTAAGTGTTTAATAATTAGTACTGTCCAGTACTGAACGATTATGGATGGCATTTTGGGAGGCTGGGTTAGGGATACCTTGCAACATTTGGAGATCGCAAAACTTAATACCATGCCGATCTAGTCACATGACATTTCATGCCCAGCTGTAGGAACGACTTTGGGGGCGCCTGGGTGGCACAGCGGTTAAGCATCTGCCTTCGGCTCAGGGCGTGATCCCGGCGTTATGGGATCGAGCCCCACATCGGGCTCCTCTGCTATGAGCCTGCTTCTTCCTCTCCCACTCTGCCTGCTTGTGTTTCCTCTCTCGCTGGCTGTTTCTATCTCTGTCAAATAAATAAATAAATAAAAATCTTAAAAAAAAAAAAAAGAAATACGACTTTGATGTTGGAAGTTGAAAAAGGAATGTTTGACCCACTGTGATTATCAACCATTTTGGGGCAGAATCACCCCCTCAACTTTTGGAAGACTTGGTTAACAATTTTCTGCTTGCTTTGTAAACCACCCTTTTTCCTTATTATTTTAACTTGAAGCACGCACTCATATTCTACTTCCATTTTTTAGAAAGTTCACTGACCAGCTTGTAGTGGATCTGAAACTATTAGCACTAGCAGCATGTCCCCCTGCTGCGTTGACATGGCATTTCTTCCTTTCCTGTTTAAATCCATGTGTTTATTGTAGCGCTTCTCATGGTCAGATTTGTGTTAGAGTTTCTTTTGTAGGATCTGTCCTTTCTGAGGGACTGTGAGTTTCTGGAAATTAGGAATCACGTTTGGGTCTTTGCATTTACCTTATACATAGCAGGCACTCTTTCATGTTAAATAAACTAAAAGAAATAGTTTGTGTCATGATGAAGGGCCCAATGTCAACTAATGTCCAACCTAAAGAAATAATTCACAAATTTACGGATTGTCTGTAGAAAAAGTTGTTGACAAAAGCTTCTGCTAATGTGCCGGCACCGGTTTGTATGGACCTGCGAGTGTAGACCATTCAATTGTCAGGAATTTTTTGAGCTAGTTATTAAGCCATTGGGAGCTTGAAATTGGCTTTGCTGGGAATATTGACCCCGTGGAAATCAGCATGCACCACAGATCAAAGTGATTTTTTTTCTTTTGAGGGAGTTTTCCAGCTGTCCATGGCTTTCTTCAAGATTGTCTTAGACAGCCAAACTTTGCAATAGGAAGCTAAACAGAAGTGTAATCCACGAACGGTCAGTGGGGCAGTTAGTTTTCTAAATAGTGGGGGTGAGGGCAAGTGGGGACAACATGCTTATAGTGCCGTCATGAAGAACAGCTCAGCTTTTCCTCAAAAACAAAAACTAAACCAGACCACAGCTGAAGAAAGCAAGGTAGTGCTGCACCGGCAGTTTCTCAAAATGGCAAACCTAGTTCAAGGCATCCGCAGGCACTGAGCTCTGTCTTGTAATCTATTCTAGTGGCTCTTAATATTTAAAAATATTTTCTTTCTCTGGCATAGACATTATTAAGGTATTAGGGAGCACTTTAAAAAAATACTGTGTTAGAAGAAGAGGTTAGAAAATCTATTTGGGGTTATGCAAAGCATATTTAGCACGTATCAAAATAAAATGGGGAATTAAAAACCACCTCTCACTTTGTAATTTCTCGCAGAGTTAACGATACAACATATGAGTGATTCCTCGGTGACACTTATCTGCAAAGACTACAAACGTCTTTCACGGTATTGTGCCTGCTTATTCATTAACAACATCGTCACAGAACCTTGTAATCAGGAAATTCTTTAAACAATGGTAGTCTAAAGAAGAAATACTAGTCAAGTCCATATATTATTGTGAGGCAGTTCCAAAAGAATGACTGTGAAGTGATTTTAAGATGATTTTGCAAACGAATCAAAATATCTTTCACAAGCATCCCAGTTGTATAATCTGAATACAGTTGGGCTCAGTTTTACTTAAAAAAGTCTTTAAGATGGTGTGATTGCAAAATCACACAAGGCAGCTTAAAAATATTCCATGATGTGTAAATATGGTATTTTTGGCTCAAAGACTTCCGGCATCTTAGGACTGGTGTATGAAGTCCACTAGAGACTTCTGGGAAAGCTGGAGTCACCACGTTGATCTGGGAGGCTGAAGCACTGCAGCTCACACATCCAACCAGTCTTGCCTGTTGAAAAGCACCAGGCGAGGACCCTCAATCACCGAGTGGAGCGATCTCGGGAGATCTTTCTCCCCACTTCCCACATGGGCTCCTTGTTTTTCAGCGGTTCACTGGGTGCATAAAATTAACAACATGCTACAATGGCTTCTTATATCATAAATGGAGTCCCTTGAAGTGATATTCCTTCCCACACTTTTGCAGCCTTCCGGTGGGAATTACTACTGGACTCTACTTATTTGAACAGAAGGTGTGAGTTTAAAGGCATGAACAAACACGCTGGCAATATATTAGCTGTCTTCAGTGATGTACGGATGGATGCTTGAATGACTCATGGGCTGAGTCTGGCCTCAGAAACCTATTTTGCTAAATGCTAAATCTTCATGGAAACCTACTTGGGGAGATTGAAAGTGTTCTGAAGAGCGAGCTCCACTGAATTTTTTGGCTAAGCTTTTCCTTTTTCATGTGGTTGTTTTCGTGCAACGTGGAGCCAACCATCATCACCGTCTTGTGTGAGGAGCCGTAGAGCAAACTTGTGGGACAAGCCACAGGTAGAATCAGCTACTCCTTACTAATGAGATGCTTTGAATAAGGAAAGGAGAGAGACATCCAAAGGAAAAGTTGAAGCTAATTGAACTGCTAGTTGAAGACCAACTGAGAACGACCATGATGATAATGGTGGTGAGGAACATTTATGGAGTGCTTACTGCTGCCGCGACAGTAAATCATTAAAGCCTCACGAAATCCGATGAGATAGGCACAATTTTTATGTCCATTTTACACATGAAGAAACTGAGGCAAAATGGAAGCAACATACCCTTGATCACAGAGCTAGGAACTGATGTATGCTGGATTTTAATCCTAGGAGTCTGACTCCAGGGCTGACATTTTTTTTTAAAGATTTATTTATTTATTTGCTTAGAGAGAGCACATGCACATCTGTGGCAGGGGCAGAGGGAGAGGAAGAGAGACTCTCAAGCAGACTCCGCACTGAACACAGAGCACCAGCACGGGGCTTGATCTCACGACCCTGAGATCATGACCCAAGCCAAAACCAAGAGTTGGTCGCTTAATTGACTGTGCCACCCAGGCACTCCCAGAGCTGACTTCTTAACTAGTACCCTTAAATACCCAAAATGATCCTCCAGTATAGGGCACCCAGGAATGACAGGGACAGTGCCTGGGACAGTATGTACATGTCCTCAGAAAGACAGACCTAACGCAAGGCCTAATTTCCCATCCTTCCATGGCTACTATAACTTACCCAACTTCATACAGGTAAGGTCAATTGTATAAAAAACATTTTCTATTTGCTTGATTTTTGCAATAAGCTTAGGGTTTCCATACCTAGCAAATAAATATACAGGATGCCCACAGAAATTTGAATTTCAGAGAAACAAAAAATACTTTTTAAATGTATAAGCATGTCCCAAATACTGCATGGTCCCTATTTACATGAAAAAATTATTTTTTGTTCATCTGAAATTCCGATGTAGCTGGGCATCTTGTATTTTATCTGGCAACCCCAAGTAAGCTGAGCTTCAGACCTGAATGCCAACGCCATGAAAGTCACTCTTTCATCTCTTAGAGGTGGTAGGGAAAAAAACCCCAACCAACTTGCCTTAGGTTTCTCAGGTTGGAGATGAAATGCTGGTCAAATTTGTCTCGGGATGGAGTTGAACAGATGAGACGTGGCGTTTCTATCAATCACAGCTCCGTTCCCTCCGTTCCATGATTTGGCTCTGCTCCCTGGTGTTCTTGGAGGTGTGTTGAGAACGGGGAGGTGTGTCTCGAGCTCAGGTTATTGTACTTTGATAGCTGCATAGCACTGCAAACCTGTCACGTAGATTAAAATAAAATCCCTAAATGTTGTTTTAATGATGTGAGCCCCACATTGCAAACGGTCTTCTTTGCTATGGCCTCTAAAATAAAGTAATCGACCCTGACGCCATTCAGCGGGGGACACATAACTCAAGTCACGGGCAATTATCTTCTGGTGGACTTCCACACAGTGGGAGCCATTGTCCACGTAATGACTATGGGGCTTGCAGGGCCCACGTAACTGCAAGGGGCCTCTCGAGTGCCTCACCTGTGATTAAAGGGCCAGGCCTCATTCATCTTTGCCTACCCAGCACTTAGCACAGTGTCCAGCACATTTATATTTACAACAAATGCTTACTGAGCACCCACTTTGCACTGGATGGGAGGGTCACAGGAGGCGATGACTTAAGTCCCGGCTCTGTTCTTATGGAGTGTACAGTCTGGAGAAGGTATTCAATCAATAAGTGAAAGAATTCTTAATACAGAGATTCAAAGCTTATGAGAACTGGAGGATTCCTTGGTCACTTTGCCTACAGATGAAGCGGAGACCCAAGGGTGAGTGCCATATGGGAAGTGAGAAAACTGGAGCTCAGAAACCACTTTACTATCTAGTCTTTGGGGAAGTCACTGAACTTCTCTTGGCCTTAGTTTGCTCATCTGTAAAATGGAGATAATATTCCCACCTAGGTTATAAGGCAAAAATAAGATAATGGTCCAGAGACCAAAAAGCATTCAGTAATTGTTAAGTTTAATGTCCAAAAACATAGAATTGAGGTTACACAGTTAAAACTAGAAAGACAGCTTGGTAGAGTGGTTAAGAGCAGGCAGGCTGGAGCCTGATACCTGAATCTATGTTCAGGCTCTTCCATTTACTGACCATGTGACCTTTGGCAAGTTATTTAACCTCCTGTGTCTCAGTTCCCCATCTGTAAAATGAGCACAATTAGGGTACCTACCTTGAAGGATTGTTGTAAACATTAGTTGAGTTAATATATGACAACATAATAAGCACTCAATAAATATGTTTGTAACCAATATCCACTATGACAGCTGGGTGTGGGGAGATAGATGTGTTGTCTTTAGGTTATTAAGGCAAATTGCCCATCCCCTATCCATCCTTCCATTTCAACACAGGGAGATGCATTTTGAGAATATAGTAAAAAGAGATGTAAGTTCTTCTGTCTGTTTCTTAAATAATTTTACGGTCAAGAGATGTTTTTATAATCATGTGCTTTGATCAGAGATTTCTGAACAGTCCCCAAATCAAAATATCAGCAATGGAGAATAGAGAGGAATGGAAAACTGATTTATTCATTCTCAGTCAATAAAGTAAGCATGCAGTAGCTGGATTGTAAATACCCCTGCAAAGTGAGATTTACAAGACATAATATTGGAAGACAGATTTATCCCAGTTGAAAGTGCATTGCCGTTGAAGCAAGTTCAGTGGAATTTATAAGATGAAGCCCTTGAATGAGAAGAACTCAGAGGCCTTGGGGAGTCAGACTCATGAGGTTTGCTAGGCACAAGCTGGATTTGCATCGTCAAGAAGGCCAGTCAAAGCATTTTCCGAAAACATTGCAAGGAGAGGAGAAAAACCACTCGAGGCAGGGGCATCAGCTTTGTTTAAAACTTCCCTTTGCTCAAGACTGTGGGGTTTATAAATCAAAATTATGTGTCCAGTGAGGAAATGGGAAGTAGAACTGTTTCCAAAAGAAAAAAGAAAAGAAAGCAAATGATTCATTTTGGCCTAAATAATTGAAAATGCAGAAAGTCCAAGTGTTCCTGGCTGCTCGGCCATGGGCTTATTTGTCGTTTTTGCTGTCATGTGGCAGACTCCATGATGAAGACTTGGAAGACGAGCCATCAGAACCCTTAAATCTTTAAACTATTTGGTGAAATCCATTGGAGTCCAATCCTCAGCTGCCCACAGGATTTTTTACTTCCTTTTCACACGGGGCAGAATCCAAATGAAGCGGCATGATTGTGTTAATTTATGTAAAAGAAAGGAAGAGAGGGGCTGGGTGGCTTAGTTGGTTAAGCATCTGACTCTTGATTTCAGCTTAGGTCACCATCTCTGGGTCATGAGATCGAGCCCCACGTCAGGCTCTGCACTTAGCATGGAATCTGCTTGAGATTCTCTCCCTCTTTCTCTGCCCCTCCCATGATTGCATACACTCTCTAAATAAGTAAATAAATTAAATCTTTAAAAAAAAAAAAGGAAGAGAAAGGAAGAAAGAAAGGAAGGAGAGAGGGAGGAAGGGAAAGAAGGAAGAAAGAAAGAAATAAGAAGAAAAATGGGCGGGTGGCTGGGTGGCTCAGTTGGTTGAATGTCCAACTCTTGATCTCAACTCAGGTCTTGATCTCAGGATCCTGAGTTCGAGCCCTGTGCTGGGCTCTATGCTGGGCATGGAACCTACTTAAAAAAAAAAAAAAAAAAAAAAAAAAAAAGAAGAGAAATGGGGCCAAAGGTAGCTTTTCCGGAGATACAAAATCAGATTTCTAAGTGTCAGACTAGCATGTCTGCTGGACATTTGGTTCACCTTAGGGGCTGAGTCACTTCTGGGTATGGGACGCTAAGTGACTGAGATTCAAATGAAATGTAGACTGTGAACTTGTTTATGGCTCTGAACTATCACAGCCTTGAATTGTGCCACCAATCAGATTAAGTCCTGCACATTTTCTTGGTGTCTAAGAGCATCAGCAAAAGCCCAGGGACTGGGATTTCATACTTTCTCAGGCTTTTCCTTCTAGGAAGCCCCAAAACATTGAAAAAATTCATTCTTACTATAAAACACAGTAGCAAGAGTTAAATGACATGAAAGAGGGTAGCACAATGGGTGAAGAATGCAAAGAAGGGAGATTTTGTTTTCCTGGCTGGGGGAATAGAAGGTTTCTTGGTAGGGGTGGTTGGTGGGTGGGGGTGGGGTCATGGTGGGGAGCTTTTGAGCTGAAGACTGAAATGTGGTACAAAGGCAGAAAGTTGTTAGTGGGATAAAGAAGATGTGGTCTATGTATACAATGGAACATTACTCAGACATCCAAAAGAATGAAATCTTGCCATTTGCAACGACAGAGATGGAACTAGAGGGTATTATGCTAAGTGAAATAAGTCACTCAGAGAAAAACAAATATCATATGATTTCACTCACATGTGGAATTTAAGAAACAAAACAGGTGAACATAGGGGAAGGAAGAAAAAAAAAAGAGAAGGAGACAAACCATAAGAGACTCTTAACTATAGAGAACAAACTGAGGGTTGCTGGAGGGAAGTGGTGGGGGATGGGCTAAATGGGTGATGGGTATTAAGGAGGGCACTTTTAATGACCGTTGGGTATTATATGTAAGTGATGAATCAATCACTAAACTCTATTCCTGAAACCAATATTACACTATATGTTAACTAACTAGAATTTAAATAAAAACTTGAAACAAATAAACAAGAAACGATAAAAAAATTTGTTAGTGGAGGGGCTTACGGAATGAAGAGGGACAGAGAGGAACAAGCTAGGACTAGGGCTCTCCGGTCCATAAGAGTATTTATTTAAAAAAAAGTGACGGTAGTTCTGATAAGTTAGATAAAGATAGTAATTCTAATTATTTGTCTATTTATAATATGCATGGAGATTAAAAGTCCCCTGTCCCTGTCTACCAACACTTGATATGTTACCATGGAGAGTGGGACATTTGTACTTTGCTCTAAAGATGTAATTGTTTTAAAATTTACAAGTATTAGACTCATAGGATGGAAAAGAAGTAAAAAGCTTGTGTGATATAACCCATCATTCCATGGATAAAGTAGCTGAGTCACAGAGAGATGAAGCGGCTCATTGAAAGGCCCCACAGCTAGTTAGCAACAGGGCTGGAACTAGAAACTTAACCTCAGTTCCAAATTTGGAACTCTCCCCAGAACATTACCTTCCCGTAGAAGGTAGAGAGCGCTTAGGAAAGATGTGGAAAGAGCCATTTGTTTAATTTCCAGATAAGGACATGGAAAAGCAGCTTCAAGATCAATACCCAGCCACACCTCTTCAGGGCTCAGCAAAAACCGAGAAGGGAATTAAAATATCTAGGCTTTGATCTTGGTAGTTCATCTTTGCAAAAAAGATCTCACCCCATCATGGTTGAAAGCAAAATGTATTTTGCGTGAGTAGGAAAATAAATGTGCTTCTGTTCTCCAGTTTTAATACACAGGGATATTCTGAGAAAAGGAGGGTGATAAAGTTTTATTGGTTTGGTGAATTTTTGCTCTCTGTTAACTGGCCTCAATTTGTAGACTCTTCGTTTCCTTTCATGCGAGAGGCGATGAGACCTAGCCTTGCTTAAGGACTGATTTTTTTTTTTTTAAAGATTTTATTATTTATTCGACAGAGATAGAGACAGCCAGCGAGAGAGGGAACACAAGCAGGGGGAGTGGGAGAGGAAGAAGCAGGCTCACAGCAGAGGAGCCTGACGTGGGGGCTCGATCCCATAACGCCGGGATCACGCCCTGAGCCGAAGGCAGATGCTTAACCGCTGTGCCACCCAGGCGCCCCAAGGACTGATTTCTGATCAGGTAAGTTCAGGTGTGTGCGTACCTTCCGGGAGAGGGTGGACCCCCTCAACTGTGAACTCCCAGGGGTTAATGGTTTATTCATGTCTGTGTTCCCAGCAACTAGTGGTGTGTCCTATGGTGGCATTCAATTAAAGTTCTTAGGGGGATCAATATCTTCTTCCTAGACAATTTTATTCTGAGCTGCAAACCCTCATTTTTTTTTTCACAACTTGCCTTATTAAAATGACAGCAACCAAATCCCAACCAAAGTGTTGCTATGGCCTGTGATGTGATTTCCTGAAACAAGCCTTGTGGTGGATGGGTGCCCCTGCTGGGTTTAGGGCCCCACTGCAATACGGATTTGATAGCATTCCTTTTTTTAGAACTGGTTTAATCAAGTAGAACTTCCCTTTTCCTAGTCCGGGACTACACAAGCCTGAGCTTTGGCTTTCTAATTTATCAGCCCGTAAATTACAGCAGCAAAGGTCTTGTGTAGGCCAGGGATTTTCCACACCGAGTGAGGGGGATCCTGGGGGGCCAGGCAGAGCGGATTAGATATGTGACTCACAGTTTGGGTAGCATTACATGTGAACCCGAAAAAGGTCAAGCAGGGAAAAGCTATTTTCTATAAAAATAAATTAAAATTTTAAAAGCTCTCCTTCATGGCACGGGAATTTTGAACTCTGCTGTAAAATTATTATTGGGAACGCCTATTAATTTGTAGAAGAAAGAAATGAAGGATCACTTAAGAAATAGGAAGTAAGACAACTTTTAAAAGCCCGGACAATTAGAAGATAAAGCAGAAGCAGCTAAAGGGATCTAATTTTCATATAACTCCCAGATTTTCATACGAGAAAGGGTTGTTTCTTTCTGAGGTCTCATATTCCTTATAGTTTACGTTAGCAGAAAACCGTAATTGTTGAGTTTCTGGCTCTACTTTTATTCTGAACCTGAAATATTAGTTTGTGTAATTATTGTTAATTACATTACGGTTAAGGACATTAAATAATCACCCAACCCGACTCCCACGTGTGGATTAGAAGTTTTCAATTCAAGCATATTTGAAAATGTTATGAATTTGCATAAGAACATGTAAATAAGAAGATATAGCAGAATTCTTATCTAAAAATGATGACCAGACAGTCTCTGAGGACATTTTCAAGTGAGTGGCTCTAATGATCTTAAATAGTCTTGGGGATACAAACAAACAGAAGCACAATTCACACCTTTCCTAATGGTTTTTGCCCTTTCCAGCTGGCATTCTGCATGCACGCTCCCCTTGTAGAAAGGTCATCATCTCCCCTGCTCTGCTCCTTCCCACCGGACAGTGGCCTCCTCGTGGCACGCTCCAAGCCTTCCAGTGTGTCTGCTAAGGTTCCGAACACAGCAGGCCCAAGAGAGGGCTCATGGAGCAAAGGCAATGGAGTCTCTGATCTGGACCAGGAAAAAGACCAAACGGGCTGACCCTTACCCGTGAAGTCTGGAATTCTTCTCCAACAGGTCTCAGATCTAACCTCTGACCCTGTACTGTAGCCACAGGGAATGAAACAGGACAGGTCTCTATGAAAGGTGAAAAGAAATGATAAAAGAATAAAAGGGCTATAGGTTGTTCTCAGCTGGGAGTCAGAGGGAGAGGGCTCTGAGCCTTTTTGGAGAAGTGGGATTTGAATCGCTCTTTGTTATGAGAAACAAACTGAGGGCTTCAGAAGGGAGGGGGGTGGGGGAATGGGATAGACTGGTGATGGGTGGTAAGGAGGGCACGTATTGCGTGGTGCACTGGGTGTTATACGCAACTAATGAAGCATCGAACTTTACATCGGAATCCGGGGATGTACTGGATGGTGACTAACATAATATAATAAATAATCATTAAAAAAAAATGAATTGCTCTTTGTTTATTCAGTGAAGCCCGAGTAGGTTCTCAAGTGGCCCCAACACAAATAAGGGACCATCGATGGCGGACAGGATGGAAAGAATGGCCATGTCAGTGGGAAGGACCCAGCCAGTCAGGGTAGCATCTGCTTTTGTCTTATTTCCTTCACTTGATTAGAGGAAAGAGATGATGAAGACTTCTGGGCAGATTTTACAGTGATCTCTTGATTTGAATCACAGAATGTTCGTGCGGGAAGGCCAGGGCGCTGAGGAAGCTGAGAGCAGAGAGAAGCTATCAGCAAGTTGGAACAAGAACCCCGATAGTTGCATTTCCTTGGTCCTGTGTTCCTTTTGCCACCTTGCCCCAAAGATGCTTTGCTTGCCCTTAATCTTTATCCTGTTTCCCTTCAATCTCAATTTTTTTTTCTTCTCTCTTGACTCGCAGACTGAAGGCTTGCTGAAGTTTTTGGTTGTTTTGTTTTGTTTTGTCCTGCACTAGCTCTTCTGGGAGATAAATGCATTCAATTTATCTGCAATTTCAATCATGAACAACCACCTCTTTTAGATTAGACATGTCTCATCAGAGGTCACTCCATCCTACATTTTCCTCCTGTGAAAATAAGTGCTCTGAAAGGTGACCAAGCCGTGGTGGGGAAGAGGAGCACAGGGGACTCCCGTGACTGTGATATATGATGATATTTCTGAAGAAAGTCAAAAGCATTTGGAGACTAAGTTTTGATGAATTGCAGGAAATGGCGGGTTTGCAACCATTCCAGAATTCCCAGGGACGGATTGTCATCGGGCGACGATAAGAATTTTAACTAGCATATTATGGAACCAAGACCAAGGCCAGGACTCAGGCATAAGCATTCTGCTCGGGTCTCCTGTTACGCAGCATTTGCCCCTGGGAGAAGTGCTTAAAGTTGTTTTTAACTTACCTGAGACTTATTTCTCCTTGTCAGCTGAGGCCAAGAATTAGCAGAAAGGAAAGAAAAAAAATGCCTACTGCAAAGTACTCTGCTATGAAGATGGAAAATATCCTCCTGGCCCTTACTTCCTGCTTTGAGGGCATACTTTCTCCTTGGAGACTAACCTATATTCTACGATCCTTAACTTGGGCATGAGGCTATCAAGAAAAAGACCAACATTTCTTTGTATATCAGTGGACCTTCACCTTCCAACAGCCAGTGCTGGACCAACACACATCAGGGACATAACTGACCACCTTTAACATCTTGGTGGGAAACCAAAAACTATCAAAATGATATTTACACAAGAACAAGAACACAACTGAGCCGACTGAAACCATTATCCCACTATAGATTGTGATAACGCAGTTTCATAAGAACACTTGAGGGTAAAGCTAATAACTAAAAGGAACAAGAGTGAACAAAAGCTTGGGAAGGAGAACAAAAGCTTACTCAGTGACCCTTTGAGTAAGCCAACCCCTGAAACTCTCGTCTCATTCTGAGGGCATTAGTGATCTCCGCCATCTTCTTTATAAGTTCTTTTCGACCCGCCTCTCTGTCAAGCACGGTCCTGAGCTCAGAGTACCTTCTCCATCTCCATGTTTTAAATGGATTTCTTCCCTTCAGTTGGTGAATCCAAAGATAGGATTTTGTAGGACAAGACTAGGTTTTCCCCTTTCAACACGGTCATTAAATTATTCAAAGCATGAGATATTTTTATAAAAGCCTGTAGTGTTTTAATAAGGCCAGCTATTTAGGAAGTGGTGACCATGTGCAATCTGCAGAAAGGGGAAGCCTCCGAGGTGCTGTGGTAATAATGCAGTTACTTAAAGAACATTTAAACTACAAATATCTCTGTGGTTTTTTATTTGGTTCCACACTACAGTCACTCTGAGAAATTTCTCAAACCTTGGCTAATCACTTTAAAATGTAATGCTTAGCAAATGATTATACTTCCCTAAATGCTCTAGTCCTTTCAACCCACCCCCGGGGCCCTGTTTTGGTATTTGATAAGGGTAAGTAATTCAATGCCAAGAAGAGCTACTGAGAGAAATCTAAGAATTTCAGCAAACAGATGGGGAAAAACAAAACAAAACAAAACAAAAAAAACAACCAAACAGCTGTAACTCTGAAGTTTCAATAAAGCTCTAACTATTGATATAGAAAATAACTGAAATATTATGAAAATATAGGGGAGTCATTGATTTCAAAGGCCAAACATGGGATCCATTGAAGTAGGGAGATGTGCTTGGTTATGGTGAAATGGGGAGAAAGCATGTGGTGAGAGGGCCTGAGCCCTAGTGTTTTAGTGGTGGTGAGTCATGGCGAAGGAAGAGGCTGGATGTGTGTGTGTGTGTGTGTGTGTGTGTGTGCTCATGTTGTGTTTGTGTGCTTAAACCTGATTTAGAATGGTGTTCACACTTCTCAGTATCTTTTTATTTGGATGATCATGGACCTAAAGTGGAAATCTTTTGTACAATCCACGGGCGGTGTGGTGAGAATATATGGATTTTGGCTGACTTCCCCAGGGAGCTAAAGTTAGATCCCTGGACTAGGAGAGACATTGATATGCACTACAAGAATGGCATAATTATGACTGAGCTTTACAGTTGGCCTGCAGGTGAAGAGTGACCCAATGGTTTGACTGGTCTCATTTTGGCCAAGGCCAGCAGAAAGCAGTTATTTAGCCATTTCGTGAGTGTTAATCTTGTTTGACCAACTCGATTATGAGTTTCTGGAAGGTGGGAGTCATGCTTTATCTTAACATTTATGATACTTCTTTAAAAAATCTTTCTCTGCACCTGGCATAGTATATAGAAAGTACTCATGGTATACTTGGAAAATTGAAGAAAGACATCTTTAAATTGGAAGCTATGATGTCATAACCTTACTTCCCAGAGGGTCCAAGCTAGCATGCACTTATTATGTCCCCACACCTTGTCCCTACAATACTGTTTTCTTAGATGTACCCTGGAGTAAATCTCCCATCACACTCTGTGGGAGTTTGTGTGTACACACACACACACACACACACACACACACACACACACACATTGCTTAAAGAGGTTGAAAGTTTGAAGTATTAAAGAATTATTCCAGATATTCGTATTCAACTATTCTAATTCCTTTTATGAACTTAAGGCTTTTAATTTAGTAAAAGTAAAATTTAGTAAAAAGGCTTTTAATTTAGTACCTTTTGCCATCTCATTTTATTTTCACAATGGTCCTCTATAGTATATAGGCTTATGTAATTTGGATTCCAGACAGAGATGGTCAGAATGAGGTCATGGAAAGGTAAGTAACGTGTCCGAGGTCACCCAGTTGGAAAGTGGCAGACCTAGAAATCTCTTCCAGTTCTCACTCTTCACTATTTCATAAACAGCTCCCCATGTAAGACACTTGGCCCACGGACCTGAAGAGTAATAGGAGCCATTGTGAGCCATCAGTCTCCCCATTATAAAACAGTAAATGAAAAAGCTGTTCAAGCAATCGCGGGCCCCTATCTCCCCATCCTATACTCTGTTTATGACTTTAATGTGACTCTCAGGGCTTGTCCTCCTCTGTGAGACAATTCATAGCATGTCCTGCAGGATATGGAAATAATACAGTTTGGGGGTTTGCAGGCCAAATAGCCCCAGCATTTCTCCGTGTTCTGCCCTCAGATTCCTTTGTTGGGACAACATCTTTGAGACAGCAGGAGGCTTCTAAGTAATTTGGAATAAAAACAGACTCTAGGGCTGTTTTCACAGTTGTGTTTTAGCTGATGATTTGCATACCTAGTTACCAGGGCTGATGTGCAGGGCCCTCCCCTCCCACATTTTCACTAAGGCCGTAAATGGAATCTGGAGAGGCTGCCTGTACTATTGACTTCTACTTAACAGTGGGTGGCAGGAACTCCGAAGTTTAATCCCAGACCTGCTACTAATTTCCTGGATGGCTTTTGGTCCATCCATTAATCTCTCTCTATCACTGTTTCCTTCTCTGGGAGAGATAGCAAGAATAATGGGATGTTTTATGCATTAACACATTTATGATCCTAATGTGTTCTGTAAAAGCATGGCTTTCTGGAAATGCTCAGTGGTAGCAGGTAAATCAAAGAAAAGTAGTTCCCTTTTTTTCCCCTAATATGACATATTGACGGGATCTATCTTTTGGTGACTGCCATACTTAGAAGCCAGACCTGGGGTGGATTAAAGAGCTGAGTGTGTTATTATGTGAAAAGCACTGTATTTTCAAATGCCCACTCCTGAATTATCTGATGATAATCATAAAGGTGCCTTAAAGTGAGGACGAGTACATGAGGGGATTTTTCTAGTATCAGGACTAATAAAATTAAAATCTCAGACTTTCTCAAGAGGAGAATTTCCATTATTCATGGGGAATGTGAAGCTGGGACTGGTCTCATTAGGACTTTGGCTGGAAGCACTTAATTTTTTTATATAACAGAACACTTTGGTTATGAATTTTACAAATATTTTACCGCATCTGAATGACTTATATGAGACCAGGGAGGACAAAATAACCTCCAAGATGTCATTTTGGTTGAACTGCATTGCATATTCTCTAAGAAATGTTCTTGCCTATTTTGTCTCTATAAATTCTTCAGCCTCCTAGGAAGAGATGAGAAAGCTCTAAGGAGAACTCAAATCATGTGTGCAATGACCTTGTGCAAGATAGAATTAAAATGTGGTTCAGTTATAAAATTGCAGTCCAGTCTAGTCTTATTTTTAAAAAGGAATACTACAATTTAAATGCGTTGGCTCATTTTTATACTTTGGCATTTTCTTTATTCAGGGGCTATTGTTTTTGACATTAGAACTGGGGAAAAATACAAATAATCAAGATTAGTTTATTTTTAAAGAAACCAGAGAACTCCATCAGTTTTTCCTTGTAAGGTAAAATTACAGTGTCTGCCTTTCCAATGAATTACCAGTCAACTGAGTCTAAGTGGACCATATGATTATATGAGAAAATATAAGATAAATCCAGGGAAAACTTTGAACAGATAAGTCACCCCAAAGCAGGGCATTTTGCAAAGTGCTCACACTGTGCTTTCAAAAATCTCCCATATTGGAAAATGATACGGAGGGTTTCTGTCAAGAGACTTAGTTATTGCATGGTGGGTGATACACAATGTGTGAAATATAGCAAATGCAAGAGCCTTTTGGGGGTTTGTGTTTTGGGTTTTCCTAATCCACTTATCTATAAATAATTTATAATTAGTATAGTCAAAGGTCTCAGGCATGACACCAATGTGAACTTACGTACAGTACACCACAAAGCTCTTTGATGAGATCCATAATATTGTAGAGGACACACAGTTTAGATTCATTAAATAGATTTCCCATGTAACTTCCAAATGGAAAATGCCCTCCTAGAAACTATTTCTGGTAATTTGCCTAGGTTATTCAGATCTATCTTCTTGTTAAAAATAATAAAAACTGGATACAATTTTTACTTAAAAATAAAAATCTTTGAAGGGCTAAAACATAATGAGGAAATTCCAGGTCTGTTTATGAATGAAAGCCAGCATCCAGAAATGTAGGTAGAATATTGGAACATCCAAGCTGCTTATGAGCTTAGAGTACTTGCACATGCAGCCCATTTGGATTTGGGGTCACTGGCTCTGTGGAGTAAGGGGGTCATAAGTCAAGGTCCAAGATGAAGATTAGGAATTTTATGGGAAGACCTCACTAATTAAGTGGGGACCCAAAGAACCATATACTTAATGCTAGATCAGAACTAAACCCATTCTCTTCCCCTGATGTTAGGGAATAGAAAGGCTTCATCAGTAGTGAGCATGGCAGAAGAGAAGGGAAGGATGGAATAAATAAAAACCTATCCCAGAGATGGCTACAGACTGGTACAGATTTATACCCTGGACATATATAATCTGGATGAGCCCTAGAACTTGAAGCCTTGGTCTGAGGTGGTTCCTGTGTAGAAGTGTCCTACATATCTGTAGAAGCAAAAACAAAGAATCTGCAAAACAAAAACAATAGAGGGAACTATTCATCCCAGGTTGCAGACTGTTTTCTTTGTTTTAAAGATTTTATTCATTTATTTGACAGAGAGCACAAGCTGTAAAGCAGCAGGCAGAGGGAGAGGGAGAAACAGTCTCCCTACTGAGCTGAGCCTGATGCAGGGCTTGATCCCAAGACCCTGGGATCACGACCTGAGCTGAAGGCAGATGCTTAACCGACTGAGCCACCCAGGTGCCCCTGCAATTTATTTTCAAGGGCAATGATCAGTATGCATTCAAAGATAACTAGATACCCAACAAAACAAGGCAAGGAGTAAGAATTAGCAGAAAGAGCCGGCAGCAGCAGAAATTTGTCAGCACAGATATCAGATTTTATAATTACCAGATGTAGATTACAAAGTAACTATGTCTACGAAGTTGAAATACGAAACAAAAAGCTTGAAAATGCCTATAGAAAATAGGAAACCATAAAAAATGACAGAGAAGAAATTTAGGATTTAGGATCTCACAATGTAACCAAAACCTGAAAAAACATAGAAATCACATTACTTCTTATCCTTGGAGCTTCTTCCCTGATTTTGGTCAGTTCTCAACATGGTTAGTGTCTTATGAGTCTCAAGGAATCAGGTAATAGAGTAACATCTCCTTTATCCTTTCTACAGGGTAGTTATCTCAGCAAACTCTGGAAAATAATGGTCCAACACCCCTTCTTATATAACACATACCTCCAAACAACCAAGAACAAACTTTGCTCAGTTTAGTGCTTTCTGGCTCCCAGTAAGTGGTTATATAAATGATAGCTACTGTTTTATTTTTCACTCCAAAGGATATTGTTTTAGTAATTATAGACAGAAGAGTCTCTGGGATGGATGAGGCAGTCTTATAACATAGTCCTTCTGCAAATCTCACTTGGAATCATGAAGAAAGACTATGGCTAAGTTCTGCATTCCTATCATTGAATAGTTCTTTTTTTTTTTTTTTTTTTGTTTTAACTGACTCTAGATAGATTTGAACATCTATATCAGGGTATATTCTTTGAGTATGTGTGTGTATGTGTGTATATGTGTATACGGGCATATGTGGGATGTGCCTGTGTGTGTATACGTGTATGGAGGTGGGAGTGGCATGTGATTGTATGCAGGTATGAGTGTGTATGTGAGTGTGTGTTTGTGGGCACATGCATGTGTGTATGTGGTAGGCATAGGCCTATGCTCTTTACATTTCTGAAATGAGACTTCACATGTTGGCTCATAAATTGAGACTTCCTTCTTTTCTTAGTTTTCGACTTATTGCTGACAGCTGCTTATAACCAAGTTCCCCTAAACACCCACACACAATGGAAGAATGGAGACCTGGACAGTTGGGCTTAGTTCCTTCAGGCTTATGAGAAATTTGCTCCAATTTATTGAAAAACTTTCTCGAAATGGATATAAGCCAAAGCCTGGGGCTGTTAAGTGATGTTTACATGATCCCTTGATATTCTGAACTCCTGAAACCTGAAAGTACTGTGACTGGAATAGAGAACTTGCTTCCTGCTTCTGGAGCAGGCTTTAAGAATCGCATCTTACGTGCGTGTGTGTGGTATGATGTGTGTGGTGGTGAGTGTGCATGTGTGTGTGTGTATGTGTGTTCTCTGTGTGTGTGGTGTACACATGTGTGTGTGGTGTGCCATATATGTGTGTGATGTGGTGTGTGGTGTGTGTGTATGTGCACGCATGTGTACACGTGTGTTGTGTGTGTATATATACTATGGTGCTTTCTGTGTTTATAATGTGTGTATGTGTTATGGTATGTATGTGTGTGATATGGTAAGGTATGTGTGTATGTGCGAGAGGCAGTGTGCATATATATATGTATATACACACACACGTGTTTGTCTAGTGCAGGTGTGTAAACAATGCGTGTGTATATACACAAACATACACGCTGCACTAGACAGCAATGTCTTTAGGGGCCCTAATGTGCCCAAATTCCTCATATTTCACCATTTCCTTCACTTTTAAATTGACTTCTGTCAATGTGATGAATAAAGCTGAAGTTGTGATCCTTTCACTGTAAAGTCATTGTTTAAAAAAATAAAACTTGTGAGCCAAACAGAAAGCATTGGGAAAAATCCTGAGTGTTTTGAAGATGTGCACAAGTTACAACCAAACTTAGCTTCAACCCAGAACACACATTTTTTTTTGACCCTCACACAAACACTGAAAAAAAAAAAAAAGAAAAAGAAGAAAAGAAATTATCAGGTCGACTTGGACGTTGTCGGCTCTCATCACTCCTCATTTGGGGGAGAAGGTCTACAGATATGAAAAGTGCGAAACTTGTTTCCAGGATGCCAACAGTTTGCATACAGTCAAATCCCACACCATGATCTAGCGAGAGGGTTTTCTGGAAAGCTCTCTTCTGGTTGTCTTTCCGCTTTCCCTTAATTCCAGGAACCCCCTGTGCTGAGCTCCCCTACAATCTGGAAAGAAAATGGTTTTCATCTGCCTGGAAGGAGTCTGTGTGACCTGAACAAATCAATCTTGGGCAGTCACATTCTCTGATGCTGGAATGATTATCCCTCACTTTGCTTGGCTGAGTTCTGAGGAGCTGAGAAACAGGCACCGAGTGAATGGGATGGATGGACGGTGGTGGAGGGGGCAGACCTGGCGCTCGGGGGGCAGGGCAGCTCAGGGCCGAGGAACGCCACCCTCCCTCGGCATCACATTGGCCTCTGGTGGCTCACAAGCAGCTGACAGATGGCTCAATCATTTCTTCAGGGCCAGCGGGCTCCCGGCACCAGCTGGCTTGGACATTAGTGCTCAGGCCCTGACTAACAGGGGACTTGTCCTTGCCTGAGCCCTGGAGGCCTGTGAGAGTCTATTCAAACTCCTCCTTTTGTCTGTTGATTTACTGTCCCCGTTGGCCAGTTGTTGATCCAGTTTTCCTCTCCGTTTGCTCACAGGGCACCCCAGAAACCATCCTCTAGTAATATATCTGGTTTATGATTTCCTCAGGAGCGAAGGAAGAAAAACAACGTAGGCAGTGCACCTGTTGGATTTTAATATGCACGGGGTGGCTCAGCCAGGACAGCACAGAAAGACAGACGGCGCAGGTCCCCGGCCCAGATGGAGCTCACGTTACTCTATCAGGATACCAGCAGAAGCAGAATTAGGTCCCTCTGAAATATATTTGTTATTTTATTTATAGCTTCATTTGGGCCCTGTGGCCTGTGAGTCTGATTTGGGCCAATGCACTGCCAGAGAGCGTGATTCCAAATGGCAACTATCAGGAAGACAGTGAGGGCCTAGAAGCAGCCGCAGTGCCCTGCGGGTGGGCAGGGGCTGGCTCCTCCGCTGCTGAAGTTTAAGGGCAAGGACAACCTGTTCACTACTGACTTCCTCGCAGACACAGAAGGTGGGACCCATGCCTCCTGCCCAAGGCTTCACTGCCATTCAGCTGGTCTTGGGGAGGAAGTCCCTCCTGGGGAAAAGAAGTCTATTCTGCTGCTCCTTCTAAACTCTTTTCTACCAGACCTTCATGCAGGATTGTGGAACTGCTTGGAATAAATCTGCTCCTGGAATATATTTTATCATATATTTTGCAATCTGGGTCGGACTGCGTCGGGGTGAGCCCTACGCACTCCCAGGACGCAAAGCAAACTGAGGTCTCACCTTCCTGGTCCAGGTGTGGGTTTCAAGGACTCCGAAGTGCCTCTCTCTCTCTTTCTTTCTCTCTCATTTTCCTTGAATTGGTCTCTTTAAGAGACAATTGCAAAAAATTAGGGGCACAGAGGAAAAGGAGCTGTGGTAAATGTGTGCCATTTTCAGGAATACGTACACTGGGAAGCAGATAAATGGGTATGAAAGGGTAGTTTGTCCTGCGATTTCTGGGTTTATCATTTAGACCAGCAGTTCTCAAAGTGTGGCTCCTGGATCAACAGCATTAGCACTACCCGGAAACGTTAGAAATTTTAATTATTGGCCTTTACCTCAGACCTCCTGAAATAGAAACTCTGGAGATGGGGCCCAGTGACCGTTTTATCAAGCCTTCCAGCTGCATGTTCTGCTCAAGCTGAAGGGTTGCTGCTCTGGACCCACAAAGTTTTCTTAACCCCCTATTGGTTTTGACCAATATGGAGGCGAACCTTAGCTGGAGAAAAGGCAGTATCATGCTTAGGATGGAGAGGGGCTTCCTGCACAGAAGTAACAAGGGCACCAAGTATTTTCCAAAGGATTAAAATAACAAAAGCACCAACTACACAGTTATTCTGGCTGCTCTGATGCCTGCAAATGGAGGCATCATTTTCTCCATCATGAAACACAACAAAGGCCACACGTCTATCTTCTCCACCGCTACAGGGAGTTCTGACAGGTTGGCCTCTGAGATCTATCCCAGGAGAGACACTCCTCAAATGAAACAATGAAGTACAGTGATAACACATCCTCCTAACGAGGCTGTTCCTCTGGTCGCCTCTCACAGATATAGAGGCCAAAGGGGAGAGTGTGTTTTAACTCAAAGGTCCACATTGTCACAGCCACAGCACGCCACCGTCTAAGCTGTTACCGTGTTGACACCCCCATATCAAGCTGGTGGTAGCGGCTTCTCAGAGCATCAGAAAAGTGCTTGGATCTCCTGACAGGACTCTGAACTGTGGCGGATGTCGCACACATTACAGAATCCTAAGCAACTTTACCTGCGGAAGATCTGATAACCTATGGAAGTTCCCAGCCCTCGAGACTCTGCCACCCACTGGCTTGAAACCTTGAGTTACCTTATTCGTGGGGTCTCTGTGTCCTTATCTGTAAAATGGGGAGGTTGGGGAAGAGCATCTCTAAGATTCTTTGATAGTCTATGATGATCTGATTCAGGTTGGGGTCCCTCAGCCAGTTCTTTGGAGAAAAATGATCTTCCTGTGGGAGAGAAGTCTCTTGACTCATTTGAACATGCAAAATTGCCATTGCATATTTAATTCCAGTCCTTTTGGGCTCAATGACTATTTATAAGGAATACGTTCACAAGTGGGCCTGGTTACCTGTGTCACCTTACTGTATAGTTTTCCAACAGTTCAGTCATTACATAGAATAGAAGGATGTACTCGCGAGGGTTGCTTTATCAGAAGCCAGCCGCTGTACCTTGACACGATACTGGAGTGGGGCTGAGAAGAAGGAAGGTGTTTCTCTGGGGCAGCTATGCCAAGCCAAGCTTTCTCCCATGCTTTAGGGGGAAGGGTTTGGAAGGCATCCTGCTGAGGTCTTCCCTTAGGGTGTCTATGCAATGGCCCGCAGGTGCTAATCAATGCACCTGCAAAGTCTTGTCAACACACACACCAACAACTTTTAATAATCTCCAGCTGAAATGATGCTAGGTCCTGGGAGAAGGCTGCCCCCTTAACATCTGGGAGGAATCTCAACTTTAACACGAGATCCAAAAGACTCACCCTCAGGAAACTCCCAGGTACTAAATGTACATTCTTGGGAGGCTCTGATCTTGTTTGCCAGAGTTTAATGTTGATTCCACACACCTTGGTGTACGAAATCCAAGCCGAGTCCTTTGATTCTCTGCAGGTTGCCCAACTGTGGTTTGCAGTCATCCTGTGAAATGCAATTAGGAACACCAAAGACCCTATTAACGACCTTAGCCTGAAAGCCTAAAAAAAAAAAAAAAAAAGTTTCTCCTAAGATCACCTGGGAGGAAGAAATAGAGAAAGGGGAAGACAAAGGGAGAAGAAAGAAAGAAAGAAAGAAAGAAAGAAAGAAAGAAAGAAGAAAGAGAGGAGGAAAGAAAAAGAGAGAAGGAAAGAAAAAGAAGGGGAAGGGAGGAAGTGAGGAAGGAAGGGAAAGAAAGAAAGGGAAATTTAAAACAGAACCATGTCATTCAGGATTAGTGGGCAAGGGTAGCTGTACAATTTTTAGATCTTTTGTGGGGCTCAGGAGAAAACCCCTTTGAACAGTGTGCTTCATTTTGAGTTTGCTGTGAGTACTGGCTGTGGAGAAGTAGGTCAGTACTAGTGACTGTGGGTACTTCCTGGGGAAAGGTCTGATCTGTTGACCTACTGCTGATAGGTGAATTAGTTCCCTGCCCTGCAGTTAACAAAGTATTATACACCGAGCAGCTTAAACGGTTCATTGTCTCCCAGCTCGGGAGGCTACAGGTCTGAGACCAGGTCCCCCCAGGGTTGGTTCCTCTGAGGCTGTGAGGGAGAAACTGCTCAATTCCTCCCCCGCTTCTGGTGGTAAGCTGGCAGTCTTCGGTGTTTTCTGGCTTGTAGATGTATCACCCCAAACGTCACCGTCCTGTTCTCACAGTGTTCTCCCTGTGTGTGTGTCTGTCTCCATGGCTGCATTTTCCTTTTTATAAGGATATCATCATACTGGATTAGGGCCTGAGCTAATGGGCTAATTTTGACTTGTTCATATCTGTAAAGACTCACCTCCAAATAAGGTCATAGTCTGAGGTACTGAGGGTTAGGATATCAACACATGAGTTTTTTGGGGAACACAACTTACCTCAAAACATTACACCGCCATATCGTCCTGGGTAACATGTAGTGGTCACACTGTTTGTGTCTGATCAGTCAGTGTGTGTTGTATTGGGGAAGAAATTCTACGTCATCTAGGTTTCAGATGTGCTGAAGGAGATTGGTGAAGCAGGCTCTATTTTTCAAAGATGGCTGCTAAAGCATCCCCTTCTCAGATGTTCTTCTGGGCTCTGCCATTCTCCACCAGAGATAGAATCTCTCTCCATCAGTCACAACTGTTCTTCATGACTCAGTACAATGCAGTACGACTATTGTCCCGCAACTTCTGATGCCAAGTCCTGTGAAAAAGCCTTGCAGCTTCCATCTGAACGGCTTGGTGGTTTGGATGTCCTCTTCTTGTGAGAAAGCCCAAGGGCCCAATGTGGGGCTCCCATGAGGGGAGACCATGGCCCCTTAGCTGAGCTTCCATTTAACAACCAGTATCAAGTGCCAGCCGTCTGAGGGAGTCATTTTGTGTGCCCATCTCCATTGAGCTTTCAGGGTACAACTCCAACTGATATGTGATTCCACCAACCCCATCAAAGATCCCAGGGGAAAGCCATGGATGAGCCCTAGTCAAACCACAGAACCTCTGAGAGATAATATTAAATTTTTGTTTCAAGCCACATCGTTTTGCTGGTGGTTTGTTACATAGCAATCAATAGAACGGTTGGCTGTGTTAGAAAAAAAATTTTTTTTTTTACCAGGCTGTGATGTACAAAAAGAAAAAGAAAAATGATTTTTTTAAAAGCAGAAAACAGAACTTCATTCCAAGGGCCAGATGTTATTTAAAAATTATTTACACTTGTTGAAATCATGTGGAGGGACCGGGCGTCAGCTCAGCTGAGAGGAAAGCCCCTTCTCTACAGCCACCAAGGGCCTCAAGTGTTCACCAAGTGGAAGCCTAGTCACCCTTGGCAGTGTGCCCTGGGGCTTCCTCATTTTACCAAATGATTCAGTATCAGCTTTCAAAGCAAGCTTTCTTGGTGTGCAGATAAGGTAAATAAAAGATAATCTTAAAAATGTGCATGGGTGGGGGAATGGGATAGGCTGGTGATGGGTAGTAAGGAGGGCACATGCATGGTGCACTGGGTGTTATACGCAACTAATGAATCATGGAACTTTACATCAGAAACCAGGGATGTACTGTATGGTGACTAACATAATATAATAAAAAAATTAAAATTAAAAAAATGTGCATGGGTCACTCTATGACAATATGTATTTTGGTAAGATTGATATTTCACTATTTCATGTGAAATTACACTGATTTGTTTCTCACAGATCATAGTAGAATTCTGAGCCTAAGTCCCTGAGAGCTTTGGATTTAAGATTTGAAATCTAGTCCAGGAAGTGCCTCCACATTTCTTAAAACCAAAAACGGAAAGAGTTTCTTTGTCTCTTTATTATTGTTTTTTATTTTAGGATCTAGTTTATGGAGAAGTGATAGATTCAAGTACTTTAAAAACTTTGGGCATTTGACTGTTTTTAGGAAAAAAAGGTGAATTAATATTTTTGTGTGTCCTTAAGAAATAAACAAGAAGAGAGAGAGAATAAAGGAAAAATGGGGAGGAAAGGATCCTGGTGTGTCATACCTGTGATTTTTATCACACCTGAGACATTGGGGATGGAATTAGCTGTACTAAACAGCTCTAAAATGCCATTTTGGTATGTGTCCTAAAGAGGCAGAGATTCATGACGTACATTAAAAGAGGAAACCCTGATACAGGATTTCTAAATTCCTGAGCTGTGTGGTGGGAGGAATTATTAGGTAATTTATACTTTAGATATAGAACATTAATCTCAGTTTAACAGCAGGCTTAGTGAAATAGTGATTTTTTTTTAACAAAGAAGGATTTATTTTATAATTTTCTTAGCAGGGATGTTAAAGAAGTGTTATGGAATCATCAAATGATGTGTCTAGAAAGTATTATTAATACGTGGCCCATCTCCGGGAAAGCGAGTTACTCAGTAGTTTATAATTTCATCTCTGTAGCCTGAAGGGTTATTAACAAAACTAATCACAGCACATCTTCATAGTCTGGTGCAGAGGAGAGGAGAAAGAGCCGGGGAAGAGGCCACAGGAAGGGAAAAGAAAGCATAGAGAGAGGAGCCCCTTTCACAACCGTCAGCAAATTTGGTCTGCGCTCGTGCACGGCCCCACAAGAACACCAGATGATGGCTAAGAGTCTGCTTTAAGTGAAGCTAGCTTTCTACTCCTCTCCTCTCCATGAACTTAAACTAATTGAGCAGCCAACCAACCAGCAGTAAATAAATTCATTCATTCGGCCAATAGATTTTATTGAGTGTTAACTAAGCGCAGGGCCCTCGGCTAGCCTTCTGCATAACAGTGAAGAACACACACGCGTCCCTGCCTTCAGCCTAGTGGGATAAATTCCAAACTGCCACAAAAAGAAACCGTAAAGCTGCAAGTGTGGTAAGTTCTTTGAAGGAGGATTTACGTGTTTATGAAAATAGAATGATAGTAAGCATAGTCAAGCAGCTAAGGGAAGAGGGCTTTCACTACGGAGTGACAACGCACCTGAAGAATAGGGTGAGTAGCGGTAACCAGGTGGAGAGGGGAAGGAGAGTGTTCTGGGCAAAAGGACAGCACGTGCAAAGACCCTGTGGGGTCAGAGACAGTGACGATGCAGGCAGTCTACAGGCAGGCCCATGGAGCTGGAATCCACCTCTGTTCCTACTCTCACCTGCCTCTCTGGGCTTCTATGTTCCAGTCATATGGGCTTTTCCTAGCAGGAAAGGTCTTCTTCCTCGTGGTTGAGAAGCAATCTGCTTCCAAGGTGGTAGAAGGGAGGAAATCCAGCAAGAATGCTTCTGCTCACCGTGTCAGAAGTACATTGATCTGAGGCACTTGAGCAAAACCTCTCTTTGAACGGGCATCAGTGGTGGTGAGCTCAGAAAGCCTGGACCCCCCCACCCCCCGGAGACAGGGAAAGTGGCGGACTGTCAACAGAAATAAGGAGGGAGGAAACCCTCAGATGATGGTTCTCTTTATTTTTTTGTTTTTTGTTTTTTTGTTTTTTAAAATTTTTTCTGACCTTAGTGGCAAAGGGAGGAATTAATCCCAATCTTCAGATCATGAAACATTATTATCATTGCTCTGGGCAAGGGTTCTCTTGCTATGACCTAGGTAGGTGTGTGTATATGTATTCAGTTATGCATGTGTACTTATGTAGACACATGCATGTATTTATGTAGACACATACGTCTCTCTCTCTCTCTCTCTATGTATATATGTGTGTATCTATCTCCATTTCTGCATCCAAGACAGAATATGTATTTTTTTCAACCTATACAGATCATTTACATAAATTGAATTTGTCCTAGGTCATGAAAGTCTCAAAAATTACAAAAAAAAATTATTCAATACATTCAGAAGTAAACACAGGTGATATCGAAAACTGTTTTTCCTATAGCACCAACATTTATCTATAAATTTTTTAAAAAAAATTAATGAATTCATTAGCAAAAAGAAAAAAAAGGAAATTGAAATATATAGAAGTGAAAGAAACAAATGGGGTTTTAAATATCTATAGGAATGAAGCCAAATGATTCCTAGGGGAAATTCTATATGCTGAAATGCATTTACAAGGGAAAAAATAGTAAATGAACTAGGATTTTAACTTATAATATTAGAAAAATACAAACAAGAAAACAACAAAATAAGGGGCACCTGGGTGGCACAGCGGATAGGCGTCTGCCTTTGGCTCAGGGCGTGATCCCAGCATTCTAGGATCGAGTCCCACGTCAGGCTCTTCCACTATGAGCCTGCTTCTTCCTCTCCTACTCCCCCTGCTTGTGTTCCCTCTCTCGCTGGCTGTCTCTATCTCTGTCAAATAAATAAATAAATAAAATCTTTAAAAAAAAAAAAAAAAAGAAAACAACAAAATAAGCACTAATGCAAACTGATTGAAAAGAAGGAAATAGTAAAGATAAGAGCAGAAGTCAAAGGAAAGAGTCAAAAGGGAGTTGCTTAATATCCCAGAAGCTGGATCTCTGCAACCAAAGCCTGTACAACTATGATATGAAAAATAGAGGAGTTATAAACTATGTCAAAGAAATAAATTAAAAATATATAACTCTACATCCAAAACAAATTTTAAAAAAACTTGAGTTTACTAACAATAAAACAAATTACACCGGTATGTTTAATACCTAGACGCATCGGTCAACTGTTTAGGAAAATACACATGATCGAATTGTCCCAAGAAGAATTTAAAAACCTGTGATCATAATGACCCTGAAAGTAATTGAAACAGTGAAGATCTACTCACCAACTAATTTTTAAATAGTACGCCAAGATAAGCATAAGTTTTACTAAAAATCTAAAGGCCAATTAATTCTCATCATACAAGTTATTCTAGAGTATAGGAAAGATGGAAAGTTATTCAGTTATCTTAATGAGACCAATATGACCATAATCCAAAGATTGTAAAGAGGGAAAACAAAGCTACAGATCGATCTGAGTTACAGCACAGGTTTGAAAACCCTAGATGAATTTATTAGGAAAAAAGAATATAGCAGTGTTTTAACAGAATAACATTTTATGACCGTGTCAGGTTTATCTTAGATAGCAGTTATTGTTTGATATTTTTTAAAAAGTATCGATATAGTTTACTACAATAAGAGATTAAAAGGAGAATACCACCCACTCGTTCCATTAGATGTTACAAAAGCATTTGGTAATTCTAATACCAATTAATGATAAAAAATTTTATCATAACTTTTTGGAATAAGAGACACCTTCCTTAATCCAAAAAGAGTGTCTGTTAGAAACTTAAGTGAATATCATGTAACAGTGAACCATTAGAAATCCAATAAAAGCCTGGGAAAAAGATGAGAATGCCTGCCCTTACTTACTAATTCAACATTATACTGTAAGGCCTAGCCACATACTAGAAGGCCATCAAAATTAAATGAGATGTAAATATTTGAGAAAAAAGAACAAAATTTTCGTTTCATACTATAATGGGTGCTATGGTATGCCACCCAACTCTCCCCATTCCATGACTGAAGCAATCATTCTTCCATGCTTCTAAGAGTATTGAGGGATGAGTTTCCCCTTAGTGGTGGGTCTTAGCTGAGAAAGCTGCCTTAATCAAGGTCACACCCTGTCCCTGGATATGATTCATATGCAAAGACTGGAAAAGGTTAGGATATAAATGCTTGGTCCTTTTGCTTCAACTCTGCGACTCTGCAGGGCCCTCCCAGCTCTGGAGCTCCCTGGAGGAAAGCCCTGTGGCCTCTGTTGTGACAGCATCATTGCCCACCTTCTCCCTCTGCCTTATCTTGCTATGTCTCCCTCCTCAACAGAAGTGAATCTGGAAAGATCTTCCTAATAAATTGTTTGCATGAAAATCTCCATCTCAGAGTCAACTTTCTAGGAAACTAGACCTAAAACTCATACCATCCCCTATAAACCAGCAAAAGACTGACAAGAAGGTCTATCAAAATGACCAGTAGACCAAATACAAGATCAACATATAAAAACCAGTATCTTTCTTTTAATAAGCTAAAAACAATTAGTAAGTATGATCAGCAAAAATCTCTTTTAGTAACGAAGCTATGAAGCAATTGCGAATAAAATTAATGAAAATACACAGGCCGTTTTTGAAAAAATAATAAGATTTCTTACTGAAGAACATTGAAGAAGACCGGGGTAAGTGGAGAGTATTGTAGAAAGCCTCTCTGTCACAATTGAGACCGATAATTGGTCAATTGATGATAAAAGTTTCCTAAGGCATGGAATACTTAAAGAAAAGATAAATGTAAACCTAAAATGTATTATTGAAAGTTTCAACATATAAATTGACATTTTTTTCATCAATATTTTTCTGTAGAGCTGAGCTTTAAGTGTTTTTCTTTAAGCAAGATCATTGCTTGGAGTTCCTTGTTGACTTTTTTGCATAAATCATATCTGAAAAGGAAACATCTCAGATGTCTGGTTTTGTTTCCTTTGAGCTGACACCTATAGTTAAAAGTATTGATGAGGTAATATGAGAGCAGAATCCTTCTAGAATTTCGTAATTTGCCTGTTGTAATATTTGACCAATTTGTCACATGTAATTTTAGCAACTTCTTTTCATCAGGTCTTTCAATCCAGCTTTGGTAGGAACAACAATTCCCTTTTTGTGTACCATTCATTGGTTTGTGTAGTATTTAGTTAGACTGCAGAATACTACTAACTGGTGCAGATATGATGAAAGGGTGTGTTAAGCTTTCAACTCAATCAGTGAGAAATAAAATATGCAGGTGTTTTTTTTTTCTTTTTATTTCCAAGGCATTTTGTGAGCAAACTCTACCCTGGCAGGTTTGAGGATCACTAGCCTGGAAGAGTATTCTTTCTGAACAAGACAGGATGACTTAGGGTCAACTCCTGAGGCCTAAAGGGGGGCTGCTGGAGGGTCTGGGTGAATGTAGCCTGCCTTTCCCACACTCTCTGTGCACACATATGTTTTGACAAGACAGGACTGTTTGCTGCTGACTGATCTTCCCGATTGATCTGTAGTCTTCAGTACAACTTTGTCCAACACCACCCACTGCATCAATTTTCCTGGAGATAGGTCCTCCTGAAAGAACTTGTGTTCCTCTCATCATGGAACTTATATGGTGTTTGGTAATTATCTGTATTTACATACGTCTTCCCCTGTGGACCAGAAACTTCTTGAGAACAAAACTTCTGCCTCCATTCAGTAGTTTCTAAAATTAGCATGAGTTCGAATTTTCTGGGGATCTTGTTAAAAGGCAGGTTCTCGGGGCACCTGGGCGGCACAGCGGTTAAGCGTCTGCCTTCGGCTCAGGGCGTGATCCCAGCATTCTGGGATCGAGCCCCACATCAGGCTCCTCCGCTATGAGCCTGCTTCTTCCTCTCCCACTCCCCCTGCTTGTGTTCCCTCTCTTGCTGGCTGTCTCTATCTCTGTCAAATAAATAAATAAAATCTTTAAAAAAAAAAAAGGCAGATTCTCGTTTAGTAGGGCTGAGGTGGGGCCTGAGACTTTGCATTTCTTCTTTTAAATTTAGAAATAACTGACATAAAACATTCCATGATTGTAAGGTACAACACAATGATTCATTCAATATTTATATATAGAGTGAGACGATCACCACAGTAAGTCCGGTTACCATCTGTCGCTACACATAGTTACAGATTTGCTCTTCTTGTGATCAGAACTTTTAAGATTTACACTCCTAACAACTTTCAAATATGCAGTAGGATATAATTAAGTAGTCACGATGCTGTCCATTATATCCCCATGACTTATTGTATAACTGCACACTTGAACCTTTTGCCTCCATTTTCCCATTTTGCCCTTCACCAACCCACGCATCTGGCAACCACCGATCTGCACTTCATTTCACTGTGCTTTGCTTTATTGCACTTTACAGATTCTGCCAGTTTTCTAAATTGAAGGTTTGTGGCAACCCTGCATGGAGCAAGCCTACAGGCGCCATTTTGCTAACAGCCTTTGCTCACTTCCTGTCTCTGTGTCACATTTTGGTAGTACAGTTTCAAACCTTTCCATTATTATTGGTTTTTTTTTTTTGGTGATCTGCGATCAGTGATCTTTGGTGCTACTACTGGAATTGTTTTTGGGAGCCTTGAATGGTGCCCATATAAGATGGCAAACCTAATTACTGGTAAATGTTGCCTGTGACCGCTCTACCGACTAATGGTGCTAATGGCACTGGTTGTTGTCCCACAATGGGTAGCAAGGATTTTTTTCGTGTTCTTTTGCGCTTTTCAGATCCAGGACAACATGGCTGACTGTCCTTAGGTAAAAGGAAACTATTAACTGTGATTCCAGTGGTTTTCAATTCTGGCTTCACATTAGAATCACAGGAGGAGGCTTTAAACAATCATATTGCCTAGGTCACACCCTGCGGGTTTTTGACCTAATTAGTTTGGAGTGGATCCTGGGCCTTGGTAGGTTTTAAAGCTTGAATGTGCCCCTTGGATTGAGAACCACTGGTTGAGTCTATCAACTCTTTGAAGATGGGAATTCTCTTTATTATTCCCAGGCCCATCACAGGGCTGGTTGTACCAGACCCACTTAATAGAAGTTGGTCAAGTAAATTAACTCCTTTATCTTGGCTCAGTTTCAGTGTTCTAAGATACTTCAGGGTGGGCAAGACATTTTCTTAAAGAGGAAGGTGGTGCTGGAAGTGACACATTTATGAGGTGACAAAGTCAAGGGTGAGAGTGTCAGGGGACTCTGAATTAGAAAGTAAGCCGACTCTAGTGACATTGTATGACTCAGAGTGGGTGATAGAGGGGCCTCGCTAAGGATGTCAGGCCTTTTTCAAGTTACCGCAAGAAAGCAGCTTTGCCCAGATTATAGTCCAAGTAACCCCCTTTAACACTGAGTGGCCCCCTTCTAGCAATGAGCAAATTTGAATGAAACAGTTTATTATTGAGTCCATTTATGTATTTTTACATATTGGACATAGATGTAAGCAGGAAACCAAACTTACGGATGTCCTGGCATCCTAGCAAAGAGGATTATTTGGAAACCTCTACTGAACTCCAAAGAATTTTATTTTAAATGATAAGATTTCAAATGCCGAGAAGATTAGGACAGCCTCTAAGAGAGGCTTTAATAATGAATAAAGAAAAGAAACAATGGCCCAGGAAGGCCTTGGTACCGGAAGAAGGGGCAAAACCATTTCTTGGGAAGTAGGTTGGAGTAAAGGCTGTTTTGAGTCCATTGGTTTCTGGGAATATACAGTGAGGCAGGTCCAGCCAAGTGTCCAGTGGTCGGAGACAGACTTACACTGGAGCCGAAGCAGACCAGCTCATGAAAATCTATTGTTAAATTTTCAGGAGTTCTGTGAGCCAGTTATTAAACACCACCATTATTAAAATTGAAGTTATCAAAGTTACCTAGAATAAATTATATGTAAAACAAATGAACAAATACTCCAAACTCTTTACTTCCTAATTATTTTACCACATTTTGCCATTATGGATGCTCTGGAGATTATTTATGTCTCTTTGACTTCATGGTGGAAATACCATTGAGTGGGTGCTTTTGCACATTTCCTTCCGACTCTGCATTTGGCGACGTCATGGTGGAAGCCTGAGTAATTACATCATGGAAACAGATAAATGAGGCAGGTGAGGATCTGATTCATTGTTTGGTTGACTGTCTAGTCTTAGGAAAGTGATGGAGAAAATGTTAATAATTCATATAAAGTCGATATTAAATAAATTCATATTAAAGAGCACACAGTATCTTAACTGTTCTAGTATAATAGCACAAAAGATTGATGCAATAATTCCAAGACTTGAAAACTGTAATCTGGGTCAGCAAAGCAGTCACTCGAGTAATTGACAAATGAGTAACGTTCGGATATGTCTTTCACTTTCCTTTTACTCATTAACTTGTTAATAACACAAAGGAAAATTCAACCAACACTCATGTGAAAAAGATACCGGTTGGTTAGTTGAAACCAGAGGCTGGCTATGGATAAAATAGTTCAGCAAAAATCACTGAAAGCATTCTGGGAGACTCAATTGTTTATATAGAAATGACAATACAGCATATTGTATATTTTACCATTACTTGTAAATTATGTGAAAGAGACATTTATTAGACATTTACCAGCTCATCATTGGCTAGAAGTAACCTGGATCCTTTGTAATTAAAAACAGGAGAGCAGCTACGCCAAGAGGAGGCATGGCAAAGTGTGTAAGCACGTGAGACTGCTTGGGTGCACATCTAATGCTGGGTAACTCTGATCACGTGACTTAATCTCAGTGTGGCCTACTGTCCTTAACCTGTGCAACCTGCTACTTATGATTGCTATGAGCTTGCAATGGAGTAATATACAAATAATGCTTAGAACCATGTCTGGTGGTACCTACTAAATTATCATTATTTTATTATTAGAATCAAGGGACCCAAGGAGCTTCACATCTGATCACAAGAAGGTTTTCTGAACTACTTTGGTTTCTTTCACTGATGAAGTGAAAAAAAAAGGGGGGGGGAAGAAGCTCACTGGATTATTGTAGGTTCTGGTTGTAGGGCAAAGGTTGGTGGATATGCTGGGATCTAAAGTTGATTTTCCATGCTGATTTGGCTGCAAGGAGAGAATGAGATTGATGGTGGACACTAGTTTTGAGGACTCACTTCTTCCAGCTCCTGTCTCTGTCTCCTGCCCTTCATACCACATCCTAGCGTTATATGAGATGCTTTGCAATATGAGGGATTAGGGTTAGTCTCTTTGCACAACTCCAGGCTGGGATACCAAAGGCTTACTGCCTCTTATACAAAATCTCTGGGCCAGATGAATTTGAGAATTCAAAAGTGAGGGTCTTATCACGCTAACACGGCTGCCTATGTGGTATATTGCATTTAACCCTCAGGGGTTTTGATGCAACAGCCTGTAATCAAACGCATGGGTATTTCTGGGGTGACATCAGTTGGTGTTCTCAGTAAGTTTTATAAATATAAAGACTATAAATAGCCTAACATCAGTAGGGATCAGGTTTCACTACTGAATGAGTTTAGATAAGGTTAAGTATTACCACCAAATGAATATTAAAAAATGTTGTGGATTTGGAAAATGGGTAAAGGTTGTAGACCCATAGTGACTGGCCAAAGCTGGCACGTATCGCTGGAGGACTGGACCCCGCCCCCCCGCGGGAACGAGTGCGTTTGGGTGGATGAAGTTATATGGCTTTGCCTGTCTGTAGCCCAGTCCCCTCCCCCACCCCATCCTACCCCTTCCTCCTTCCACCTCCTCCCACTGGGAGGTTTCTAGAGGCCACCAGCAGAACACACACTTCTTTCCCTTTTACATGATTCAGCAGCATTTTAATCATTTCCCATTCCTACCACGCAAGGGAACAGGCCCAAGATCTTAGGAGAGTTTGATCTGGAAATTGGGTGCTGTAGGGTAGGCTCGCCTGGCGTGGTGAGGAGGGAATGGAAAAAGGACACCATATGAGCTTGCAGGTCACCAGTAAAGATAAATGATTCCGTTATAGGAGACGGTTTCCACGGTTTTGCAAAATACCACTTTTGGGCCTCAGGGATGACCAAATTCATTTAAAAGCCAACTCAGGATAAATCGAGATTTAGCTGAGAGCCTCAGAGAATGGGGTTTCCAAGCCAAACATTGTGCCCCAGAATCTGCCTTTAACAAAATCAAGGAGTCCGTCTTGATGGCTTCTTCCACTTTTTTTTTTTCTTTTTTGAGAGAGAGAGAGAGAGTACACGAGCTGTGGGGGGAGGGGGGTTGTAGATTGGGGGGACATTAGAGGGAGAGAGAATCTTTAGCAGGCTTCCTGCCCAGTGCAGAACCCAACTCGGAGCTCCATCTCACGACCCTGAAATCATGACCCGAGGTGAAACCAAGAGTTAGTGCTTAACCAGCTAAGCCCCCCAGGCGCCCCTGGGCCCTTCCACTTTTCATAGGCCTTTCTTAATAATAGCATCACCTAGGCCTTGGTAGATCTCCGTCCTATCCTAGGGTTCTCGGCTGTCCTAAAACAAAAGTCCCCCTCTAAGATCCCCATGGGCTCCGAAAGAAAGCTAAGCAATAGTGTACTTAGCCTCCAAATACCACCGCTGACAACCTAACATAACTTATCACCCAAGAACTCCTTTTCTAGAGGGTACAAGGGGTACAGAAGGAAGCCAACCCCTACCAACAAACATCTGTGCTTCCTTCTGCCTCTTCACGGCTGTGAGGAATGTAAATTTGATACCATAAATTCTTTGTTTTCACGTTAAAGAATGGATCTTCCTCAAACTTTTTCAGGAAAAGTTAATGCACCAGGAAGCTACTTACGTATTTGTTCCCGGAGAGCTAGAGACACAATTGGACGTGTGTACCTCGTCTGAAAAGCATGGAGTCCCTGTGTGTTCCTGTGACTTGTCCTTGGAGGAATGGACCTCACGCCGCACCCCATCGACAGCACCTACACGTCCACACTGGATCCTGCAGCCACACAGCGTGGTTATGGAAGACGAGGGTTTGAGGGGAGCCTGTTAGCATTTATGCTATGACCCAACTCTTGTTTTTATGTGTGCAAGGGCTGAGACCCAGACAAGCTGAAGGATTGCCTCAAGGCCGCAGAACCAAGATTACTTGCTGTCTTTCCTGACTCCAGTCCTGTATGAACCTGGTTGATCGCATAGGTGGTGCTGATACCAGTCAGAGAGCAGGTAGGTTCCATGCATAAACCAGCCACCTCTCTTTCCTCTTCCTGTGGCCTGGCAGTTCAAAGGAGTCGAAGATACATTTGCTGCATTTTACCCTGTGAAAAGGGTTAAGGGGTTAAGCGTCTCTTCCTCCCGTTTTTCTTTCTTTTTTTTTTTAATTTTATTTATTTATTTGACAGAGACAGCCAGCGAGAGAGGGAACACAAGCAGGGGGAGTGGGAGAGGAAGAAGCAGGCTCCCAGCGGAGGAGCCTGGTGTGGGGGCTCGATCCCAGAACGCTGGGATCACGCCCTGAGCTGAAGGCAGACGCTTAACCGCTGTGCCACCCAGGTGCCCCTCCTCCCGTTTTTCTACTTGAATAATGATTCAACAGTGATTCAAGATCCCAGAACAAGGCTTATGCAGACAGCGGAGAGAATGCTTATCAAGCTTCTAGCACATATTTGCTATGAAAGAAGTCGTGGGAGCTATTATATCAATAATAGGACCTTTCTGTTTGTTTGCTAGTTTAGTTGGGTAGGGTTGTTTTTGTTTTTGTTTTTTTTTCTGTCTGCCCTACACTTAAAAGATCATCCTAGATAGTATTGCTGGGTAACTGGGGAAATGGGGAAATTTCTAACATTGAAAAGTTCCTCCTGTGACAGGGGGCCTAATCTCAACAAAATGATGATTATTAGTCTTACAGAAAACGTACTGCCTTTCTCATTATATTAAATCTCACTAAGGGATATGATTATTCTTCCTTATATCATAAAATTTTCAGATTTTGATATGTTATCTTGAAATACAGTATTATTTTTTTCTCATTTCTTTGTGGGTCATTTCAGATGACTTGGATTCCAGTGTGTCAGAAGCGGCACCAATGCTTTTAGAATTCTCCAGGGGAATTCAAGTGGCATCAGCATGGGAGGAAGCCTCCCAGAGATGAGCCAGAGAGGGGCTGACGTGGTTCTCACCTTCACAGTGAGCTGTAAAGCACTCCCCGTGATCCAGGTCCCTCTCTGCCTGTCTTCTCAACAGGAGAGGAAGAACGGAGATGTGGGCGAGAATTTGCAAGTCTTAGACTGAAAGCCTGGAAACAGCTACATGACTCAGTAGATGATTGGCCGGGTACTTCACATAAACTTTGGAGGTCATCAAGAGAAAAAATGTCAGGGTTGGATGCAGTTTGTTAATTGATCAGACTTTTATTGAACACCTGTTATGTGCTAGGGGCTAGCCACCCAACTGATGAATTGGTTCAACAAGTTCGCAGATAATCCTATGGACTATTTTAAGCTAGGGGTATAAGAGAATTGGGAGTATTCCCTCAACACATTCTTTATGATTAATACTGCATTTATTTGCCACCTTGCCCTGTTGCTGCTTCTTCTAGACTGACCTAGACTGGACACGCCTTTCTCTCCAGTCTTGATCAAGCACATCAATAACAACATGATTTTGAAGAATATTTGAGGTGAACACTTTCGTTCCAGGTTATGCCAATCTCCTAAGGATAGATTATCTGGGGATCAACAGCACTGCTTTTTCAGTCTATGATGTTGTTCAGCTTATTGCTTGACTTTGGGATCAACACAGTAGTTTATCTGGTGGTTTGTCTAGAAAAGTCCATCTTAGAAGTTAAAAAGCAGAAACAGGAGTGGATTCTAACTTTAGAAAGACAAAGCTCATAGGAACTGGGTACTTTATCATTTTTACAGGAAACAATATTTTAAAATCTTCATTTAAAGCTACACACCTACCTCCCTTTGATTAGCTATGGCATCTAGGATTTGGGATAGATTCTAGGAAAATTCTATATTTTATTTTTCGTATACCCCAAGACATTATAAAAAAAGGAATACATATGCCTCATTCGAATGTGAAAAAATTTGTGAAGTTAATATATGTTCTGAAAATTAAAAAACTATGTGGAGTAAATAAGATTGAGGAAAACAGAAATGGGGCCAAAACCCAGAATTGTTTGAGGAAACTTAAGTGTGTGAAATTATGTCATATTTTTACAATTATTAGAGAAACATTTGTATCATTATTCCCTTTGGCCAATTCTTCCATCATACAAATAATTCCTTTCTAACGTGTGAGTTCTGATTTTTATGTGTTGGGTTTTATTAAATGAGGCAGAATTTGAAGAAGCTTTATCCTTAAAGGAATTTATAGTTTATAAAAGTTATGGATTTTTGAGGTAGGAGCTGGCTATTTAAAATAGTGTGTACGTATACCAACAACAACAACAAAACCTAAACGAAGGGAAACCAATAAAACTTGGAACTTTATTTTCACTGCTGAGCTGTTTTAGGAATAAAGAAGGACAAAGAAAATAATACTGGATTATATTTAGACTATCGTGATACATTTGAAAGCTGAAAAGAAAGTATGTAGAAGAAATAAATGAGTGCTTTTTTAAAGCTTAATGTTTTAAAAGGGATTTAAGTGCCTGTAAAAAAAGAAAAGAAGAAAAATAGTTTCTTTTTGACTGTCAGTAATCTTTTTGGCAGACATGGAAAGGGAGAGCCTTTATACCTTTATATTTTTAGTTCATAACAAAGGATAACGGTGCATGAATGGGGAGACCATTAACCCCCATTTGCCCTTGAACATAATCTGTGATCACATTGTGCCAACGAGACCAGTGAACAACGACAACGGATTATCTGAAGTTTCTCAAACATCTGGACGTTTGGCGCCCAGAAGCAAAACATCTGGACGTTTGTTTGAGTTCTCCTACTTCCCCCCTCCCAAGTTTGACAATCGTGTCAGAATAGCAATGGCTATGGAGTACTTCCTATGTGCCAGAGCCAGGTTAACTATTTTACCTGCATCAGCTTGTTTAACCCTCCCGACAATTGAACGGGTCCTCTATTCTGAGCACAATCATTTTCCAAGGCTCAGAGAGGAAGTGCAGAGCTAGGAGGAGAATCCCGTCTGTTGGATGATAAACCCTCAGCTATTAACCGTATTCCATTTTGCCAAGACAACTACTGAGGGTCAGAACAACACATGGCCTGTATCCAATTTGTGGCTATGCTATTTAAAGCAAGGGAGACTGTACAACACCTAAATATGACTCAGAAATATCACTGTTGTCAGCCGATTTGGTAATCTGGGCGGGGGGGGCGGTCCTCTTGAATTGCTCTTATTCGCAACACAGACAGGTTCAAATTCACCTGCCAATTGTGTATTCCGCATATTATACTTTGGGTAATAACAAAACAACTAAAGATACTAGCATCTGCTTTGTCAGGTGAAAGAATAAAAACATGGGGAAAAAAACTGAACAAAATCAGATCGAATAAGGATAGGTATTGATGTCTGGGCTAAAGATGGACATTCTGATTCTCTTTCCTTGTTTGCTAGTCTAGTTTTAAGTATGTAACTTTGAGCAAGTTACTCAATCTCTGAAGCCTCAGTTTCTTTGTTTGCTAAACACAAATAAATAACAAAACCTACTGCATCCTACTTTGCTGAAGGATGGGATAAAATAATGCCTATAAAGTGCTTTCATGCAGCGCCTGGTTCAGGGCATGGTCTCAAAGCATGAGTTACTATTATTATTATGAAAATTTGTTATAACTCGAGTTAGTACGTGATGGAACTGCCTGACGCTTACCCCTGCCAGTAGGAGGCCCCTGGAGAGCAGGCAAAGCTCCTGCAACTTTCACCCTTTCTCCTTAGTACCTTTGGAGAGGAAAGCAAGCATCACTTCCTCTGTTACTACTGCCCCCTGCTGGCTGGGGAGGGGAAAGAGGAGCTGGCAGAGGCGAAATGCAATTTGTCTTCCTGCTCCCTATCTCTCACTTCTCTGGGCTAGGTCTTCAGATTTCTTTAAATATGAAAGCTGAACAACCTTAGCCTCCTATAAAAGGATGTGAGAGCATGAATGTAATCATTGCCTCTTTAGTGCTGTAAAATTTTATGGTTATGTAGAAACTCAATTTTTTTTTTTAAAAAAACAACTCTATGATGAAATTTCTCTGGATAAATAATTAGTTATGCCCAGAGACACATTGTGGGAGTAGTGTATTTTTTGACTTTTCAACACAGACAGATGGTTTACGCATCTTCAGCATTCAGAGCTTTCTGAGAAGCATTATATAATCTCAGCGCAGTTACCAAATGAAATAAGAAATTCCTCGTTTGGCAGATGGAGCTTGCATATCGAGTTCATAAACTTTAATACTTCTCCCAAGTCCAAAATCAGAGACAACCTGCTCCAAGTCAGTTTCCCATTTGCACTTAATTAGGGAGTGTGTTTTGGAGGTCAGTGAAAACCAACGGAGTACGTTTTCATAATAACTTTCCTCACAATAAAATTATTTGGGAGGCAGCTATCCAACTTTTTCTGGAATGAGGGCAAGAAAAATGGGGACACGGAGTGAAGTTATTGGATACCTTATCTGGAACTGCCCAAAAAGTTGTCTGGGATCCAAAGAACACACAGTACCTTCTGGATCAGGGGAAAGGAGCCAAAATGCTTTAATAATCCTAACAATTTTCATAACTGTGCAATTTCACATAATTTTAAGGATTCCAACTACTGGAGAACAAAAGCCTTCTCAGAGTTGTAATCATGGCACACTTCCGGAACTAGAGGCAGCAAGCCTTCTGGTGAAAGGAAATGTGCATGCGCCGATTAGAGAAAATGGTTGGTACTTAAGACAGGTAGCCAGGTTGTCACTTTGGCTAAATGGTCTTGTGCGCTTGGGCTTCTCAGAGGTAACACAAAGAGCCCTGAATCCATTACACTTTATGCGTGTGCGATATCCTTGTGGTTATAAGATAGCGTATTTTACTTGTGTTAGCCTTCTCCTAAAATGTTCTGGAGAATCACCACATGAATTCTGAGTCACAAACTCTGAGTAGAAAATCAAATCAGAGAGAGTAAATTTCCTTCATGGATGAAGAAAACATATCCTGATAAGCTAGTAAGTTCTTTGTAGTTGTTTATTTTTCTTTCTTTTTAAAAAATAATATTTTAGCTGCTTCTAAATTCCATTTGGTTTTTTACAATCCCCATTCATTCAGCAGGACATGGCCAAGGTCCACAATTTCTGAATTGTGGTCAACAAGCTTTTATCGTAATGGGGAGCCTGTGGCTTCAGTATAGTGAAAAGATCTTCAAACTCATACACAGAACACGGTTAACCTTTTCATCTCCTCTTACACACACACACACACACACACATACACACACGACTTGAGGTAGGATTAGTTACATATATACTGTGTACGTTCAGTGATAAATTGTTCCGAGATGAAGTTTTGAGGCTTCTAAACCAAATTTCCCTCCAAGGCAGTTCATATGTCAAGTTGCTACATTCACCGAATGACTGAAGTGTAACCATAACCAATGTAGCATGACCAATGCATCAGAATGAATACACTATTTCTCTTTAGTCTCTTAATTTGATAGTGATGATAACAGGGAATTTGTCATACTTTGTTTCTAATATTTGGCAGACCATTCAGATTATGGCCTTTACAAGTTACCTGCATATAAATCACCCTAAATTCAGCACAGCTGGAATTTTCTTCTGTGTTATTAGAAGTTACCTGGTTTTAGATGTTAATTCTCTGAAGCTCTGATGTTTCAGGCTCCTGGTGTGGGTCATGTACCACATGGTAGGCAGCCTCTAAGAGGGCCCTCAATGATCCCCACCTCCTGCCTTTGTGCAATTCTCTCCCTTTCCGTGTGGATTGAGCTTACTGACTTGCTTCTAATGAATGGAATATGGCAGAAGTCTTGGGGTGACACAAAGTTTAGGTTACAAGAAGACCGTGGCTTCTGTCTCAGGTGCCGTGTCCTGTGCTCTCTCTTTCTTGTACTCCTCACACTAGGGAAAGAATGCCGCCATATTGTGTGCAACCCTATGGAGAGACCCACGTGGCAAAGAACCGATGACTCCAGTCAACAGCCAGTGAGCACCTGCCAACAGCCTCAAGAGCAAGATTAGAAGCAGATCCTCCCCTCTGTCAACAGTCTAGGTGACCGTGGTCCCCACTGACGCTGTCTCTGTAACTTTGGGAGAGATCCTGAACCACAGTACGCCCACCTAACCTGCACCCAGATTCCTAACACGTGGTAATTGTGAGACAGTGAATGTTTGTTCCACTACACTGTTAAGTTTGGGGATAATTTGTTAAATAGCAATTGACAACTAACATGTATTCCTACCTCTATCGGTGGTTAAATATCACAGAGTAACTATTCATAAGTAGTGATTAAATACACAAATCCATATTCTTTGGCAGACATGCTAGGCCAGGCCCCCATCCAGCAGGAGAAGAAAGCGGGGAGCTATGTGGGTCTAAAGTTAATAAACATATTGTGCACGTGTAATGACAATGCCTCGTTTCACCCGAGATTTGGGTCATCCTTAACATCATATAAAAAAAGGAAAGATGACTGAACAATAAATGGAAGGAAAACTATATTTGAGGGTTTTTTGGGAAAAAACTGATTTCTGATGACTTTTCCCGAATTATACTTTTCTGAATATTAAGAAAAAAAATTCCTTTTCTATCAAGTCAAGTCATATCAGCTTTCTGTAATCACTTTAATTATATATAGACTCCGGGAGCAGGGAAATGAGACTTGTGATTTTGTCTATTCATTCCCCTAAATGACACAAATGCGTCAAAGTGCTCATAGCTTAGCCTTAAATAGTTTGTTGTAAAATAGAATAACCCAGAGACTTCTGCCCAAAGCAGTTTTTTCCCCCTTTAGAAAATTTAACAATAAATGTCTCAGGGTCAGAAGGATGCTGTTGGTCAGAGCTGAGAGCCTACAAAGATTGTAGCAGTCACATTAAAACAATATTGTTTGTCCTCCCCTCCATTTCCTCAGGGGTGCACAATACTTTTTCCTCCCCACCCTGCAGCTCTCTTTCTAAAATTGTTTTGGACCTTTGGGGGCCTTCTATATTAAGACTGAAGGAAACTGGAACTGTTACTTGTTCTTTCTTCGGAGCATTTTTCCTGGATGTGATAAACTGAGTGAATGCGTGAGAGCAGTGGCTTCCCATGAGGCTCCGACCCACCTTTCGCAGACCCACACCGCTCCACACCCTGCAAGTTGCCCTCTCCCCTGCACCCTCTATTTGATGTCCTTCCACACTTGTTGGCTTTCCTTCCCACCTTCCCCAAGTTGCCACAACGCAAAGTGGGGTGAGGAGAAGGGAAAACAAAACATAACAGAAGACCATTCAGAAGTTTCTCTCCTGCTCTGAAAGAGTGCAGCAGCCTGGCCAAGTGAGCACAGTTCGGTGAATTCTTCTAGGTAATTAGTTTCTTAGAAATTTGCTGGGTTGTAGAATCTTCTTCCCTTGAATCTTAGGAATGTCTGAAATGCCAGACAAGCACTCTTCCCACAAAGTTATGTTAAGAGGTTTAATTAACAGAAAATGCTGTGTGTCACACATATCAAAATTTAAATGAGAAGAATGAATCCGGCCAGTGAGATTGCTGAGACCACTGATGTTGCCAGAACATATTTTTCCGTGCCCATAAGAGAAAATGAAAGGTATGTTTGCTACCTCAGTTTCCTCTGGAATTACTCTGGTCCTGTCATTTTCTCCAGTGGTTACTTTTTGTGAATCTATAGGGCAAGCTATCATTATGGATTGTTTATTTGGCTCTTCTTCAATCCACAGTCCTGTTAATATTCCTTTCTTGATTTTTCCAAGGGTTGAGGAGAGCCTGGCTTATTTGCTGGGAGCTGTTATTTTTGGCTCTTGTTAAATTCTTCCTGCCTTCTCCCATGTGTAGAATCACTTCCTGTGCCCACTCTGTTCCCTAGAGGCCTTTCTGCTCTTCAATTGAGTCTTCTACTGACTGTCTGTGGTCTTGAATTAGAGTTTGATTATAAATTGAAATGAGAGCTGTCCCAGGTGTAACTAGAATTTCATCTCTCCTAATGCCAAGCCTCTCCAGGGTCAACAGACAACCTCTCCTTTTTCAAGATTTTGCAAAACGGAGGATCAGATCTTTGAATGTGAGAGGGGAGTGTTTGCACAGTGACAAGAACGGGGGAGGGGGATGGAAGGGGTGCATTATTCTTACTCCCCTTGTCCCGCCCCTTCCTATCTCCTACATGGAGGAGTTGCCTTCACTCTGGGCAGTCTTTAAGATCTCACTGCACAAACAGTAGCAGGTTGGCTAACAGCTCTAAGGCATTTTCACGCCGTAGCCATTAGATACATCGCTCTCCTTTCCCTCCTGTCAAACAAATGTCATACCACCCTAGAGCAGGCTTTATGATTGCCCAATGGATCGTGTGCTCCTGAAACAAGATATTATTAACAGATGACTTATAAAAATTGTCCTTGCAGTTCTGTGATGGAAAACAACTGTTATTTAAAAACAGAGCCAAAGATGAAACTTTTATTGAATATATACATTTCACAAAAATATATTGAATGTATATTCAATAAACACGTGTGCAATACAATCAATGCTAGTCATCGAATATTAAATGACTTGTGTCCTTTATTCTAGCACTTAGAATGAGTTCCATGACATCAGCCAAGATTCTTAAGCCCTCTAGGCATCTGTTTCTACGTCTGTGAAACCTAAGGAACTGAAGAATAATTTGACTCCATTTCTATAACTCCTCACCCTCTGCTTCTGTGACTCCCGTTTCGGTTTGGAGATGGAGGCTATGGCCGTCAAAATCCACAGATGACCTCAAGCCAGCCAATGGATTCAACCTTCTCCTCTTAACACACTTTAACTAGAATGACTCAAAAGAAACGACATAGACCATATGAGCTCATTTTTCACTTACTGTTCCAACTGACCTCATGGAGCTTTTATGAGCAATTAAATGGCGAGGAGGGAGGAGACGGAGGAGGAGAATCAAAGTCCTGAGTCCGTTCACAAGCTGGATTAGTAAGCTGTGCTGCTCTCCCCATGGCCTGTGGACAGCTTCATCTCAAGCAGTCTCACCGGAGGTTCTGGACTTCCTCAATGTGGTGATATACTCTCCTTGGTAAAGATGAAGTGGCCGAAGAGTGCCCGTAGGAGAGGCCCTTTTAGTCATGCTTCTGGTAAAGGCGATGATTCGCAGGAGTCGTGTTTCCTCTGGCCTGTCCTCTGGTGGGAATGCACGTGAGCGTTTGGGTAAAGATGGGGTGACTGAATCCCATGACAAGGTGTCACGTCTGTCTCCTGGAGAGCAGTTTTCCTCTATTTGTGGATTGTTCTTAGATAAGGTGACCTGGCTCTTGTGTGAACTGAACTGTTTCTTAGTACCTTGATGTGACTAAATAAAGTAAAGTGCCCTTATTTACTGCAGGACTGAATGACCTATTGACTCTGAGAAGGAAACTTCATTAGTATTGTACAAGGAAGGATGAAAAGTCTATCCCTGTTAAACAACTAGCCTTCAGGGTGAATCACATAAAGCTCTTCTTGACTGAGAAAAATCATAAGCTTTCTTATCAGAATCTTATTTTTCTTGTTTCAGTACCTTCAGGAAAAGTAGAATTCATAATCCATGACCTCCGCCCTACTGAGAGAGATAGACTATGTGTTTTCCTGGCACATCTTTGTCAAAAGAATTATTTCCCATGTTCAAGGAACCCACAAATTATTCTAGTATCAGTATCTTCAAACAGAACATGTTTCAAGAGGGCTTTTCATCATCTGCTTGTTTTCATGTTCACCTTCATGTGACTTTTTAAACTGAGAAACAGAATTTCATCACCGCAGTGAGTGGAGACAGCCCAAGAGCACAGAGTTAAAGTGTGCAGTTACGGGGAGAGCCAAAGAGGGCTTGCAGAACTTGGGGACAGCTCAGGCTCACTCTCCCATATCTGCCATGTCCACCATCTAATCCATGAAAGGCTCTAAGCCACCCCCAAATCTCCGTAGAGCCCCAAATTATTTCTTGGGTTCCCTTGGTTTTTAGGCCATCATCTATTAGCTACCTGATCTTTAAAAAGCCACTGAGCGTCTGTGACGTCAGTTCTGGTTTGGGAAATGGAATAATAATTCTGTCCCTACCTACCCCACAGGCCCATTATAAAGATCAAAAAGGATGATGTGCATCCTTTAAAAAGTAAAATTTATGATACAGATACAAAGTAATGGATTCTGGTGGTATCAGCATTTTGATATGAAACCCTTCTCGTTCGGTAACTTGAAGAGGATAAAACAGATCTTTTTATGCTCAGGAGTTTTTGAACTCGTTCCCCCCCAAACTATAAAAACGCATATACTTTGGTTCAGTTCTCCGTGTCCCAGCCTTTCAATAAGCTGACATCACAGCAGAGGTTCAAATAAAGCAAACAGACAGTAGCCTAGATGTGTGTGTGTGTGTGTGTGTGTGTGTGTGTGTGTGTGCATTTAGAAAATGCACAGGTACCTTTGACCTAACTACTACATATGTTCATACAATTAAAAATGGAATAATGACTCATTAACCAAACAAGTCCCAGAAAAAAATACTCATTTAATACAATCATAGCAACTTCCTCACTGTTTCCACTTCATTGCTGCTTATGTGAGTAAAAACAACATGCTAAATGGAGACTTTCAGGACCCCATGGGACCAATTAATGCCACGTGACTTCCTCTCTGCCTTCCATGAAAATAACTATATTATAATGGTCTGTGATATTAATATCAGCTTTGGAAAAGTCAGGCAGCGGCTCCGTAGGGAAGGAAGTGGCCTGAACAAGAGCTGTGGAATGTGCAGTATTTGACAGACTGGAGGCCACATCTTTTCATAAGCTCTATCACATAGTTAAAAGAGGTGGGGACACCAAATGGGCTTGTGGGTTAATTAGGGTTAAAAGGCCACCAGGGTAGTCGATCTCTGATCTTGAACTCCAAGAAAATGTGGTTATTGGGGGAAGTTTTAGACATTCAAGTTCTCAGAAATAAAACCATTTCCAAAGCATCTCCACCCCCCTCCCCCGCCCCACCGAATTTTTCCAGATTTCTGCCCACCACAGAGGCAGGATGTGTTTCGGTAGCCTCTGTTTGTGTTGGAGTGTAGACGTGGGATGAAGACTGCTGAGTGCACCTCCCAAGCGTGTTGAAGTTTGGTGGGGTTTTCTAGTGACACCAGAAGGCAGGGCAGAACCAAAGGGAATATGAAGCACAGCATCAGAAGCCTTGCGCCAGGGCTCCTCCAAATCCAATTATAGCAATCCCAGGTCCATGTCCCACCCAGGTTCTCTCCTGGTCCAGACTCCATGCAGGGTCCTGGAGAGATTCAGTGTTCTTCCTGTGGCCAAATTCTCCTCTCTAGCAAACAGCAGTGGTCCAATTTCCTTGACTGTAGATTGCTGTGGTTCGTTAACTCCATTCAAGGGTGGTCCCAAAGCACAGCGGTGAATAAAAATTCCCCTAGGAATAGATGTTGACTGGTACGTCTAGTGAACCAAGAGAGACTGCCTATGGCAACAATCTAGATCTAATTTTTGGACAGTAGCTGATGATTTGGTCAGACAATCAGAGGATTAGAAGAAAAAATATTGGAGAGTTGGTGATGAAGAACTTTCTGGAAGAAGTTGGAGAAACTCCTTCGAATGAGTCCAGAGTATGAAAATAGTTGTGCCTAATTAGCATGCTCACCGAAACGCTTCCCCAGTGAAGAAATTTTAAAATAATCAGGACGAGAAAATGACTTTTATTAAAGATGACCATCAGTCATGGTACTTGATCAATGGACTTGTTAACAAAACAGCTATGGTGGCGGGAATGAACCTAATGACATGAACCCTAGCAACAAGGAAGGACTTTCTCCCATCACTGTGATCCGGCTGTACCTGAGCTGAGTCCCCTACTGGCCGGAGTCGCAAACAGTCCTGAGCACTAGGATGGTCCTGTTCCCAGCAGGGCCAGTCAACTACCTGGTAGAAGCTATTTATATTGGACCCTTCCATTGTGGTAGGGGAAGAACCTACCCACTGAAATAGACAGCTGTTTTATATTTAGGTTTGTTTTCACTGCCCCACTGTGTTTCTACTGACACTTTCTTCAGAGGAACTTACTTAAATTCTTAAACATCATAATAGCATCCCTACTCCAGATTTTTTATTTTATAATAATTGTGATTTTCTTGATATTTATTTTCCAAATATCTTGAAATAAGCGGTTAAGATGACTCCTAATATATGACAATGCCACTCAAATACACTTTTGAAATGATTTAAATAAACTGACCTATAATAAAAATTTAAATTGTGAATAGATTGCTCCAAGAAACTCGCTTTACAGAGATAGAAATAAGGCAATGGGCTGATGACTGTAGAATTCACTGGTGTAGCCAAGTGTCCTACTATCCAGAAGCAACTGAACTTACAGAAAGACGGAAAGATCTAACGAAGACTCAGATGTGGTTCCAGCTGGCTACCGGCTGGTAGACAATGCCTTGCAGATTTGTGATACTGTCCCTCAGGAAGAAGCCTTTACTTTGAATTAATGATGAATAAATGGCATTCTTTCTCCCTGTCCTAGAACACACAAATTCAGGAGCTTTGGGGGAAGAATCATGAGGGTACCACTTACAATTTCACCGAACGACCCACTATAAAATTTCTGCATTCTGTCTCTGGGCTCTGCTGGTTTAGTACACAGTAGGTGTGCTGGCAGGACCCCACTTTTCATTAGGAAAAACAAAGGAAGCAGATATTTCCTTTCGTTGCTCCTGACATCGATATATCCAGTATGGCCTAGACTTGGTCAATTCTATTTTAGGTCCCATGCAGGACTTTAAAACCTGAGGGGCTGATGTACAGACTGAGGGGCAGGTAAGAAGCTATTTGCGCTGGCAGGGACAGCAGAGTTGAGAGAGTCCTGAGGTGGGGTTAGCTAGTGTCTAGCGTGAATGTGTTGAGAATGAAAGCAAGAGCACCTGCTGAGAGCTGGTGAGTGCTGTCATCCCAGCTATGTATCTGGCTTGCTTCCCATCCATTTTTTGAGTCAGGTTCTCCAGCCTTCATACTGACTTGGGAGTTTCCAATATCCTTCCAATAAATTATTTTCCTGCTGAAGATGGCCAGAGTCAATTCTCATTATAAGTGCAGTGGTACAATGGCTCAAGGTACCATTCATTCTACCTGGATGACCTCCCACTGGTTTCTGTGGTCACGTTGGGTCTGGTCACTGTCTTAGTGCAAGACTCCTCTTTTCACCAAAGGCTTGTTACTCTCCTAGCTTTCCATGTTGTGTCTGTTTATACTTCCTTTTTCAGTCGAGAAGAACCTTCCCCTGTGAGAGCATGCCATGGTTTTCCTCGGGACTGGTTTAGGAGACAATAGGAGGAAATCACTATAAAGCAAGCACAATGGTCCTTGAAGTTAATTCCAGCTATTTGTGGGGATTGATTAGATGAGTTCTGACTACCTTGATTCAAGGTAAGTTCCTTTCTCATCGGGCTAAAGTTACACTGATTTGTTTTCCATTTTTATACTGTAAATTCACTTCCTGGATATGGCAATTAACTTCAATATGTCCCAAACTTCTTCTTCCCTGACAGCCTTTGGGACATTAAAAGTTTTATCTCCTTGGTGCTCTTTGCTCGGACACATTTAAACTCTTTCCCAATAAAAACAGGGGATTTGGGAGCCGTAGCCATTGATATATAGTTTCAGATGGACAGAGGTCCACTCAACGATACAGTTTAGCTTAGATCTCTTGATCTGGAAGGGCCCATTGAAAACAAAGGAAAGGCAAAATGTTTTGGATAGAAAAAAGGGATCATGCATTCATGTAAATTTTTAATTCACCAAATATTTTTTGAGGAGCTATTATGTGCCAGGTATTACCTTATTCACTGGAGATTTATATATGAACAAATAAAGTGTCTTACACTTATTTTGGGGGATACAGATGGTAAATGGATAAAAAAAAGAATCTGTGTTCAATGGGGTGTGACGGGAGCATGTTCACATGTTCAAGAAACTATGAAATGGCCAGTGTACCCGCAGAGTGAGCGATAGGACAGTATTACATATAGTGGGAAGGGAGTGTGAAGGACCTTGAGAACATTGGAAGGATTCAGGCTTTGGCTTCAGGATGGAAAGACATTCAAAGATTTCAGCCAAGGAATGACATTATCCAACCTACAATTTTTTACAAGGGCAAGTACAATTTTTTTTTTAATCAAGGTAAAATTTACATGCAGTGAAATCATGGATTTAAGGTGAATCTGTCAGTGCATGCATCCCTGTAACTAACACCTCTGTTAAAATAAATATATTGTCATAATCCCAGAAATTTTTCTAATTTCCCTTCTCAGTCCACTCTTGCCCCCAGGAAACCACTATTCCAATTTTAATCAAAATAAGTTAGTTATATTTGTCCTAGAATTTCATTGAAATAGAATCATATGGTACCTTCTCTCATGTGGCTGGCTGCTTCTACTCAGCGTAATGCTTTGGAGAGTCCCTCACATACAAATCAGGAATTCATTTTTTAAAATTGAAATATAATTGACATTATATTAGTTTCAGGTGCTCAGCATAATGATGCGATAATTGGACACATTGTGAAATAATCATAGCGATGAGTCTTGTTAATATCTATTACCATATGTAGTTATAAAATATGCTTTCTTGTGATAAGAAATTTTAAGACTTACTCTCTTAGCAACTTTCAAATGTGTAATGCAGTGTTACTGACTACAGTCACCGTACTGTACATCTCATGACTTACTTCTTTTATAACTGAAAGTCTATACTTTGATGCCCTTCACCCATTTCATACACCCTCTACCCCCAGTAAACACCAATGTGTTCTCTGTATCTATGATCTCTGCTTTATTTTTGTTTTTAGAATCCACATATAAGTGAGATCATTTGGTATTTGTCCTTTCTTTGTCTGTCTTATTTTTACTTATCATAATGCTCTAAACGTCCATTCATGTTGTCACAAAATGGCAAGATTTAATTCTTTCTTATGGCTGAATAATATTCTATTATATATACATAAACACATACATACCATATCTTCTATATCCATTCATTATTGACGGACACTTAGGTGGCTTCCATGTCTCAGCTATTGTAAACAGTGCTGCAGTGAACATAGGAGTGCATATATATTTTTGAGTTAATGTTTTTATTTTTTTCAGATAAATACATAGACATAGAATTGCTGAATTAAATGGTAGTTTCTCTGTAAATTTTTTTAAAGATTTATTTATTTGAGAGAGAAAGAGAGAGAGGGAGAGAGAGGGAGCGTAAGTGGGCAGGGCAGGGAAAGAGAGAGAGAATCTCAAGCAAAGTCAGTGCTGAGCACAGAGCCAGACTCAGGGCTCGATCTCAGGACCCTGAGATCATGACATAAACTGAAACCAAGAGTCTGAGGCTTAACTGACTGTGCCACCCAGGTGCCCATCTGTAATTTTTTTGAGAAACATCCATACTGGTTTCCATAATGGCTTCACAATTTACATTCCCAACAACAGAGCACAAGGGTTCCTTTTTCTCCACATTCTCCCTGACACTTGTTATTTCTTGTTTGATTACAGCTATTCTAACAGGTGTGAGGTGATATCTCATTGTGGTTTTGATTTTTCATTTCCCTGATGATTAGCGATGTCGAGCATTTTCTTAGTGTACCTGTGGTCCCTCTGCATGTCTTCTTCAGGAAAATGTTAAGCAGTTCATTCTTTGTATTTCCAAATAGTAATCCATTGTATGACTGCATCACAAATTATTTATCCATTCTACTGTTGATAGTTATTTGGGTTACTTTGTTTTGTTTTGTTTATTTTTGCCATTATTAGTAAAACTTCTGTGAATATTCCTGCCATGTCTTTTTTTTTTTTCTTTTTGGACACATTTTCATTTTTCTTTAGTAAATACCTAAAAGGGTGATTTCTGAATCATAGAGTAAATATATCTTTAACTTTTTAGGAAGTTGACAAATAGCTTTTCAAAGAGGTTGTACCATTTTTTACTTCCCTCCGCAATATAAGATGAAAACCTGGCATTGTCAGCTTTTGAAATTTTTGAAATTTTTAGCTGTATCTTACTATATTTTACTTCTAAGCATGTTATAAACCTCACTTTATGATGTTATTAGTTTTGCTTTAAATAGTCAATTTTTTAAAAAAGAAATTATAAGAAGAAAAGAAACATTTCATGGTAAACCACTTATTATTTCTAGTACTCTTTATTTTGTCCTGTGGGTTCTAGTTTCTATCTGGTATCACTTATCTTCAAGAAAGATAATCCTTTGATTATCCTTTGACTATCTATTAGAAGAAAATCCTTTGGCTTTTCTTGTAATAAATTCTATCAACTTTTGCTTATTTGAAGATTCCATTGTTTTAGCCTCTTTTTGAAGGATGTTTTAATTGGTTATATGATTCGATTCTGTGTTGATAGTGGGGTTTTTCCTTTTGGTTATCATAAAACGACATTCCATTATCTTCTGGCTGCCATTGTTTCTGAGGAGAAATTAACTGTCATTTTTATCAGTTTCTCTGTATATAGTGTTATGTTTTTCCTTCGGCTGTTTTCAGAATTTTTCTCTTCATCTTTGGTTTTCAGCAGTTTGACTGTGGTGTGCCTATGTGGAATTTTTCTTTTTTAATTTAGTCTGCTTGGAGATTACTGAGCTTTCGATCTGTAAGTTGATATTTTGGAATAAATACAGGGAACTAATAGCTATTATTTCTTCTTTTGGGACTCTAAATACATGCATATTAGACAGTTTTAATTGTCCCATAGATACTTATGTCTCTTTATTTTTCAGTTGTTATTTCTCCATTATCTTCTGCCATTTCCAGTCAGCTATTTTTCTGCCATCTCATTCATCTATTGAATTTTCAATTTAAATTATTATTCCAATTTAACAATTTTTATTTGATTGTTCATTTTCTAGTTCCATTTCTTTGTTGATATTCCTTATATCTTCCTTCATTAAGGTCACAGTGCCCTTTAATACTTTGAACATATTTTCCTTTATTTCCTTGACAATATTTTATAATAATCATTTTAAAGTTCTTGTTATGTCCAATACCTGGGCCATCAAGGATAGGTTTTTATTGCTCATCTTTTTTTTTTTTCTTTTTGATTTGGGTCCCATTTTCCTTTGTCTTTGCATATTTTTGTATTTCTGATCAATGCTCAACTTTGTGAATGCTACATTGTAGGGGCTCTGAAGCGTATTGAATTTTTTTTTTTTTTTTAGTAGGAAGTTCAATGACTAGTTGTTTACAATGAACTTCTAAAGACTTTGTTTTCTGCTTTATTATGGCAGATCTACGGAGAGCCTAAAGTGTTTCCCACCCCTGCCCCCACTTGGGGGGACCGGGAAGCAATCTCCAAATTCTGTCTCCCCTGCGAATTTTGTCAAAGCCTTGTTTAAAGCATTTTTAGGGCAGAGACAGAGTAGGAATTACTCCAGACTACAGTCCTGACTCCTATGGCTTGGCCTTTCTGACATCTCAGGTAGGTTTTCCACTCCGCAGTACCTGAACGCCACCATCCCCAGTACTGCCTATTCCTCTAATATCTTTGTTTTAGTCACATACTCCTAGCAGCTACTCTCTGGGTGGCCTCAAGTAGTCTTGTCCTGTGCATGTGTAGCCCAGCTGTCAGCCAAGGACTTGCAGTTTTCCTCACCTGGGCTTTTGAACAGTTCCTTTCTTCCTGGTTACCTACCCTTTAGATTCTAGTTGCTTCACTCCCTCGAACTCTGGTGTATACTACGTCTGTTCAGCTCAATGCACTAAGACTGTGAGCTTATTCCTAGGGCAATTGTGAAGCTTCTTGCTCTCCTCGGGAATCACAAGTGTTTCATTGCCTGGTATCCAATGCCTGATAACAGTTGCTCATATATTTTTTTAGTTCTATGGTTATTTATTGTGTGAGGGCTGGTATGTTACCAGTTACTTTGTCCTGCCCAGAAGCAAAGGAATTCCCTTTTGAAGCCAATTTCCTCACCTTGCCTCCATGGTTTTAACACATTTGGTCTGTGAACCAGACCGCCTTAGATACTGGTTCTGTGCCTGGAAAACCTAGCCTCTCCTTTTCCTCCAGGAAACTTTATTTTGTAAGCCTTTTAGCTCTTCCTTGTTATCAGACCTTTATTGGGATTATCTTCACCCACCCAAACTCCTCTTCCAAGCTGAAAATCCTGGTGTTCAAGCTGTGGGTTTCTGGTCCCTTTTCTCCCAGAATGTCCTGGGCTTCTCATGCAAATGGGCCCATCTTGTCTTCCTCTCTCCTCTTCACTATTCTGAAGAGCAGACAAGCAATACAAAAACAACAAAAGGTCCTATCAAATGTGAATTCCAGGACAAGAGATGCTTAGTTGCCCTCCCTATATTAACATGCCTGAGAGGGCTGCTCAGGACGATTCTCCAACTTAAGCAAAGTAAAGCAAGACAAAACAAGTGCTTTCCAGTAGGTTTGGGTAAATAATCAAAGTTTTTAAGGAATATACCCCAACTCACACAGGTAGCCAGTGGCGGAATTAGCTATAATACTGCCTGTCGAACTCAGAGAGGCTGTTTTTCCCTGCATACACTTAGCAACAATTTACAATTCTTAGATTGACTAGTCAGTCACTCAGCAGAGTTCAGAAGGACTTAGAGTTGTACTCTGGTTGTGGTGGTGATGGTGGTCTGTGTGGGTGTGTGTGGTGGCAGGCTGGGTGCAGGTGTGGGTGGCATAGGAAAAGCAAGATCTGTAGGTTGGGTGCTGCTGTGGGTGGAAAGGAAATAGAGCAGGAGCTCTCAGTACCTGGGGATAGCAGAGGGGTGCTATTGGGACTGGCCCTGTCTAGTGCTTTCTAGTAACTAGAGAATAGTTCAAATGAGCATTCCCTAATTTAGGGTCAGCCCCTTTTGCCTTTCTAGTGGTTTTCACATTTACAGTATCTCTGATGATGCTTCTCTCTCTGGTCCTCTGTGCAAAGGAACATTTCTTTCCAGGCTGAGCCCTTGGCTATGTTGGCAGAAAATTGAAACTCAGACTGAAAATCAGACATGCCTGGGCTCTGCAACCTTTGGAGGGTCTCCCCGTCCTCTCATGTCACTGTTGGACAAGTGACTTGGGGGGGAGGGGTCGGGGGGAAGCTTCTTCTTGCCTCTGCTTCCTCCTTCCAAAGATACTCAGGGTCCCCCCTTGGCGATTGATGCGGCCTCCCATGAGACACAGAATGCACCCAAGCAGTGCTAAGGGGAGGGGCGCGGTCTCCCCACTCCCACGTTTTCCCCCCAGTGTAGCATAGCTGTGTTGCAGCCGAATTCAGCAAAACCTATGGGGAGCTCCTCGGCAGGGCGGCTTTGATGACTTCTTCAGACATATGGAGCAGACTGACAAATTGACTTTCAAGCGAAAGGTCAGTGCCGAGAACCGAAGGGATAGACCATCTGGATTCACGATTAAAACGCCCGCAGAGCACGGTTTGCAGCTCCGGCGTCTCATTGTGTAGGAGGCGCTGTCAGAGGGTCTCATTGTGCAGCCGCGCCGGACTCGGGCCTGGGACGGGAGAAATAAAAATTCCTTTGGCTTGGTCTGCGCGCGTGCGCAGCGCCCCCGGGATGGCGTGTGGGTGTTGGAAGAGAGCGCTTGGCTCTTTGGCAAAAGCAGAAACAGCTTTCTGCTAACTCAGGTCTGCCCCGGAGTTGACCTTCAGCGTGGGCTGTCCAGGCTGGGTAGCATCTCAGAAGCGCTGGCTGGCTCATCGCCGTGCCCACCTCACCTGCCTGCGGGGTGAAGAGCACTGATGATGGAGTTTGAAAACCAAGTTTGATCCCGGATTTGCTCTCTGACCTTGGGCCGATGGTCTTTCCCAAGGTGGGTGGGGCTGCCCCCAGACACCTGCGGAACATGTCCCTGCTCCCCCGGGGTTAATAGGAAGCTGGACCCCGTCAACGCCATTCCTCTATGGTCATAAGCGCATTTGTTGTGTCCAGTTTACAAAGTGTTTTCATACCCACAGATATGAGGAAAGAAAACAGGATATTCCTAAGAAGTGCCTGAGGTTCAGGACCTCAGAAAGTGCTGTGTAGTTTGGGCGCCCAGAAAAGGCTAGAGTTCTGTTTCGTCGGGACGCTTTATCTGCTCACCACTTGCTTTTGAGTTCTTACTGATATCATGAAGCAGGTAGATGATAAAACCCTGTAATGACACCATTCATTACGGGATGTTTACTTTCCCCCCTTTCTGCAGCAGTGAGCCCCGCAGGAGATCTTTAAAACCTCTGTTGAATGATGGGACACAAACCTCTCTCCACCGTGAAGTTTCTGCTTGTCCGGCTACCTCACACAGGCCGGGCAGGTGGTTCCACTTCGGGGGGCACTTAGGAAGGGATATTTATAGCTCACTCTTCCCCTTCCTCCTCCTCCCAGGAAGCGGTCAAGATAATGAAATTAAGCTTGCAGTAGAAAGTGTTGAAGAACGTGGCTGGGAAGAGAGAGGTGGGAATGGGGCATGGAGTTCAGAAGGTCTCGATTTGAAAAAACAAAGTGTTTTCTGAAAAGTAAGAAGATCAGAGGAGGGTCTGAGCCCCTGGCTGCCCTTTTGCTTTAATAATGCAGGCTCTGGAGCTCTTCTGCCAGGGACTAAATCCTTCTTCTGTGACTTCCTACCTGTGTGACCTTGGGTATGTTATTAACTTATCTGTCTCCGTTTCCTCTTTTGAAAACTGAGGATAATAGTAATGATATCTATCTCACAGACTTGTGGCAAAGGTAAAATTAGTTAACATGGGTGAAATGCTTAGAACAGCCTAATTGAACATAATAATAGTAATAATAATGATAAAAAGGAACAGTCTCGGGGGCGCCTGGGTGGCTTAGTCGTTAAGCGTCTGCCTTGGGCTCAGGGTGTGATCCTGGCCTTCTGGGATCGAGCCCCACATAGGGCTCCTCTGCTGGGAGCCTGCTTCTTCCTCTCCCACTCCCCGTGCTTGTGTTCCCTCTCTCTCTCTGGCTGTGTCTCTCTGTCAAATAAATAAATAAAATCTTAAAAAAAAAAAAAAAGGAACGGTTTCTAGCCCATAGTGACTTTTGGTAAATATCATTAATTTTCTGTGGGGTAATTCATCACCCTTTTGTTACCTTCTTCCTTCATCTGCTGTTGTCAGGTAATCATCTTATTTGAGCCTTACAATAACCTATATGAGCAGAGCAGGGCAAGGGAAATTATTATCAGCCTTTGAGAGATGAGAAACTGTCTAATTCTTTCTTTGGCCTTCAAGGTCCTGATTCTTGCCTATATTTTCTCTTTTCTTTCTCCTATTCATTTTTAGCATTCATTTCATTTTCTATGAAGCAAAAGAGTTAATTTTATTTATGTACCACAAATATTTGCTGGACACTTACTCTATACCAGAAACTGCTCTGGATGCTTGGAACAGAAGGTGAGTAAGACCTACCAGTCCTTGTTCTCATGGAGATTATAACTTCATGCTTTCTCATCTCCTCTGTTAGAATCTAAGCTCGTAACAGATCCGATTTATCTTTATATCCACCAAAGTATTTAGCACAAAAAGATCAGTAAATATTCAAATGCTTATTGATATAATACTTAGAGCAAATATTCGAGTACTTACTAATGTCAGTACTTACTATGTTAATTGTTTTACATTATCTTGCTAATCCTTTAACAATGATCCTATGAGATGGTATTTTTATTATTTTCATTTTATGGATAGAAAAACCAATATGAGAGACCTGTTTCAGTTCATTCCGATAGTAAGATAGCATCAGCACTAGGCCCAGCCTGGCTTCACTTGAAACACCATGCTTTTTTGACTTTGGAAGAAGTTGGATATATGGGCTTTGTTGCATTATCTGAAGAGATGGGCAAATTGAATCTCAGTGCTGTTAAACAAGCTGAGAGTTGCATATATAGGCACTACCCTCTGGCCCTTTTCAGTTGACCCTTTTTGTACTCCCTCAAAGAATGAAATTTCCTACTTGGGCCAGGGCATTGCCTGCAAGGCAGCCCTGTTTCCCTGGCCTCCATGTTTGGCGGTGAATTTCTGCTCCCTTGCATCCTGTTGGCAAGGAAGCAGCAAACGAAATGCTGGGCCACAACCCCAGGAAATAGAAACATCGGTCATTCTGCTTGCCACCCCGCTTGAAACATAGGGGCCTATTTTTAGACATATGTAGAGCAAGGAAATAATTAAACAGTAGCTTGCCTAGGGACTACATTAGAAGTCTGCATTCTGTGAAGACAGTACGGATTTTAAAATATTTATTTTATTTGACTATCCATTGGTTCATTTTGGTCCCAGCCAATAGGGAATCAAGTATACAGAACTTGTTTTAGTGTTTTTACTTTATCAGAGATGAGTAATCTCTATTTCTAAATCTAAGTGCTATGGTGGGCTTTGAAAATCAGTCACTCTTCAGGATACAGTTAAGGATTATTTTTAAAGCGAAAAACTGGAAATATGATCCCTGTTTCTATCTCTGTTACAGCAACGGGGTATGGCTCAGGAATTTGTTAGTAAGTCTTTGCTATTGAAGGAGTGACTGCGGGCAAGTTACTAAAATGAATTTTCATGCACGCCACATTACCTTAGAGTCACTGATTTACATATTTAAAATTAACAAGAGTAATTAAAAACATGCTTTATGTAAAGAAACAAAGTGTGGCCATGAGAGACAAAAAGCTTATCAGTAAAAATATTTTAATTAATTAATTCTGTCAGAAAGTAGTATTAAGCATCTAGCACATAATTGAACACAAATATTGCCTCTAACTATTAAAACAAGTCACTCGTGATGCACAATTGTAAATGTTTGTGCTAAAATTCGTACATGTCAGGCTGCTTGGGTGATATTTTGAATTGACCGTCATATCAGAAAAATGGCAGAGAACTTCAGTTTCTAGACATGTTTTGCATTAATTTTAGATTAAGTTTGGAATGAAATGTCTCATACAGAAACATCTGGAAATATAGATTAAAATATAATAATCAAAGTATTAAATGTCTATTCAAGTTTGCAAGAAGGAGAGGAAATTTTGTAGGAAAAAAATATAATGGAAACAACTAGCAAAGAGATGGTAAGCATGTGAGATGTTGTTCTGGTTACCTTGGTTGGGGAGAGGAGTTTGATCTTCAAGATCTGAGAGCCTGGGTTTTAAGGCTCCTGAGGGAATAAACGCACACAATAGTAACAACAAATCTAAAAGCGTCTCCTTTAAAAAAAACAGATACTTGTGTTCACATGGAATTATAGTTCAATATTTGTACTACTGGTGTGGTCCAATGATACCTAGACTATGACTTCCTCACAGTCTGATAATACACCCGGATTGACTAGCAGAAGGTAAAATACCTCTTTGGACAGATGAGTTTTTAATCTGGGCTATACCAGATATCCATAATAATCCCTACTGAAGATCAGTTCATAATCCAAAATTGCACAACACAAACCCACCATAAGCAAGAATCACATAAAGGAAATTAGAAGGATTAGGCTGCCAAGATACTCAAATAACAAAACTATCTTTAAGAGATAAAAAAAAAATATCTCTTAGGTGATAAAAGACATTTTAAAAAAGGATTAAAAACATAAACATATAAAGCATTATCAAAATATATTCTGAAAAAGAACCCAATAAAACTTATAGAAATTAAAAAAAAGTCATAAAGAATAGTAGCTAGATGGTACCGCAGATTAGATATAACTGATGAGGAAATGAGTGAACTAAAAGGCAGAGGTGAAGGAATTACCCAGAGGCAGTCTAGAGAGATTAAAAAAAAAAAGGAAATTGGAAAAGAAAAAGAGAAAATATATATATTTACAGATGAAGAGACTTAAAGGATGAGATGAAAAATTTCAACATCATGCAGGAGAGGCAATGTTTTAAAAGATAAGGCAAGAATGTTCCATCGCTGATAAAAGACATAAATCTTCCAAGCAAGAGAATTAAAAGAAATCTCACTGAAATGTCATGGGTGAACTTAAGGGAAGATTTTTAAGTCAGCTGCTACCCAAAGAAAGATTGTCCACAAAAGTAGAATAATGGACAGGCATCTGACTTTTCACAAATATCAACAGAAGCCAGGAGGAGATGGAATCACATCTTCGAAAAGGTGGAGGAGGGCGGAATCCTGTTTAGAATCCTACAGACTGCTAAGCTGTCATTTAAGAGTAGGGAAGGTAAAAGAAGATATTTTAGGTACAGGTGTCGTGGTGTATGAAGGGGGCGTGTGTGGAAGGAGATCATTTCATAGCGTTAGAGCTGACAGTGAGATGAAAGCCTTTACAGGTGGAATCATACAACATCCAAAATTGCCCTACGTCTCAGATGGTACGTCTCCAGGCCAAATCTGAACCAGGAACATTGACAAAGTCAGGAAATTAAGCAATGCTTTGTTATTAGCTGGAGCTCAGTCCTGAAACTCCAGGGCAAAACTGTAATGGAAAAATCAGGCCAGGTGAGAAACTCTTTTTATTGTATGCTAAAGCTAGCCCTGAATAATCTCAAACCAAAGCAGTCAAATCTGTTCAGTTTATCTTACCTTTAGGTCCATGCTTGAATTAATTCTTTCTCTCTTTTTCTCTTTTTTTCCTTTTTTTTTTTTAACGAAAAGGCAACTATAATAAACACAAATAGCTCCAGAGAGACAGATGTGAGACAATACACCTGTGCCATTGCCTCATTTCGAGCTCACCTGGGCCACTCCTGCAAGCTCTGGGAGAGTGGAGCATCTTACCTGGTAGATTCTGTGAAAGTCAAAGGAAAAGTGCAGTGGGGAGAGGGGATATGATGGCTTTTGTTGAGTTATAAGATGGATGGAACTGATCTGAAGAGTCTCGCTAGGCTTTCATTTAAACCAGGACATGGATTTTTATTGCCAGTGCCTATCACCATGTCTAGTGCGGAGGAAGTGCTCACGAAATAGTTGTTGAATTAATGAATGAAAGAAAATGAATGGGGGAGACAAGCAGTTGAGGGCTAGAGGATTCTTTGTGAGAAAGGGAGAGACGTATTACATCTGAGGAGGGTTTGTAAAGAATCTGAACGTTCCCTATTATGCGGCAGAAATCTTCCTGGTGAGATTTTGGCTAAGTTTCATTTTTCCACAGTTGGACTCTGGGTAAAATATCTAAAAATGTGTACTGCTGCTCAGAGAGAGAGGCTAAGTAAATATAAGGGGTTGTTTCCATGCCGTGGTTGAGTACGCAGGGACCACAGGAGCCGTAGACGCAAATAGATTAATTAAAGGCTTTAGGCCTCATCAGGAAGGCCTTGAACTTCGTATGAGAGTTGTAGCCAAAGTAGTTTCCAAAGGGTGGGACTCAGTGACTCTTTCACCTCAATATTAAGGAGTATCAACTCCTACAGTTTACAGCTGCTACAGCAACTGGATGCATTTCAAGGAAGAATGACTCATTTTAGAGTCCTTGTAAGCAAAGAGACTTATGTTAATGCAAGCAATAGTTTGATGGAATTTATGGCTTTTAAATATCACCAAGCTTTTTGATAGGCATAAAATGCAAGTATTAGAAGGAATAATGATAAAAATCTAGCCAAATTTCAATTAGAGACCTTAAGATTGCGAATTTCCCCAAAGTAATTTATATTTGGCTTTGGTAGGCACTATGCGATGTTGTCTTTGTTTTTATAGCAACAGATTTATCTATCCAATCATGTTTGGCTTACTGGATTATTGAAATGATTTTTGCACTGCCTGAATACTCAAAGGAAAAGGAAGGAAGCCCAGAAGACATTTACTGGCAATTAGAAATCAACATAAAGTACTCATTTGTACATAGCGTTAAGATTCTCAAAGCACTTTAAAATTGAGCTCATTTTATTTTTATAGTAACACTGAGCAGACATGGATGTCAAACTCTGATAGTTGGGGATGCTTTAACCTCATAATTCCCCATTAGTCTCCAATCAATTCCTAAATAAATAACTTTTCTAAGAAAAGACAATATATTGGTTGTGCAAACGCAGCTTCAGGACAAAATCTTCGAGCCCGCTCCTTCCAACTAGCTCAACACTCTATCCCTATGATAATGGATTGCATTAGTGGCCCCAAATCTTCATCCTTCTCCTATGCATACCCCTTGTAGTGGGGCTTTGCAACTCCCCGCATCAAGGAGGGGGTGCTATTTCCCCATTCCTTGATTCTGAATTTGGCTTGCAGCTTGTTTCAGTAGTTTTGATGCAAGCGGAGAATTGAAACATTGTCTGCAGGTGTCTGCTAATGCTCTTGCTCTTCTACTGTTATAAGAACATGTCTAGACTAATCTTCTGCAGAATGAGGCATTACGTGCAGAGTCGGCTCACCTTATCCTGGGAAAAAAAAATTCCAGGAATGCAGGAAGGAAGGAAGGAAGGAGGAATGAACAGATTCTGTTACTGAGAGCTGAGCAATGTTAACATTTTGGAAAACATCCTTCCCCGTATCTTTTATGGGTATAAGTGTGTTTGTATGTAGGGTATAAATCAGAAGTGCTGTAATATGTTTTATTTATAAGTATGCTATAAAGATCTTTCCAAATGAATAGAGCTCAACATCACCATTTTTAATAGCTATAAAAGCCTCATGTAATGGTTACCATAATTTATTAAACCATTCCCTTATTTGGTAAGTTGCAAAATGGGCACAATTTTCTCTCTCTCCCCCTACCCATGCTCCTTTGCTGTGTGATTTTGCTGCTCCTGTCATGAAGAGGGAGGGTCGATCGCTCCATCCTTTGAATCTGGGCTGGCCTCCTGACTTTCTTTGGCTGAAAGAATAAAATAGAAATGGTATTTTGCAAGGTCTGGCCCTACGTTCCAAGAGGCCTTGCATACTTCTGTTTGTTCTCTTGGAATCCTGTCCTGCCATGTGAACAAGCCTAGCTGACAACTAACTGCAGACACATGAGTGAGGTCAGCCGAAACCAGAAGAACCACCTAGCTAAGCCCGGCCCTAAGAGCCAACATCTCATTAGCTTAGCGGAGGGTTATTGTTGACATCCCCAAGCTTTGGAGTGCTTTGTGTTTACAGCAAATTGATAATCCGTGCACCTATTGACAAGATGGTAGATTTTTTCTAATTTTTCTTAATTATCTACACTGCTCTGATGAAAAACAGATGCATATATCGTCACACACTTGTCGGAGTATTTCCTCGGTGTAATTGCCTCGGAGGGAGATCGCTAGATGAAAAGGAATGCTCATTTTAAATTATAGCCCATGTAGTGAAATTCCTCCTTGGAAAGGATGGTTAATTTATCCTTTAACCTATCGTGTATAAGAATACCCACCATGGTGGGGGTGGAGGCAGGGATTACTTTAGATCGAGTAGTCCGGGAAGTCTTTTCGGGAGTGGTGACACTAGAGCAGAGGCCTGGGGGCAGCGGTCCATGTCTGGGGAAAGAAGGGTCCAGCCCAGCAGAAAGCAAATACAGAGACTAAGACTGGAGGGTGTATGAGGTGTTGGCTGGTGTGCCTGCAGCTGAGCAAAGGAGACTCAGAGGTTAGGTTGCAGAGAGATAGGGACCCAATCAAGTAGAGCCCCCTGGCTGTGAGGAGCATTTCATATTTTATTCTGGGTCTGTTGTGATGCCATGGGGACATGACCTGGAGGGGAGTGGCCTCATTATCGTTAACATCGGCAGGCAGCATCTCCACATCACTAAGATTTGGTAAGGTTTGCTCTGTGCCAAATGTTGTTCTAGACATGTTCATGCATTAATTCATTTAATCCACCCAGGGCAAGGATGAGATACCATCGCTATCCTCCTGATTTTACAAATGGCATGACTGAAGCACAAAACGATTAGATGAATTACTCAAGCTGAACCAGGATTCAAACCCAGGCAGGCAGTCTCCACACCTCTAAAATGATGTGATTTATCTCTTTGAATGATGCTTCTTATGAAAAGAATTGCCTAAAGCAGGGCAAGGGTGAAAATTCCCACTTCCCAGACTATTGCAGAAGCCTGGAAAGGAAAGTTTTTAGACTTTCGGTAGCTGTAAAGGTGGTGAGAAGTGGCACATAGAAGGATTTGCTGGTAGATTCTCAATGATACTTTAATTGTTTAAAAAATCATAGCCAATCAGATTGGTAAAAAAATGATGTCTCTCTGACATTTTATTTGTGTTTAATTAATAGTGAGGTTTAATATTTTTCTTAATTCCACTGGCTGTTTGAGTCTCTTCTGTTAATTGATTATACATATTCTTCATACATTTTTATATTGGGAGATTGTCCTTTACTGATTTCTGAGAGCTCCTTGTACATTACGTATACTAGCTGAAACACATTACTATCCTTTTACAAATATAATTTTCTAATATAAAAAATAGAACAGCCTTATGTATTTCCCAGGTTGTTGTTGGTATTTTGACTTTGTTGGTTTCTTTCTTCGCACATTATTTTATCTTATTTTTATGCAGCAAAATTGCATTATGTTTTATGGTTTCTGAATTTTCTGTCATACTTGGAACGGTTCTCTCCACCACAAAATTATAAAAGTATTCAGCCATATTTTTTCTGGTGCTTTGATGTTTGCATTTTTTTAACGTAAATATTTGATTCATTTAAAATTTATTTTGGAATCAAGATTGAGTTGGGATGCGGCTTCATTTATTTTATAAATTGCTAGCAGATTGTTCTGACGTCATTTTAAGCATACATCGTCTTTTGTGCACTGACTTGAAATCCCACGTGTGATAGACACTATGTTTACATGTATTCTTGGTAATTTACATGTATTCTATTTACATGCTCAGTTTCACACCTACCCTAAAATCAGGCTGGTTTGATGATGGTCGCTTTATACTCGATTTTAATATCTGTTAGGGTAAGTAACCCCCTCTCACCCAGTTCATCTTTCACTTCAGAATCTTCCTAGCTATTTCTATTGGGTCCTTCTTTCAGCGAAGTTTTGGAGTTATTTTTCAAGTTAAAACTTTTTGTTAAGGTTTGGATGGGGCTTTTAGAACTCTGAAGTTTTGGCAGATCTTGAGGAAGACTGACATCTTTAAAAATTAAATTGAAGTGGGAGCTGAAAGGTGTTCCTGCTTTACTGCTAATCCAGGGTTATTGTAACAATGAACACATTGCATTTGGGCGAGTCTCCTTACGGTCATCTTGTCTTCCTTTTACGCTCTACTTACCCCCCCACCCCAAGCAGAGAAACTGCGGAGCTCGGGAACATAGGGGGTAACATAGGGGATTTTCAGGACTTTCACTTGCATGTGAGCTTTCTTCTTTTCTTTGCTCCGTTTTAACTCGCTTCCTAGAGCCGAGGCATTGTTACTAATCAGCTCCAAACTGTAGTTTCCAGAAGGGGAAGGTGTACGAAACACCAGATTGGCCCTCGGCATCTGTAACTTTCCAGCCCACTGTACGACCCCCGAGTCGAGGAGCGAGCTGCGGGGCATCCCCCGCTCCCCCCGCCCCGGTCTGAAACTTATTTCACGTTAGCGCACTTTGGTTTTACAACACCGTTTCCAAGTTTACGGCCTTCTTGCTTGAGCCGCTTCTTCCAATTGCATCTAATATATCCTCAAATATGGTAAAGAAACCATGAAAAGGAATTGATGCTCCTTTATGAGCCGTCTTAAGCAGACACCGCCAGATTGCTGCGAAATGGTTTTCCTTTTTAGCCCTTCTGAATTGTACTACGTTTCTGAGGCCAAATTCTTTAGGGACACATTATGACTATTTAAGGTCTCCAAACTTTATGCTTCAGTACAAAAGGCCTAAGGGTGAAGATTTTAAATGGATGAAGTGGAGAAATTTGCACTTCCTTAAGCAAACATATAGCATTTCCTTCCATGTGTCAGAAATGAAAACAAAAAATACAAACTAATTTGTCATGAAATTTTCCCTTTTATAATTCCCTCTTTGGTGCTTTTTCAACCTAACAAGTCATATTTTCTCTTCTTTCGTGTCAGGTTTATAGCTTTGCTGGTCACAGTTTCAATAACCATGATGAACGATCTTCTGTTCTATATATCATGTACAAGTATCCAGCTTAAAAGTATCTTTGTGTTCACAGCTTGCTTTCTGTCACCTCCCCGGTCCCCCCTCCCCGCTGCATACGCGCACGGTGTTATATTATATGCGCCGAGAGCTCTGGGGAACGTTCATGTTTAGGAACATTAAGCAAAGCGGAGGATGGCTGCTTATTTGGGCCGAGCTGACCTCACTATGAAATGAGGCAAATTGTCATATTTATGACTCAGGGTAAGTCAATAATATATTGGCGTTCACATGTGGAAACGCATTTACTCCCCAACATGTGGCTTCCACTTTGTTTTTCTCTCAAGTGGCCCTTCTCACCCAAGTGCGAGTATTTTTCCTTCTTTTCTTTCTCTCCCTTCTTTCCTTCTTTCTTTCTTCTTTCTCCCTCCTTCTTTTCCTCCCTCCTTCCCACCCTCCCTTCTTTTCTTCCTTCTTCTTTTCATGCTCTCTCCTCTTTTTCTCGTCCTTGAGCCCTGAGTCAGTGTCATGGGATTTATAGCATTTGGGTAAAGCATAAAAAATACCTCTCTTCAGGTAACTAAAATTATTATTCCCTTTGCCTCCTATTTCCATCCACTGTTTGTTGGTGCTGGCTCTCTCTGTCTCTCTCTGTCTCTGTCTCTCTCGCTCTCTCTCTCACACACACACAGGAATACACTGAACAAAATTATATGGCTGGATAAATGCTATTCACAACTATTGCCTGGAAATCTGATCCTATTGGGTCCTTTGGAATCTGAGTCAGTATCATTTGTTTTTCTTGCTTCTCTGTAAATTATAGCAGGAGAAAAAAAGGTCATGTGGTTTCTGATTTACTGTAGAGAATATTGAGAAGGAAAAAAAAATCAGAGTAGTCATTGATAATCAGAAAACATAGAAAAACCTCACCGTGAAAGTCTTTATTATTTCTAAATTTGGACAGCTCTACCTTCCTGTTCCCCCAACTACAAGGCCCCCATTATCCTGAAGTCTATTTTTATAACACTCCATTTTGCAAGTGGGATTTAGGTGGGGAGGGCCTGTAGAAAATCTCTACATCCCTCCCTTTTCCCCAGTGTGTTCTGGAGATGGGCTTTCTCGAGTGTGCACATATTTGTGAGGGTGCTGGACAACCCTCTCTGTCCTGCCTTTCTCCTTCCTCTTTGCACTTAGGTCACAGTTATTATGGCTGACTACCCCCTGCCCTCAATACTTGCGACACACAGATGGTCAATGTGAGCCTCAGCAGGAAGGGGCTTGCTCTGGGAAAGGCCTCAGAAATGCTGGGATGGCCAGTTGCTGTCATTCTTGATTTTCCTCACCAGGGTGATGGCAACTGGAATG
>NC_048225.1:118346336-118359475 GCF_002007445.2 Ailuropoda melanoleuca
CACCACCATCCACTTCCAGACGGTTTCATCTGCCTCCACTGAAACTTTCAAGCCCCTGAGCATGAACTCCCATTCCTCCTCCACCCCCTACCCTGAGACCCTGGGAACCACCACTCTACTTTCTGTCTGTATGAATTTGACTACTCTCGGGACCTTGTATACGTGGAATGATACAGTATTTGTCCTTTTGTGTCTGGCTTATTGCAGTTAGTGTGTCTTGAGCATGTATCAGAATTTTATTCCTTTTTCAAGGCTGAATAATATTCCACTGTAGGTATAGACCACCTTTTGTTTATGCATTCACTCACAGATGAATGTTGGGGTGGTTTCCACATTTTGGCTATTGTGGATAATGCTGCTATGACCATGGCTCATGCTACAAATTTTGCCATCTTTTGAAGACATAGAACATTGCTCAAAAAGAATCCATATTATAGAAATCCTGTAAGTCCATTTAGACAGCCGAACCTAGGCTGTTTCCTGGTCAGCGCAGTTTATGCTGGAAAGTTCACCCACCAGCTTGTGAAGCTCTGTTAGAGTAACATTTCTGTCCTGTTAACTTTATATCCTCGGCATCTGGCGTAGGGACTGGTCCAGAGATGGCAGGGTAAAGTGTGATCGAATGGATGGACCAGACTTCNGCAATGTGACTCTACCATCATCTACTTAAAAATAGATAAATAATCCCTATTATAACAGTTGGAAATTTTACATTGTTGTATTTCCCTTCAACTTACATTTTAGTTCATTTCCCTCACAGAATTTTATCCTCGTTTAATAATTGTTTCATGATTGAAAGTAATTTATTGAGCACCCTATCATTCTTCTTAGCAACATTATACATTCAAAGTGTTTAATTTTAATTTTTAATTTACATTTTTTGTGATCATAAGGGTCAATGTTGGAAACAATTTCTGCTGGATTGAATCATCACATTCATTATTAGTGCTTAGGCAATAAAAATGATCATATCACAATTTTATAATTATTTATAATATGACAATTCATAATTATTACTCACTACAGTAATACAAAATTTTATGGGAAGTGCATTTTCTTAATGATAGAAAATCTTCAATTTTCAATTTGTTCTCTTTATCGTCAGATTGAAATGAAATTTGGCATCAGTGCTACTTCTATTTTTCCTGTTGATAGATCTAGCATGAGATATCTTGTTCACATAATAAATTAGATGGGGGTGAATTCCTTTTGAATTAAGTGCTGAAAGTCACATAAAAGATCTATCATCAAAAAGTATTTTTAAGAACTCATCATATGGTAATTCAATTTGATCCTTTTCCATATTTAGTTTTTGAAGTGTATCTCCACTCAAAAAAGAAATTAAAAAAAATATTTAAATGACAGAGAAAGAGCAAGAGAGCACAAGCAGGGGGACAGCAGAGGGAGAGGAGAAGCAGGGTTTCCACCAAGCAGGACCATGACCTGACCCGAAGGCAGATGCTTAATGGACTAAGCTATCCAGAAGCCCCTCAAAAAAATTTTTTTATCAAGATTATTAATTCTACCTGTTGCTCTTTCACTTAGAGGCACCGATTTAATCTAATATATTTAGAAGATGTTAGAAGACTAAACATAATGTGAACTTAAATATACCTCTTTTTTCCCATATAATATTTTTAGGTAAGCTTATTTTGTCCTATCACAAATTCAAATGTACTTTTATCAAGACCTTTGAGTTGCATGTGTAGTTTTATTAATTTTGGAAAACTGTCTTCTGTATACTCTTTTGGACATCTCAGTCCTTGTCAGAATCTCCAAATCAGATTAACTCTAAAAAAGCCTAACTTCATATTTCAATTCAAATAAATGTGTTCATTCATTTCCTTCTGATAACTATTTCCCTTCTGAATTCTTATTTTAAGGTGTGTGAGTAAAGCATGAAACCTTGTCATGAGTTTGTGTCTGGGTATTAAAAACGTACAGCTGTTTTATATATATGTTTATATTTATATATATGTTTATATATATATTTATTGATATGTTAATACCATATATATCATAACCAATGCATTTTTTGAAAAGAGTGGGAAGATAGAAAAGACAAAGTCATTTAATAAAAGCCTTTATCCCATTTGCTGTTCCACTCTAAAACATATCTAAACGCAGAACATCTCAGATGGGTAGATAATACCTTGTGTCTGATTGCCACATTTTGCCTTTATAAGTGTATGCGTAAGACGCAGAAATACGGGAAGCCCTCTCACCGGTTTACAGTGCCTTTGATGGACACAGAAGCCCTCACCAACGCCAGTATTTCAAATGGTCTGTTCGCCAGGCCAGGGGTGGGGGGTTTCCACCTCAGGACAACACACCGCACACTGTTCAGCTTCAGAAGGACGTCTGTCCTTTGTCAGCCAGCGGAAGGGAGAACTGGCAGGAAATCTCAATTCCAGACATTTCCTTAAGCAGACACCTTTTTAAAAGAACCGATATGGAAGTTGAGGATGAGAAACCGTATTCTCTTCCAATTACCCAGGCCAGTTGCCCCTTGGAAAGCGTGTGTCTGCAGGGGTGCACTCACCGTAGCTTCCTGCCCGCTGTCTTGTGCTCTTCCGTGTCCTCACCACTTAGCCGAACACACACTGATATTTACGGCGACCTCACGGTGGTAAATTCCTTACTTCCACGAACTGGTTAGTTCCAGGGGTTGCAGAGTACTTAGCTTGTGCGACGGACACCTCATTCGTTCCTCTTTGTCATTTGTTAATTCAGCACATACGTGATAAACACCTACCATCTGCAAGTCATTGTGGCTCAGCTGAAGATAAAAAATGCATAAAACAAGGAGATCACATGCTGCAGGAATGAGAAAGCTTGCACACGAGTAACTATGGTACAAATTAGAAAGTGATAAAGGGGCGCCTGGGTGGCTCAGTCGTTAAGCGTCTGCCTTTGGCTCAGGGCGTGATCCCGGTGTTGTGGGATCGAGCCCCACATCAGGCTCCTCGGCTGGGAGCAAGCTTCTTTCTCTCTCACTCCCCCTGCTTGTGCTCCCTCTCTCGCTGGCTGTCTCTCTCTGTCAAATAAATAAATAAAAATCTTAAAAAAAAAAAAAAAAAGAAAGTGATACATGCGGGGGGTGTAGGAGGGGACCATTAGCTGCGGCTTGAAGGATCAGGCCCCGCTAAGGACAGCGGGCACAAGTACAGACATATGCAAAGCCAGTATGACTTCTAGAAATGCAAACCAAAGGGCCTGTCAGCACAATTTTCCTATTTGAAAGGTAACTGACACTTGGCTTAAAATTTGTATTTCGCATGCTGTTACTTACGTTGATGAGTGTGCCCACATAAAATCTTTATTTTTTTTTTAAGATTTTATTTATTTATTTATTTGACAGAGAGGGACAGCCAGCGAGAGAGGGAACACATGCAGGGGGAGTGGGAGAGGGAGAAGCAGGCTCCCAGCGGAGGAGCCTGATGTGGGGCTCGATCCCAGAATGTTGGGATCACGCCCTGAGCCGAAGGCAGACGCTTAAGACTGAGCCACCCAGGTGCCCCCCCCCCGCATAAAATCTTTAAAATGAAGGAGCCTATTTCCTACCTACAGAGTCTATTGAATCCTGCTTTTTTATTATTATTTTTTTTTTTTTCTGTAGAGAAAGGGCATAGGCATCATGGTCTGTCAGTTTCATATTTATTGGGGGAATGTTCTCAGATCAATCTTTCCTCACTGACTTGAGAACACATTTACTTTTATTTCATGAACTGTACTTCAACCAAAAAAACTCTCTGATGCTGACTCAGCATACAAAGCTACATTTTATACCTGTCAGGCTGCATATAGATTTTTATAAGGTGAACAATGGCTGTATTTTAGTACTGATGTAGTAATCGTGACGTCTTCTGGCAGTATCCTTTGGAAACTGAATCCATAAATTTTATTAGTATTAAATGTTTCTAATGGGAGTTGACAAATAGTTGAGTGGGTTAGCATTTTCTCTGTACTTGGCAAAGACAGAGGGAAGAAAAAGTCCCTATTACACAATGAGAAATGCATTAATGCTCAAACCCATTCATCTCAATTTTGCACAAATATAATTTAAGACCTTTTACAACTCTTGGTGAAATTACAGTGTGCTGCAGGGAAGTTGCAAAATTTTTATGGGCCTAATAAAATTGTCATTGTAATACCATTATAGGGTGCTGGGACAATATAGATATTTGTAATACTCATACTCCCATGCCAAACTGAGAAGGGAGATAGTAAGTTTGATTGGAGACAAATGCTCAACAGGGCTCAAACCCAAGTTTGTTTGATAATGAAAAATCTCCCTATCAGTGTTTAGTATCAAATGAAATGGGATGGGTGATTAGGCATTTTAGCTGGCTTTATAATGGAGCAGGTAAGGATTATCAAGCACCATCTCTAAAATTAGTTATTGTTGAAATAATCATGTAATATCTTTAGATAAATAGCAAAATAATTTCCAGTTGTATGTTTCCTGCTTTTGCACTCAAGTTTGGCTTCAGAAATGTGCCCGAGGCCTTTCTCTGCTCTCCTTTTTAGCATATAGACAAGTATTTCTTGATGGTCTTTAGTTAGACTAAAAGCTTTGGAAAATACCTGACAAGAAATTTAACTACTTCGAAACACGAAGTGAACAAACAAACAGAAGCAAAGAGACAAATGCAGCCCTCTTGGTATCAACACTTCTGGTTGGGTCAGCATTGAAATCTTGAGGATTGCAAACAGAATTTTCAAGATATGCCCCAAACAGAGCTGGGGCCTTTTCTAAGAGACCTTGTTCTCTGTCTACCCCTGGATTCATGTCTGAGATCCACTGAAGGGATAAATAGATCAAACATTCAGTTTCTCCAAGGTGGGCAGTAAGAAGGAGCCATGCACCCCAGCTGTGAAAGACTTGATGTTTGCTCTTCTCTTTCTGGGCCTCAGATGATGACAGGAACATAAGCACAGCCCTCATTACCTCACTGGTATAGTCTTTGCATTTGAACTGTCAGTGTCCCTTCTTTCCTTGAAAAGAATTAGTTTGACCTCAACCTGTTCATCCCCTTCCCCTCAGCAGTGGTTGGTTTAAGAATGGGCCCATGACCACTGTGAGCCTATGCTCTGTGAAGGGAAGTGTGCTGGTGTCTCCCGGGGAGACTGTCTCCTGCCCAGGAGGGACCTGGGAAAGACTCTCTTTCTTCCTTGTCTTTGGCGTGGCCCATGGAAATGCTCAGCCGTGTCACTACAGCTGAGGATGAGGCATCACAGAGAGGAGATCTGAGCGAGGAGAGACGGTGAAGGTCGGAAGCAGAGCCCTGATGCCTTCTTCCTGGAACCTGCCTTTCTCTGGCGGGCTGGAGTCTGAGCCAGGGAGGAAACTCAGCTAGGAACAAGCTTGCAGAGCTATGCCACCTGCTAGCCTACAGAACTTTTGGAAAATTCTTACTGTCTCTGAGGCTTGGTATCCCTATCTATGTAACAAGAAATAAAAAAGTACTTAGCTTATAAAAGCGACTGTGAGCCTTAAGTGAGTTAATATACGTAATGTGCTGAGAAGAGTGGATACTCAATAAATGCTAGGTATTCTTATTTTTGTTACATGAAAAATGGTTTTCCTTATTTTTAAGATTTTATTTATTTATTTATTTATCTTAGAGAAAGAGTGTGCAGTGCGGGGAGGGGCAAGGGTAGTGGGGGAGGAGCAGAGTCAGAGGGAGAGGGAGAAGGAAAGAATCTCAAGCAGACTCTGTGCTGAGTGTGGAGCCCATCATGGGGCTTGATCTCACAACCTTGAGATCATGACCTGAGCCCAAATCAAGAGTTGGACGCTTAACTGATTGAACCACCCAGGCACCCCCAAAGGCCATATTTTTAAAGAAGACGCCATTGACCAACCCATTTAAAATTACACCTACCTCTAACATCTCCTATGTCTTCTCTTGACTTCTTTTTTCACCAACGGACTTACCACCACCAGATCTNAAAAACTCTCTGATGCTGACTCAGCATACAAAGCTACATTTTATACCTGTCAGGCTGCATATAGATTTTTATAAGGTGAACAATGGCTGTATTTTAGTACTGATGTAGTAATCGTGACGTCTTCTGGCAGTATCCTTTGGAAACTGAATCCATAAATTTTATTAGTATTAAATGTTTCTAATGGGAGTTGACAAATAGTTGAGTGGGTTAGCATTTTCTCTGTACTTGGCAAAGACAGAGGGAAGAAAAAGTCCCTATTACACAATGAGAAATGCATTAATGCTCAAACCCATTCATCTCAATTTTGCACAAATATAATTTAAGACCTTTTACAACTCTTGGTGAAATTACAGTGTGCTGCAGGGAAGTTGCAAAATTTTTATGGGCCTAATAAAATTGTCATTGTAATACCATTATAGGGTGCTGGGACAATATAGATATTTGTAATACTCATACTCCCATGCCAAACTGAGAAGGGAGATAGTAAGTTTGATTGGAGACAAATGCTCAACAGGGCTCAAACCCAAGTTTGTTTGATGATGAAAAATCTCCCTATCAGTGTTTAGTATCAAATGAAATGGGATGGGTGATTAGGCATTTTAGCTGGCTTTATAATGGAGCAGGTAAGGATTATCAAGCACCATCTCTAAAATTAGTTATTGTTGAAATAATCATGTAATATCGTTAGATAAATAGCAAAATAATTTCCAGTTGTATGTTTCCTGCTTTTGCACTCAAGTTTGGCTTCAGAAATGTGCCCGAGGCCTTTCTCTGCTCTCCTTTTTAGCATATAGACAAGTATTTCTTGATGGTCTTTAGTTAGACTAAAAGCTTTGGAAAATACCTGACAAGAAATTTAACTACTTCGAAACACGAAGTGAACAAACAAACAAACAGAAGCAAAGAGACAAATGCAGCCCTCTTGGTATCAACACTTCTGGTTGGGTCAGCATTGAAATCTTGAGGATTGCAAACAGAATTTTCAAGATATGCCCCAAACAGAGCTGGGGCCTTTTCTAAGAGACCTTGTTCTCTGTCTACCCCTGGATTCATGTCTGAGATCCACTGAAGGGATAAATAGATCAAACATTCAGTTTCTCCAAGGTGGGCAGTAAGAAGGAGCCATGCACCCCAGCTGTGAAAGACTTGATGTTTGCTCTTCTCTTTCTGGGCCTCAGATGATGACAGGAACATAAGCACAGCCCTCATTACCTCACTGGTATAGTCTTTGCATTTGAACTGTCAGTGTCCCTTCTTTCCTTGAAAAGAATTAGTTTGACCTCAACCTGTTCATCCCCTTCCCCTCAGCAGTGGTTGGTTTAAGAATGGGCCCATGACCACTGTGAGCCTATGCTCTGTGAAGGGAAGTGTGCTGGTGTCTCCCGGGGAGACTGTCTCCTGCCCAGGAGGGACCTGGGAAAGACTCTCTTTCTTCCTTGTCTTTGGCGTGGCCCATGGAAATGCTCAGCCGTGTCACTACAGCTGAGGATGAGGCATCACAGAGAGGAGATCTGAGCGAGGGGAGACGGTGAAGGTCGGAAGCAGAGCCCTGATGCCTTCTTCCTGGAACCTGCCTTTCTCTGGCGGGCTGGAGTCTGAGCCAGGGAGGAAACTCAGCTAGGAACAAGCTTGCAGAGCTATGCCACCTGCTAGCCTACAGAACTTTTGGAAAATTCTTACTGTCTCTGAGGCTTGGTATCCCTATCTATGTAACAAGAAATAAAAAAGTACTTAGCTTATAAAAGCGACTGTGAGCCTTAAGTGAGTTAATATACGTAATGTGCTGAGAAGAGTGGATACTCAATAAATGCTAGGTATTCTTATTTTTGTTACATGAAAAATGGTTTTCCTTATTTTTAAGATTTTATTTATTTATTTATTTATCTTAGAGAAAGAGTGTGCAGTGGGGGGAGGGGCAAGGGTAGTGGGGGAGGAGCAGAGTCAGAGGGAGAGGGAGAAGGAAAGAATCTCAAGCAGACTCTGTGCTGAGTGTGGAGCCCATCATGGGGCTTGATCTCACAACCTTGAGATCATGACCTGAGCCCAAATCAAGAGTTGGACGCTTAACTGATTGAACCACCCAGGCACCCCCAAAGGCCATATTTTTAAAGAAGATGCCATTGACCAACCCATTTAAAATTACACCTACCTCTAACATCTCCTATGTCTTCTCTTGACTTCTTTTTTCACCAACGGACTTACCACCACCAGATCTATAATACATTTTACTTCTTTGTTTATTTATGCATTGTCTTCTCCCACCCCGTGAAAATGTAAGCTTCTTGGGCGGGAAGGATTTTTTTTTGCCTTTTTTACAGCTACATTCTACCATGCCTAGATGAGTACCTGGCACAGAGCAGGCAGTGAAAACATATTTGTTGACTGAATAAACGTTGTACCATGTGCTACCTGGTAATATGGCACAACAGTTAGGGTTGGCACATCTCTATACTCTTGAGTCACAAGGCTGATGGATGTGCAGCAAAGATAGTGCTACTTTCTCCAGATGAAAAAGTGAAATAATTTNGGGAGATAGTAAGTTTGATTGGAGACAAATGCTCAACAGGGCTCAAACCCAAGTTTGTTTGATGATGAAAAATCTCCCTATCAGTGTTTAGTATCAAATGAAATGGGATGGGTGATTAGGCATTTTAGCTGGCTTTATAATGGAGCAGGTAAGGATTATCAAGCACCATCTCTAAAATTAGTTATTGTTGAAATAATCATGTAATATCGTTAGATAAATAGCAAAATAATTTCCAGTTGTATGTTTCCTGCTTTTGCACTCAAGTTTGGCTTCAGAAATGTGCCCGAGGCCTTTCTCTGCTCTCCTTTTTAGCATATAGACAAGTATTTCTTGATGGTCTTTAGTTAGACTAAAAGCTTTGGAAAATACCTGACAAGAAATTTAACTACTTCGAAACACGAAGTGAACAAACAAACAAACAGAAGCAAAGAGACAAATGCAGCCCTCTTGGTATCAACACTTCTGGTTGGGTCAGCATTGAAATCTTGAGGATTGCAAACAGAATTTTCAAGATATGCCCCAAACAGAGCTGGGGCCTTTTCTAAGAGACCTTGTTCTCTGTCTACCCCTGGATTCATGTCTGAGATCCACTGAAGGGATAAATAGATCAAACATTCAGTTTCTCCAAGGTGGGCAGTAAGAAGGAGCCATGCACCCCAGCTGTGAAAGACTTGATGTTTGCTCTTCTCTTTCTGGGCCTCAGATGATGACAGGAACATAAGCACAGCCCTCATTACCTCACTGGTATAGTCTTTGCATTTGAACTGTCAGTGTCCCTTCTTTCCTTGAAAAGAATTAGTTTGACCTCAACCTGTTCATCCCCTTCCCCTCAGCAGTGGTTGGTTTAAGAATGGGCCCATGACCACTGTGAGCCTATGCTCTGTGAAGGGAAGTGTGCTGGTGTCTCCCGGGGAGACTGTCTCCTGCCCAGGAGGGACCTGGGAAAGACTCTCTTTCTTCCTTGTCTTTGGCGTGGCCCATGGAAATGCTCAGCCGTGTCACTACAGCTGAGGATGAGGCATCACAGAGAGGAGATCTGAGCGAGGGGAGACGGTGAAGGTCGGAAGCAGAGCCCTGATGCCTTCTTCCTGGAACCTGCCTTTCTCTGGCGGGCTGGAGTCTGAGCCAGGGAGGAAACTCAGCTAGGAACAAGCTTGCAGAGCTATGCCACCTGCTAGCCTACAGAACTTTTGGAAAATTCTTACTGTCTCTGAGGCTTGGTATCCCTATCTATGTAACAAGAAATAAAAAAGTACTTAGCTTATAAAAGCGACTGTGAGCCTTAAGTGAGTTAATATACGTAATGTGCTGAGAAGAGTGGATACTCAATAAATGCTAGGTATTCTTATTTTTGTTACATGAAAAATGGTTTTCCTTATTTTTAAGATTTTATTTATTTATTTATTTATCTTAGAGAAAGAGTGTGCAGTGGGGGGAGGGGCAAGGGTAGTGGGGGAGGAGCAGAGTCAGAGGGAGAGGGAGAAGGAAAGAATCTCAAGCAGACTCTGTGCTGAGTGTGGAGCCCATCATGGGGCTTGATCTCACAACCTTGAGATCATGACCTGAGCCCAAATCAAGAGTTGGACGCTTAACTGATTGAACCACCCAGGCACCCCCAAAGGCCATATTTTTAAAGAAGATGCCATTGACCAACCCATTTAAAATTACACCTACCTCTAACATCTCCTATGTCTTCTCTTGACTTCTTTTTTCACCAACGGACTTACCACCACCAGATCTATAATACATTTTACTTCTTTGTTTATTTATGCATTGTCTTCTCCCACCCCATGAAAATGTAAGCTTCTTGGGCGGGAAGGATTTTTTTTTGCCTTTTTTACAGCTACATTCTACCATGCCTAGATGAGTACCTGGCACAGAGCAGGCAGTGAAAACATATTTGTTGACTGAATAAACGTTGTACCATGTGCTACCTGGTAATATGGCACAACAGTTAGGGTTGGCACATCTCTATACTCTTGAGTCACAAGGCTGATGGATGTGCAGCAAAGATAGTGCTACTTTCTCCAGATGAAAAAGTGAAATAATTTAGGTTGCTTCAGAAGTTATTGGGCATCTGGGTTCTTTCCCCATTTTAGCTATTGTGGACATTGCTGCTATAAAGAAGATGTGAGATATATATGTATATATATATCCATGTCATTGCAAATGGCAAGCTATCATTCTTNTATAATGGAGCAGGTAAGGATTATCAAGCACCATCTCTAAAATTAGTTATTGTTGAAATAATCATGTAATATCTTTAGATAAATAGCAAAATAATTTCCAGTTGTATGTTTCCTGCTTTTGCACTCAAGTTTGGCTTCAGAAATGTGCCCGAGGCCTTTCTCTGCTCTCCTTTTTAGCATATAGACAAGTATTTCTTGATGGTCTTTAGTTAGACTAAANCTATCTCTCTATATATCTATATATTCCATTGTGTGTATGTATCTATCTCAATGTATACACACAATGGAATATTACTCAGCCATCAAAAAGAACGATAGCTTGCCATTTGCAATGACATGGATATTAGACTAGAGGGTATTATGCTAAGTGAAATAAATCAGTCAGAGAAATACAAATACCATATGATTTCACTCACGTGGAATTTAAGAAACAATTCAGATGAATGTAGGGGAAGGGAAAGAAAAATAAAATAAGATGAAAATTGAGAGGGAGGCAAACTATAAGAGATGCTGAACTCTAGGAAACAAACTGGGGGTTGTGGGGGTTGGTGGGTGGGGGGAAGGGATAACTGGGTGATGGGCATCAAGGAGGGCACGTGATGTAATGAGTACTGGGTGTTACATGCAATAGATGAATCACTAAATTCTACTTCTGAAACTAAAAAAAAAATAAAAAAGAAGAAGTTATTGGGGAAAATAGCCTATTAATTTCCGGGTCATGCCTTGACTCTGATAGAGTAGTCATTAGCATGTTTATTTTATTTTTTATTTATTTAATTTTTTANCAGCCCTCATTACCTCACTGGTATAGTCTTTGCATTTGAACTGTCAGTGTCCCTTCTTTCCTTGAAAAGAATTAGTTTGACCTCAACCTGTTCATCCCCTTCCCCTCAGCAGTGGTTGGTTTAAGAATGGGCCCATGACCACTGTGAGCCTATGCTCTGTGAAGGGAAGTGTGCTGGTGTCTCCCGGGGAGACTGTCTCCTGCCCAGGAGGGACCTGGGAAAGACTCTCTTTCTTCCTTGTCTTTGGCGTGGCCCATGGAAATGCTCAGCCGTGTCACTACAGCTGAGGATGAGGCATCACAGAGAGGAGATCTGAGCGAGGGGAGACGGTGAAGGTCGGAAGCAGAGCCCTGATGCCTTCTTCCTGGAACCTGCCTTTCTCTGGCGGGCTGGAGTCTGAGCCAGGGAGGAAACTCAGCTAGGAACAAGCTTGCAGAGCTATGCCACCTGCTAGCCTACAGAACTTTTGGAAAATTCTTACTGTCTCTGAGGCTTGGTATCCCTATCTATGTAACAAGAAATAAAAAAGTACTTAGCTTATAAAAGCGACTGTGAGCCTTAAGTGAGTTAATATACGTAATGTGCTGAGAAGAGTGGATACTCAATAAATGCTAGGTATTCTTATTTTTGTTACATGAAAAATGGTTTTCCTTATTTTTAAGATTTTATTTATTTATTTATTTATCTTAGAGAAAGAGTGTGCAGTGGGGGGAGGGGCAAGGGTAGTGGGGGAGGAGCAGAGTCAGAGGGAGAGGGAGAAGGAAAGAATCTCAAGCAGACTCTGTGCTGAGTGTGGAGCCCATCATGGGGCTTGATCTCACAACCTTGAGATCATGACCTGAGCCCAAATCAAGAGTTGGACGCTTAACTGATTGAACCACCCAGGCACCCCCAAAGGCCATATTTTTAAAGAAGATGCCATTGACCAACCCATTTAAAATTACACCTACCTCTAACATCTCCTATGTCTTCTCTTGACTTCTTTTTTCACCAACGGACTTACCACCACCAGATCTATAATACATTTTACTTCTTTGTTTATTTATGCATTGTCTTCTCCCACCCCATGAAAATGTAAGCTTCTTGGGCGGGAAGGATTTTTTTTTGCCTTTTTTACAGCTACATTCTACCATGCCTAGATGAGTACCTGGCACAGAGCAGGCAGTGAAAACATATTTGTTGACTGAATAAACGTTGTACCATGTGCTACCTGGTAATATGGCACAACAGTTAGGGTTGGCACATCTCTATACTCTTGAGTCACAAGGCTGATGGATGTGCAGCAAAGATAGTGCTACTTTCTCCAGATGAAAAAGTGAAATAATTTAGGTTGCTTCAGAAGTTATTGGGCATCTGGGTTCTTTCCCCATTTTAGCTATTGTGGACATTGCTGCTATAAAGAAGATGTGAGATATATATGTATATATATATCCATGTCATTGCAAATGGCAAGCTATCATTCTTTTTGATGGCTGAGTAATATTCCATTGTGTGTGTGTGTGTGTGTGTGTACATATATATATATTCTATCTCAATATATTCCATTGTGTGTATCTATCTATCTCTCTATATATCTATATATTCCATTGTGTGTATGTATCTATCTCAATGTATACACACAATGGAATATTACTCAGCCATCAAAAAGAACGATAGCTTGCCATTTGCAATGACATGGATATA
>NC_048225.1:118360075-118543710 GCF_002007445.2 Ailuropoda melanoleuca
TATTTGACAGAGAGAGACAGCCAGTGAGAGAGGGAACACAAGCAGGGGAAGTGGGAGAGGAAGAAGCAGGCTCCCAGCGGAGCAGGGAGCCCAATGCAGTGCTCAATCCCAGGACCCCAGGGTTCATGCCCTGAGCTGAAGGCAGATGCTTAACGACTGAGCCACCCAGGCGCCCCCATTAGCATGTTTAAAGATGGGTGAGTATTGTATCAGGATGTGGGAGCTGGCAAGTCTGAAATCCATAGGGCAAGTCAAAAGGCTGGAAACTGGGGCAAGAGATAGTGCTGAAGTCTTAAAGCAGAATTTCATCTCTAGGAAACCTTAGTTTGTACTCTCTGCTCCTGATTAAATGAGGCTCACCCACATTATTGAGGGTAATATTCCTTTTTTTTTTTAAAGATTTATTTATTTATTTGAAAGCAAGAATGAGAGTGAGTGAGAGAGAGAGAAAGCATGAGCAGGGGGAAGGGCAGAGGGAGAAGCAGACTCCCCATTGAGCAGGGATCCTGACACGGGACTCGATCCCGACCCTGGGATCATGGCCTTAACTGACTGAGCCACCCAGGAACCCCTAAGATAATATTCTTTACTTAAAGTCAACTGACTGTAGATATTAACTACATCTACAAAATACCTTCACGGCAACATCTAGATTAGAGTTTGATTACATCATTTTAAGTCATTCTCCAGCCAAGTGGATACATAAAATTAACCATGGCAGATATGGTAAGAAGAGTACAATACATCAATATCCTGTAGTTGATTTAACAAAGGGCTCTTCAAATACTCTTTATTGGTATTTGAAATTAAATAGTACAAAGAGCTCCAAATTCATGTAATCTTTCGATATTTATTACACATTACATCAGTCAGTTCATGAGCCAGACTCAATCTCATCCTCATAATACAAGAATGGGTTTTCTCATGATGGTTTTCTAGTTAGGCTTTCAATAAATACTTAAAAATTCAATACAAAAACATTTGGAGCCCCAGAAGTCATTCATTCTCTTGAGGGTCATTTGGAGCTGGCAGGCAAGCAAATGCATAAATGAGCGTTTATGGAGAGTGACGTTTTCATCTTAATGAAGATTTTGGGATGCCTGTTTTAGGGTCTGATTGTAAATACAAGCATTCATAAAGATACATAATAATAATTTTTTTTTAGCTGAAATACATTGAAGCCCTACTACTATGTTCTAGGTAATGCTAAACAGCTTACCCAATTATCTCATTGAATCCTCACCACAATCCTCTGAGGCATTTTTGCCCTCATTTTACAGGTTAGTCCCTTGGACTACAAAGTCCTTTAGCTCATGAAACATTTCTAGTACTTTCAGTGTCTCACCTCCCACGTTCAAGTTGAAGCTTTATCCATGACGGATTCTAAAGCAGAGTTGGTTGTTAGATTGGCTGAGTTCCTTAAAAGCCTTGCTTTTTAAAAAAGGCCTCAGAGGTTTCTTTTTTGGCTATCCAAGGAGTAATAAACCTATGTCTTTTCCACTGAACCCTTTACTGTGATGTTGCCAAAACCCAAACACCTTGGGCTGGAAATCTGTATGGGGCTACACTTTGATCAAAACCGGATCTGTCTTGTGCCTCACAAGTTTTGAATTTAGGGTTCACTTCAATGTTCCTTTCAATCTGGAAATGCATAATTTCATTTTAAGGAAAAAGAAAACAATCGTTTTAATAAAAGTCTTTATGAACAAGGTTCAGAGGGCTTCTTGGACAACAAATGACTCTTACAAAACAACATTGTGGTGAGTTAAGTGTAAATGGCTCAGAAACATGCAGATTAAATTTCCCTGAAAACACACAAGGGCTTCCAAAATTAATGGGGGAAAATAGTTAGACAATGTATATTTCAGACTTCATGCTTTTTCTTCTCTTTTTCTTTCTGTTGATCTTATTCTCTTTCACAAAACACTTCCTAGGGTGACTTCATCTCTTGTGGTCAGGATGCTGTCAGGCCAAGTTGTCATTAATCCTGGTGCATTCTGGGTGGCCCACTCTGGGTATCAGCTGTGTTCCTTCTCTTACAGAGTAGCTTTTCTCTCTACTATTTGTCTTTCAATATAGGAAAGGTATAAAAATAAAAACACAATTTAAAGTCTGTGCCAAGCTTTTAGGCCTTGTGAAAGTCCACTGTCATGACACTTGAGAGACGACTGTGTGAGGTTCTTGTGTGTTGAACACTAATAAATCTTCTGTGCTTTAACTCAGAAGATACCACTACGGATATAAATGTGGTAGAGGGATCCATCAATCAAGATTTGAAGATACTTTGGAGGGACTTTTAAAAGGCCCTCTAACCCATTCCCAAGCCTCAGACATATCTCAACATAAAAACATGACAGGAATATAATTATAGCCTCATTTCTTAAATATTGCCTTAGAAAAATATTTCTATGTTTTCTCCTGTACAGATGTTCCCTTAAAAATAACCAAATTCTATTTTATGGGAATTGAAGTTTATTTTCTTTTTTCTTGTCTTTGAAGGGAACAAATTCTGGAACACTGGATTGCTACCCATGGCTCTTCTTGCCTGGCCTTGCCCAACCTTAGTCAGTGAAGCTAGTCAGACATTTCTCTCTTTCAGAAGACAACAACGGTGGAAATGTTTATTTTGTGATTCTTCCTGCCCTATATCCAAGCCATATCGTCTCCAATGTTGTTAGAATGCATTAAGTCCTTCCCATCTCAAGATATTATGTAATAAGGAAAAGCCATTTACCTTATTTAATGAATGCATAAGTAGTGGAAAACGTGGTAGCTGCTTCCTAGAGCTTAGAGTTTAGGTGGAATTACAGAATTCACATACATGGCTCGGTGAGGGAGATCAGCAGATCCTTTTTCCAAAGGCAACTATAAAGCTCAGACAAAACTCATAAAAGCTACTATTTCTGGAACTCAGCCAAAACCATGCACTAGTCTGCAAACCCTTCATGCTTGAAACACTGGTGAACTTCAAGTAAGAACCAGCTAGAGTCTGTCATTTCTTGCTTGGGGCTGTACCCATTCCGCCTTACCCAACACCCAGCTAAGTCTGCATGGAAAATTTGGAAGAGTCAGGCAGACCAAGAAAAAAATTCAACTTTATTGCCACAGTTGAAGGGATGTCATTTTATTTTGAATGATGGGCAATAACTATGCTAAGCCTTGTGGAAGCGATCAAGTAGATGGAGAGAGGGCCTGTGTCTCTCGTAGCTTGAAGTTGATGTCATGATTATATGAATGCTTAAGTAGAACACAGTGTGGTTAGGTTTCGAGGATATCTAGACACAGCACATATGACAATTATAGTGCAAATGAAGAGAAAAAGAATGTGTTTATTAAATTTTCTTTATTTTACCAGACTTAGTATTAATCTATCAGTATATTATGGGTAAATTAAAATGTATATTGTAATCTTTAAAATAGTCACTAATAAAATAGTATTAGAATAAAAATCATCAGAGAAATTTAAATGATACAATAAAAAATATTTTTAAAAGATTATTTATTTATTTATTAGAAAGAACAGAGAGAGAATGAGCAGGAGGCGGGGCAGAAGAAGATTCCCTGCTTAGCAGGAAGCCTGATGTGGGGCTTGATCCTGGGAGCCTGGGATCATGATCTGGGCTGAAGGCAGATACTTAACCAACTGAGCCACCAAGGTGCCCCACAATAAAAGTATTTTTTAACACTAAAGAAAGTATTAAAGGAGAAACAGAGAGCCAAAAAATATAGGGAACATAAAAAACAAATAGCAAAATGGTAGGTATAAATCCAATTATATCAATAATTACATTAAATGTGAAAGGTCTGAATGCCCTGGTCAAAAGGAAGAGATTATCAGAATGGATCGAAAAGCAAAATGCTACTATTTTCTGACTACAAGAATACATTTTATTTATTTATTTATTTTTAAAGATTTTATTTATTTATTTGACAGAGACAGCCAGTGAGAGAGGGAACACAAGCAGGGGGAGTGGGAGAGGAAGAAGCAGGCTTCTAGTGCAGAAGCCTGATGTGGGGCTTGATCCCTCAAAGCCGGGATCACGCCCTGAGCCAAAGGCAGGCACTTAATGACTGCGCCACCCAGGCACCCCCAAGAATACATTTTAGATTCAAAGACAGAAATAGGTTGAAAGTAAGGATGGGAATGATCTACCAGGTAAATAGTAACCATGAAAGATCTGAAGTGATTATTTTAACATCAGACAGAATTGAGTCTAAGATAAGAATTATTACTAGAGACAAAGAGAGATATTTTATAATGATAAAAATGTCAATACATCAGGAATATGTAACAATTATAAATATATGCACACCTAACAGCAAACCTTCAAAATAAATGAGGCATAACCAACTAGAAGTGAAATAATTGACTATTTAGGTAGTTGGAGATTTCAGTACCCTACTCTTAAAAATTGAAAGAATAGTTCCAGAATAAATCATCTAACATGGGAGACTTGTGCTACACTTTGAACCAACTCAACTTCTGTTTTAAGAACACTCTACCCAGAATACTCTACTCTGTGTGTTGCAAAATATGTATCTTTTCAAGCAGATGATGTGATATGACTATAGAAGATCCCAAGGAATCCACAAAAATACTAGAATTAATCTATGAGTTACATATATACAAAAAAGTGGTCCTATATATTAGCAATAAACAGTTTGAAATAAAATTAACAAAACAATTTGATACTTAATAGCATAAAAAATCCAATATGATTAAGTGGAAATTCACCCCATATTGGTGTATAAAATTAATGCAATCTCTATCAAAATACCAACAGGCATTTTTATTAAAAAAATTACAAAAATTTTTCTAAAGTTTGTAAATACAAAGGATCTAGATAGCTANGCAGGCATTTTTATAAAAAAAATTACAAAAATTTTTCTAAAGTTTGTATGTAAATACAAAGGATCTAGATAGCTAAAACAAGGTTTGAAAAGAACAAAATTGGAGGCATTACTCTACCTGNACAGGCATTTTTATTAAAAAAATTACAAAAATTTTTCTAAAGTTTGTAAATACAAAGGATCTAGATAGCTAAAACAAGGTTTGAAAAGAACAAAATTGGAGGCATTACTCTACCTGATTTCAAAACTTAACTGTAGCACCATAGTGATAAAGACAACGTGGCATTATGGAAGAATACACTTAATAGATCCANGATTTCAAAACTTACTGTAGCACCATAGTGATAAAGACAACGTGGCATTATGGAAGAATACACTTAATAGATCCATGGAACAGAACTGAGAAACCAGGAGTCACCCATTTCATTAAAGGATAATTGATTTTCAACAAAGATGCCGAGACAATCCATGGGAAGAGAATTGTCCTTTCAACAATAGTGCTGGGACAATTGGATTCCCGTGACAAAACCTGGATTTAGAGGCTTGCCTCACACCATGCATAAAAGTTGACTCCAAGAGGATTACAGACCAAAGTGTAAGCGCTAAAATTACACAGTTTCTTCAAGAAAATATTGGAGAACATCCTTGTGGCCATGAATAGGTAAAGAATTCTTAATATGACCCCAAAAGCACGATCTATAAAAAAACGGATAAATCGAGCTTTATCACAGCTTAAAATGTTTGTGTTACAAAAGACACTTTTAAGCTAATGGAAGAACAAGCCACACACAGGAGGAAAATATTTGCCAGTCATAGTTTTTGTGAAGTATCAGAATCTAAAGTATGTAAAGAACTCTTGTAACTCAATAGCAAGAAGATAAACAGTGTGATATAAAAATGGGTAAAAGATTCAAATGGATATTTTACCAATGAAGATATTAAAACTGTTAATAATTATTGTGAATTAAGTGTTCAACACCAGTAGTTGTAACAGAAATGCAAATTAGAGCCATAATGATATACTTCTGCATACCTACTAGAATGGCTATAAACTAAAAAACAGGCAATACTGACAATTGGTCCTGCATGGTTGATGGGAATATAAAATGATACAGTCACTTAGAAAACAATCTAGTAGTTTCTAAAAAAGTTAAACATAACCTTATATAACTCAGCAACTTCACTGCTAGGAATCTACCCAAGGAGGGCAGAAAATCATTTTCTTACAAAGGTGAGTTTGTGAATGTTCATAGCAAAAAATAGAAACAATTCAGATAGCCATCAAGTGATAAATGGATTAAAAATGATATATGCGTAGAAGGGAGTACTATTTGGCAATAGAAAGGAAATAAAAACTGTACTGATTCATGCTACAATGCGGATAAACCTCAAAAACATTATACTGACATAAAGAGGCCACATGCAAATAGCTACATTTTGTATGATTCCATATCCAGGAAATCTCCAGAAAAGGCAAATTTATAGAGATCAGAAGCAGATCATTGGTTGCCTGGGGCTAAGGGTGTTGTGAGAATAAACTACAAATGGGCATGAGTATGCTTTTTGGAGTTCTGGGAAGATTCTAAAACTGGATTATGGTATTGGTTGTACAACTTAGTAAGTGTGGTTAAAAAAATCATTGCATTGGACACTTATGAGTGAATTTGTATATAAAGCTGTTAAATTTTACAAAAAGTCTTGGGCTCACTTCAGCAGCACATGTACTAAAATTGGAAAGCTACAGAGAAGGTTGGCATGTTCCGAGCACAAGGATGACATGCAAATTTGTAAAGCGTTTCATGCTTTCTGAGGCACAGCTTATTAACCCTAGTGCTACCCAAAAACCCCACAAAGTCTTACTGTGTGTATACCATTTACCAGACACAGTACTAGGCACTGGCAATCAAGGGAAACTGAGTCAGATGAAACACCTCCCTCTATGGGGTTTATTGTTTGCAAGAGTCTGTAAGGATTTGGAGCACGTTAGAATTGCCAGCTCCTGAAGTTTCAGAAAAAAACTCGAACTATGTTAAAAATACTATATTCTCCTCAAGGAATATTCCATGAAACTTACATGGAACTTACATTCCATAGAACTTACATTCTATTGTAGGGGATTTGGGGAAGATGAAAATAAGGACATAAACACATAAATAGATAACATTTCGGGAGGTGATAAATGCTGCAAATCGAATAAGTCAAAGAAAAGAAGTATAAATGCTGAAGGAAGAAGGAGAGGTATTATTTTAGGTAGGACGGTAGTGGAAGGCCTCCTTGATAAGGTAACCATTGGCAGGAGCCCCGGGAGAATGGGAGAGGGAGAGCCATGCCAATGTCTGGGAAAAGAGCTTTCCAGGCGGAGGGAGCTGAGTCAGGGATGTGTGGCCTCTTTGAGGACTGGCAAGGAGGCCAGTGTGGTTGGACCAGACTGAGTGAGTGGAGAACATAAAAGATGAAGTTAGAGGGAGCTGGGTCAGATCCATTAGGGCCTGAAACACATTGTATGACTTTAAATTTTACTTGAGCGAGCTTCAGGGCCTGCTCTGTTTTGAGCAGAGAAGTGAAATGATCTAACGTGTTCTAATGGTTCCTCTGGCTGCCGTGGAGAACAGGCTGTGGACTGCAAGGTTGGAAGCAAGGAGCTCAGTTTGGAGGCTATTCAGAGTCCCCCCGGGCGGGGAGAGACACCAAAGGCTCAAATCAGGGTGACAGCAGTGTACATGAGAAGAAACAAGTGGGTCCTGGGATAGAGTGACCACAGAGGTCACAGTGTTTGCTGTTGGATTAGATGGCAGGTGTGGGAGAAAGAGGAGAGTCAAGGATGATCCCAAGGTTTCTGCTGGGAGAAACTGGACTAGTTATGAAACACATGTCCTTAGGATGGGTGACAACTTAGACAAGTATTGCAGGTAGGACCGCATAGTATTAATCGCTAAGGTCCTGATGGATTAGGACAGCAGAATGGGATAACTGAGCTCTCCTCCTACAGTATTTAAATCAGATCACATACAGCGGTTACTTTGTGAGTGTTCGTTTTGGCTCCCGACACTGTAGTTACAAAGGGTCTCCACTGCTATTACTCAGGGAATAGTAAAGCCGACCTTCTGATTCCTGACATCTTAAAGATGGCGGCTGTCCTCTGCGTTCTGTGGCCTCTTCTCGGACCTTGTCCACCAGATGGCAGCACAGAGGTTCAGAGGCCTAAAGCCTCCTTCCCTAATGAATATAAATGGAAAGCATTAGGCCCCTTTTTCAGGCAAGTCAGACTTTTCGTCTCCCTCCTATCTTCCCTCCCCCACTGAGGGCAACCCCTTCCAATAATCAGCCTTCTAGACTATAATAGAAGCTTTTAACGTTATAATCTCTTGTCACATTACTCAGCAGCCTCATCCAGGCCCAGGAAACCATTTCCTGGAGGCCTCTTTTTTATTTGTGTTCATTAGCTCCGCTAATACATTCTCTTGGAAACCACAGTTTAATAAATTTCATAGCGCATGACCAGCAGACTTAATGAATATTAGTCACTCGAAGCAATTTTTGTTTTTTCAGCTTCTCTTACCTCTCCTCCCTTCCCTTACCCCAGGCTTCATTCTGTGGAATGATAATAATACGCAGAGAACTGGCTGGCCACAACAGACTAAAAACAAGAAGTAAAAGGATCTTTCTGAGCTCACACCTGTTTTAAGATTTGTTATCCTTAAAACGAAAAGCTGTAGGGATTCACTCGGCTCCTTCCTTGTAGCTCCCCGTGGACCTTGCTATTAAACCGCAGGGAGGAGCCCAGCCTTCAGAGCACTTAAAAGTACTTATGTCAAATCCATCCCATTCTTCCGGCCTCCGTTCCTGAATCCAGCCACCATTCCCAGGGGCTGGAGCACATTACAAGGCATTCACTTCATATGAATGGGCACAAACAGACTTTTTCACCATTTAGATATGTCTACATTTGCAGGCACATCCTGTAGACTGCCTGAAACAGCCTTAATTTCAATTTACTGTCTCCCCAAGGATCTTGCCATTCTCCCGAAAGTGGAAAACTCACTGGTTGTTTCTCCTCGCCGACCTCTCACCCCAGCCTCTGTCTGCCCTCCTCTTCTTTCAAGGAAAAAGCTGTATGGGGAGGAATCTTTTGCTCAAGATGAATAGAATGAATGCTTGATGCATATAACAGTGCATATGATCTTCTATTTTTAAAAAAAAGGAATGAGAGCCAGATTATCACATTTGGAAAGTGTTCAAAGTCAGTGCACAAAACCCAGTAAATGCGGACATGGGTCCCCCTGGTACACGGCTATACGAGGGAGCATGAAATTATAGTCTTGAACTTTCACGTTGTCATTTCTGTTCTGCTGGGGCTAACTACCTTTAACTTTTACTACGGCGATTTTGAAATGAATGCAAAACTAGAGCTCATAGTCTAATGAACCTCCATGGATCCATCCTTAACTGTCACGATAATCAATATCTGACCGATCCTATTTTATCTAATCCTTCTCACACATGTGCGCATCTTCTTTACTTGGAGATTTAAAAACAACTACAGATGTTAAGTCATTTTCCCTGTAGACAGTCCTGTATGCGCTGCTGATTGATAAGGGCTTCCTCCTTTTACCGTAATCACTATGTCAATATCACACCTAACAAAATTAATGAGAATTCCTTAAAATCATCTAAGACCCAGTCCATATTTATTTTTCCCAGATTCCCTCGGTCTGTCTTTTTGTTGCTCAGAATCCAAGCAAGGGTGCAGTCTTTGCACTAGTTGTTTTATCCTTAAATCTCTTTTGTTCAACAACTCGTTTTCTTCCTCTCCTTCTTCTCTTTCTTCTTCTTTTTAAATCTCATGGCATAGACTTGTCGGTGAGATTCAGATTTTGGTTCTGAAGAGAAGTCCCACACCAGAGATTTGACTGATTACTTCCTTGTGGTGTCATTTCACTTGCTCTTACACTGTTAGGACTATTTCTGGCAGAGAAAATTTTGGCTGAGTTCTTCAGTCTTAAAGTGAACAAGACACACACTCAGGTAGCTAAATGGATCAGACTATTAGGGACCATCATCAGTTTGCTTTGCCATCTGGAGCTGGACTTACTCTTAATTCATTCAGTATATATTAATGTCATCTCATACTGTACCAGGCACTGTGCTGGGCTTTGGGAATGCAGAACAAATATGAGGGGTGGGGATGTGGGATGACTGAGAAAAACATGGACCTTTTCCTGGTGAAACTTAACGGTCGTGGGTCTTAAAGCACCAATTAAAAAGACACCTGTTTTGGGTTCTCATAGCACCTGTATCAAGCCCATCAAAATATAAAGCCATCTCAAGTTTACTGAGGAACACTGAGGATGAAGTGACAGGAACTATCGACAAGAACTCTACCAGAAATCAGTAACGGAGAAGCCAGACATCGATCCTTCTGGGCCTTTGGATTCCAATTCTTTGATAAGTTCATTTTGGATGCAAAATCCCATCACAGGTGGCTTAGTACTGCTAAAAAGATTTAGGCAACTTCTGAACCAAGTTAATATAAGATTATTGGCTTATGTTAGCCTCCATTACAAAAGAAGTTCCTTAAGAGTCCCTTGATGGTGACACTTACCTCCAAGAAACCATCAATGAGTTGAAATAATAATTACATTGAAAAGTGGTCTGCACAGGTGAAAAACAACTGAAGTGAGAGTTGCACAAAATGAAACTTTCTGTCTCTTCCCTATCAGTGTGTAATAAACTGATGGTTCAAATCTATTTGGTTTTCTTTGTGTTCTACTTTATTTAAAAAAAAGATGCTGGTTGTAGCCCAGGAAATGAATATTATAACCCATCAATGAGTCAGGGCCCACTGATTGAAAGCCTATCTTTGCGCCTTTGAATTCACATTGGAGGAAAGAATTGAGATGGAGGTTTTCAGAGGCTGTAAAGAGCATCCTCCTATTTATGTTCTTCTGGGTAGAACAGTTGGAAAGCAAGATGGAGGGAGACACTTGGGACAAAATAAGAAGCTTGAGAATTTCAAATGTCTTATTTATAAGGAAGAGGACTAAAACTTGTTAAGTGGTTTCCACATGCTGGATGTTATTTCATTTTATCTTATGTAATTCTCATAAAAATATGATAGACTAGCTTTCACCATTTACAAGTCACATGAGAAAACTTGTCTCTTTGTGATGTGGTTGAGCTGACAGAGTCAGTAAAGGCACAGAGTACTGACCAATTGTTAGGGGCCATATCTCCTGGTGACTGGGGACAAACAGAGGTTGGAGCCAGTATTCGCTTTGAATCTTTGTTCTATTGCTTTTTGACCTTGTCAACTAGTAAATGAGGAATGAACAATATAACGTGTGCAAATGCTTAGCGTCTAGTGGGCAAAGATTATATATGTATTTAAAACATATACATATATGATACATATTAAAATATACATATGTAAGATATATATTATATTTATATATAAATTGGAAAATTTTGTTCCTCAAATTATCCACTGGAGCAAGACAATATATTGAAGATACTGACATTGGCTACATTTCTAAACTTGCAGACTCTTAGCATCACCCATTGTCATGATTCCTAAGTCAGTAAACACTGAGTGTGGTCAGAGCCCTGTATGGACCCAGCACTATAGCAAAACTAGACAAGCAAACAGACAAATTCAACAACAGGTGTCAATCTCTGGCAGAGACATTTGGTAGGGTGAACCATAATTCTGAGCATTTGCTGACTGTCTCATGAGGACTAGGTTATTTTTAAAAAACCCAGAAATTTGGTGTTGCTATTGGCATTGTTCTGACAGTATTTCCGTCCTCACACGTGTCATATCAAAAGGCAGTAAGGTGTGGTATTTGAGAGCACGACCCTCTGAGCAAGGCTGTCTGCCCAAATCCTGGTTGTGCACTTACTGGCTATGTGGTCTTGGACAAATTAAGTGCTTTTCTCCTCCAACCTCATTTGTAAAACGAGGTTGATGCTGCTGATCACGGTGACGATGATGAAGGTGCCCACCATACGGGTTGTTGGGGGGATTAAATGCTTTATTAATCCTGAAGCACTTGGAACAGTAGCTGGAATGTAAGAAATATTGGGAAATCCATTATGATGTTAAGAGTTAGAAAGGGGGCGCCTGGGTGGCTCAGTCATTAAGCATCTGCCAACTTCTTTGGTAGCTTTCTGGAGTGGGTCAAATCAGAACTGGATCCCCACTCATTCAGTGGGATTTTGTTAGTCCTATACGACAGAAAGAATGCAGTGTGAGCACGTCACAGCTCAAAGAGGAACGGAAGATCTGATCTTTCTTCAAAAAACTTACAACCTAATTGAGAAAAAAAGTATAATCTGCCACCACCTGGCTTTGAGACCTTACTCAGAACACTGTCTCTTCCTAAAAATGAAGGGCTCAACTATTCTGCACCCAATGATGGATGAGTTGGGACTCACCAGGTCTTACCACCACAAATCACAAAGGCAAGGTTCTCTTTCTGAAAAATTATAAAGAAAATTATGAACTCATAGAAACATTTTAAACAAAATAGATCCTGAAAATGAGGACCATTATGTTATTTAGTGATCTTCCAGATGAAAAGTGTGAAGGAGTGTATGGTTAAACATTTTTATTTAGGGTCCATTTTTTTCCTTCTCTTCCTTCCTTCCTTCCTTCCTTCCTTCCTTCCTTCCTTCCTCTGCCTCTACTTTTTCCTCTACTTCCTCCTTCTCCTTTTTATTTTCTTCCCTCTCCTTGTTAGACATTTATTAAGACTTCAAAGAAGGAATGGGCCTACCAAGTTGAGCAAGACAATTTCCATCCCTCCTTTAGAAAATTATGATTGCAGAAGCTTTAGTCATATTCTTTCTTCCTCTCCCATAAGGTAATTAACTTCTAAATCTGTGGACGGTCTTTCCCTTAATGTCTAAAAGGACCTTTGACAGGGAGTGCAATATTCAAAGGGACCAATTCTGAACCCATTAGTGCAGTCTTCACTCAGATGAATCTATCTCAAAATTATTGCTAATTGAAAATGAAAAGGCATGTTTATTTGTGAAGCTAATAAGCTCCCAAAGGGAACCAGAGGCCCAGATGTCTTCATCTTTTTTTAATTGACCATTTGTCTTCCTCTAAAGATGCGTATCTTCTATGATAGCAAATAGAGTCATTTATCTCGAACTGGTTACTCCATATTTAGCTACATAGCAAGTCACTGACTTACTGAAATGTTGGGAACCTCTACAATGCATCATATGTCTCATTAGCAGGGTAAAAATCTGTTCCTGGGCCGAAGTATTAACTGCTGCCAAAATGAACAACTGTCTGTCACACAGGAACGCACTGCAGGAATCAGCTACCTCGCATCTTATTATGAAAGATTTCCTCCAGTATACGGTGCAAGAGATATGCGAATTTATTTTCCTGTGTGGTTTCTCAGCCTGAGCTGGATGCAGCCTTAGAAATAGGTGATGTTGAAAGGGTTCTTGGATAAGCCTCTTGTTTGAGACTGAAAAGGCATCTTCCAATAATGACAGTACTCAAAGTCCAGGATAGGTTCCTGAAATCACCTGTGAAAACCTACTGAAAGCAAAGCTGAAATTTTATCATTTATAGCCACTCATCTATGTAAGCAATCCTCGATCTCAGCACTGAGTCCCTGAGGCCCCTAAGGTTTCAGTTACTGCTGAGATCGTGAAAAGAAGGTGGGCGATGTGTAGAGGGCCGCACAGAACTGGGGGCAAAGATGGAGAGAACAGAGTTGCATGGCTTCTGTTATGTTTGCTGGGATCTTCGGTAAATTCTACAGACCTTGTACTTTGCATTACAATACAGCCCCTAAAAGAACCTCAAAAAACCAATACAGTCCCTTTATCTGCGGTTCTGCTTTCCCTGGTTTCAGTTACCTGTGGTCAGCCACAGCCCAAGCAGTTGATCCTTCCTGTGATAACAGAAGGTCAATAGCAGCCTAACGCTATGTCACAATGCCTACAACATTCACGTTGCTTCCTCTCATCTCATAGGCATTTTATCATCTTACATCACCCCAACAAGAAGGGTGAATAAATACAACAATGTTTTGAGAAAAAGGCCACATATATATAACTTTACTACAGTGTACTGCTGTAATTGTTGCATTTCCCTCTTAGTTATTGTTGTTAATCTTTTACTGTGCTTCATGTATACATTAAACCTTATCGTAGCTATGTCTACATAGGAGAAAAACATGCTGTATTATAGGGTTTAGTACTATCCATGGTTTCAGGCATCTGCCAGGGTCTTGGAAAATCTCTCCTGCATATAGAGGGGGACTACTGTATACAGCTCTCTAACTAATTACCTCCATGAAGATCTTATGTGTTTGCAATTGAAGAACTTTGTCCTTACAAAAAATTAAGAATTTATGGCCACATCTAGAGCCTCCAAAAAACGGGTATATAGATCTCTTCACTGCGGGGAAATGCACAACACAACTTGTCTGGCTTCATATACAGATTAGTTTTTAAGCTCTGTTGCTTCAATATTGCATTTGGTGAACAACTGGACTGTGTAGTTTGTTGGCATTTGTTTGATCATAATCAAATCCCAGGTCTTCATGAAGATTCCAGAGGCTCAGAATTATGGCTTTAAAGAACTGAATCATGAAGACTACCCTGGAACATAATTCCCTCATCCTGCAATGACTCAGGGGAGGACAGTCTCAACTCTGTTTATGCCTGCTGGGGGTGGTGATGCAGTGTGGACATTAGCGTTCCAACACAAATGCACAAGTGCCTCCTCTCCTGGGCCATGGTGGTGTTTTTCCAAAGCCGGTACTGTCAACAAGGGGTGTTCTTGGAGCAGACTGAAAATTGATCAAGTGAGTACAAAGTGACCCTGGGTGTATATCTAAACCTCTTCAATACTGCCCTAGAACTGAGGACATAAATATTTTAAGATATTTAATTAAAAATAGTGTGTAATGTTTTATATTCTGAGAGTCACTGGTGTTTCAAAGATAAGGTCTCTGGGGCGCCTGGGTGGCACAGCGGTTAAGCGTCTGCCTTCAGCTCAGGGCGTGATCCCGACGTTGTGGGATCGAGCCCCACATCGGGCTTCTCCGCTATGAGCCTGCTTCTTCCTCTCCCACTCCCCCTGCTTGTGTTCCCTCTCTCGCTGGCTGTCTCTATCTCTGTCAAATAAATAAATAAAATCTTTAAAAAAAAAAAAACAACAAAGATAAGGTCTCTGCTCTGAGCAATTTATAATCTAGCTGTGAAGATACGTGGACTCATAATTACCACACAATGGGATATATGCTATAACAGAAATATGTACCCAGAGGAGGGAGAAATTAACTTAACTTTGAGGAAGGCTGGGGAGATGTTGTAGAGGATGTGGCATCTGATTTGTACCTTAAAAAGATGTAGGATTGCTGTAGATGGTAAGGGAAGTGGGGGGCATATTGGCTACAGAAAATCCTATGAGCAAATATCTGAAGGTAAGAAAGTAGCTAGCCTGCTTGGGGAAGAGCAAGGGTCCCTGGTGTGGCATAAAGTTAGTGATGGCCAATGAGGCTGGAAAGGTAAACACAGGCTAAAATATAGAAATGCTTCCCTACATGTTGTGCTAGGAATTTTGGACTTTAGCCCAGAAAAAATGGAAAGTCACGAAGGTGAGTTACTGACTAAAAATCCTGCTAGAAAATTTGATAATAGAATGTAATATTAGGGAAAATACGAGCAACTGTAGGACTGGAACTCTCTGGACTTGGAGCTCCATGGGGGGATGGCTGCATCTCCTCTTTAGGTCTTTCTAGGGAGCAAAATGGCTTTGTTCTTGGAGCTGAATGGCTGTCCCCAGTGTGACACCAATGGCTGTCAAGGCATTCTCACCAGTGGAACAAAGATTCATCTCTTTCAGATTTATACTTGGGATGTGCTGGTGTTCCCTGTGAAATGGTTCAGGTTTACTGCATCTGCCTCTAAGCAAACTTCTCTGACTGCCCAGTAAAGTTTCTCATGCCTGATAATGCCAGTCTTCTGTACTCTGCTCTCCTCTCCCATTCTCTCTCACACACATATCGGGCAGCTCTGATGAACCAGAGGGCACACAGGCTTTCTAGAAGTTTATTGAGTGGTTTTTCATTGTGCAAACTCCTGTTGAACATCTTCTATGTATCAGGCCGTGGACAAGGCCCTCCATGTAATGCTAAACAAGGGTGATTCACTCTGCAGTTGGAAGAGCATGATTTATTCATGGCAACCTCATTTCACTCTACCATTGCTTCTGTATCACACATATGCCTTGATTAAGGCTATTCATGATCTGACTTTGTATTGATGATATCTTATTCTGAGCCTTCACCAATGTGTCTCTTCTCCTCCAGTCAAGACTTATATCCAATCTCCTTCCTCTAACTCAACCTGCTGGTCCTTCCTCATGCTTTCTCCCTGACCCAAAGCCCCTTCTCTTTGCTAATCCAAATCCCAGTCACCATTCAAGTGAGCCGCCTCATGACATCTCTCTGATGGCTAGCATTCTTGTTGATTTCCTTGAGATATAGTTGAAAGAAGTTAAAAATCTGAGCCGTACATTTAGGAGAGGGGTTAGCTCTAGGGAGAGGAAGAAGAAATGTGATTGGGAAGGGATGTTCACAGACCTTCATCTATTGGTAATAGCTCCATCTCGGGCTGGGTGATGGGCATATACACGGTTTTTTGTTTTTTTAAACACAATCCTTTATATCTTTTTGTGTGACTGAATTATTTGACTAAAGAAAAATAGTATGTCACTTATTAAGTGTGTACCTCATACAAGTTATTTAACATCTTTAAGCACCAGTGCCTCATTTGTAGAATGGAAATGAAAATAGTACCCCCTTTATAGCGTTGTGAGAATTGATAGTTAAGCTGATGCCTGGCAAGTGTTTACGAAGTGCTTGACACATAGTAAGCGCTCAATAGATATCAGTGATTATCTTTACCTCTCTCTTCCTCCTGAACTCCCGAGAGTACTTTTGCTGTAAACTATATAATCCAACATTTAATTGGGCCCTGCCTGGTTCTGAAATTTTTGCTATTTTTTCTACTGCACTCCTCTTTCCTCCTCATGATGCTGTAAACAAGTTGAGGGCAGGCCCTCTACGTGATCTTTCATATGTTCTGTAGCACCTCAAGTGTATTCGAATAGATTGGTAAGTGCTTATAGATTGATTGGAATAATCTTTTCAAGAATGAACTATATATGACCCCCATGAGTTTTTCACTCATGTGTGTCTGAATATCTAAAAAAATGTCCTGGACATGTCTGTTACTTTCCTCCCATAGTATGACCTATTGAGAAGGTGACCTTGGGCTCAAAGTTGAAATATACAAATCAGCAGAGGACATGCTCATTCACAGGCTTTCCAAAGTCCATGTACAACTTCCTTTTTCCATTTACTACTAGAACATCACCTAATAACTCAATAAGCATGCCCACCTCCTCCTTCTCCAAAGAATATTTTTGAAGGTTATAATCTTCTGTTTCACACTTTAAGGAAACTCTGAGCTAACCAGCTGCTCCACAGCCAAATTCTAATGGTGATAATCATCTCACTCTTGGTGAGACTATTTCAGAGATTGTGTAAAGCCACAGTATGGGTTCCAGAGTCCAGAGCAGAGCTAAAATGCCATCAGGTGCTGGCTACAGGGCATCCATTTCTCCACCAGTGGTCCATCTCCCTAGTTGTTGCTTGCCTGTGGGGTGAAGTCAATCCAACCTAAACAAAGGGGGCCCAGCACACTAGCCTGAACCCCTACTGTGTGTTTGCCAACCCCCGAGACCACATTTCCATTTATCACAAGGGTTCCAAAGGTTCTAGGAGGCCAAGTGTTTCTACAGGTGTCCTTGGTTGGCAGGTAAGAAAACCAAGAAGAGATGGTCTCTGTCTCCAGGCTGTTTAGATAGAGTTTGGTGCTGCCTAGTCCTTGGTTAGTCCATCTAATTTCAAGGAATCTGTTTAGTTGAACTGCCTTTGCTGGGGTGGGTGACTGGGCAGCAGAGGGGAGAGGGACAAAAAGGGAAGGCGAGTGATCAGGATAATGAAGGTAAGTAATTGCAAGAAGAAAGCCCATTCGGTGTAGTAAGTCAGTCTCCAAATCCATCTCTAAATAGATCATAAACTGTGCTAAAAGGAAATGAGGCTTCGTTCTTATATTCTTCAATCTTCTATAGTAAATCTATTGCCTACCAGGTGGAAGAAGCATTTAAGATAGAAAGTGTAAATACAGGGCATCTGGGTGGCACAGTTCGTTGAGCGACTTTTAATTTCAGCTCAGGTTGTGATCTGAGAGGGTCCTGAGATCGAGCCCCGTGTTGGGCTATGTGCTCAGTAGGGAGTCTGCTTCAGATTCTCTCTCCCTCTCCCTCCCCCACTGCCCCCTCCTGCTTGTGCGTGCTCTCTCTCTAAAATAATAGGATTGTTTGCNGTCTTTTTTTTTTTTTTTTTTAAGATTTTCATTTATTTATTTGACACAGAGAGAGAGAGACAGCCAGCGAGAGAGGGAACAGGCAGGGAGAGTGGGAGAGGAAGAAGCAGGCTCCCAGCAGAGGAGCCCGATGTGGGGCTGGATCCCAGGACTCTAGGATCACTCCCTAAGCAAAAGGCAGATGCTTAATGACTCAGCCACCCAGGCGCCCCCATATTCTCAGACTTCTGCATGCATACCTCAGTCCCCATTTTCTAAATTGCATCCAAACAACATTGAAAACACACAGACAGACAGACAGACAGACACACACACACACACACCATCACCACCACCACCACCAACAACAATAACCACCACCACGAAGGCCTTCCTGGCCTGGGAATTCCATGCAGTCAGGCCTGACTTCTGTCAATTACCCCAGATGCTAAAACTAATTGGCTTGATGCTCAGATGAAAGAATCTAGGTTTAGAAAGGCAGGAAAAGACCCCTCCTGTGACCAAAGCCATTAAACCTCAATTAGGACATAGACAGGGAAGGTGTAGATGAGTCTGGGGTAATTGCCAGTCTTTGTCTGACAGCTCAGTTCCTGCAGCCTGGGCCAGAGCAGGTGATCTGGAAATCTGATCCTCAGACAGCTGCAGATGGTGCCGGCTGATTGCATCCTGCCCACAAGGCCCCCTCCCCCTTCTGGCTGCTTTCTGCAGTGTGTGGCCCCTCACAACTTCTTACGGCCTGGGGAGCTGGCCCCATCTGTTTTAGAGATGGCCAAGCATGCAGAGAGCCACCTAGGGGCAAACATTGATAGACTCCAGCCCAGGAGACAACCACCGGATGGGAGTGATGATGCCCCCGTTTGTGCGTAGGACCATCTCTAGAAAACCCCTTCTGTATGCTTCAAGTGCGTTAGTAACTACCCAAAGGTTCTTCTCTCTCTCTAGGTACTTGCGGAGACTTGACGACTCGTTGGCCCAGGCTGTTTCGTAAAGGCTTCCTGAGGCCGGAATCATTCCTGCCTCCCACACTGAAAGTGCATGAAGGGTAGGGATGGAGCCATTCATGGGGCTATGCGTTGAATTGTGTACCCACCAAATTCATATGTTGAAGTCCAAACCCCTCACACCTCAAAGTAATGGTTATGGAGCCAAACTCTGAAGAGGTGAAGTTTGAATGAGGCCCTCAAGGTTAAGGTGGGGTCCTTATCCAAAATGACTGGTGTCCTGATGAGAAGGGGAAATGAGGACACAGACGGAGAGATGCTACAGGTGCCCGTGAACAGAGGATTGACAATGTGAAGAGGCATCCGGAGGGCAGCAATCTGCAAGTCAACCAGGGAGGTCTCAGGAGAAACCAATGGCACAGGCACCTTGACCTTGGACTTTCAGCTTCCTAAACTGTGAGAAAATAAATGTCTGTTGTTTCAGCCACCCAGTCTGTGGTATTTTGTTATGGCCTCCAAGCAGACTAATACACATGGGTTCATTAATTCACCCCACAACTATTCGTTGAACATTTACTAGATGCCAGATATTGCTTAGATGGTGGCAAATACAAAGTCAAAAAGAACCTGGGTCCCTGCTGTCGTAGGGTTTACATTTCCGTGGGAGGGGGAGGTCGCTAAAGAGGTAAAGGAGTAAGGGGGCAGCTTTGGATAGGGTGTTCAGAAGAAGGCTTTTCGGGGGGTGATATTGGAGCTGAGACCTGAAAATAAGATACTAGCTGCATAAAGACCTGAGGAGGACAGTGGGCAGGAATGAACTGATGTCTTTGAGGAACAGAATGAAAGCCAGGAGGAGTGAGAGAATATGGCTGGAGATGGATTTACGTCAGCTGGAACGAGGGACTAGAGTGGCAGGTGCACAGCTCTGCCCTCCTCAAAGCTGGCAACGGCGGTGCAAGGTCACGAATTGAAGGAGGCATATAGAAAAGTGAAAGACGCAGAGCAGAATCCTGACAAAGGAATCTGAGCTCCACCTTCGCAGTTGGCCAGGATAACTGGTTCTCAACCTGCCCAGAATGAATGGCTCTTTTTTAGAGCAAGTATTTTATAAGTCATTATCCCTTTTCATTATCCCTGTCCTTTTCATTATCAATCATCATAAATGACTTAACACAAAATTTTTAAAAGAATCAGTATAATGCTCTAACTATAATAAAAGGGAAACATTTATTTTATCTTTTTTTAAAATTTTATTTTTAAGTAGTCTCTACACCCAGCTTGGGGCTGGAACCTACAACCGCGAGATCAAGAGTCACATGCTCTACCGACTGAGCCAGCCAGACGCCCCAGGGGAAACGTTTATAATAGAATAATGTCAATGCATAAATATGCAGGCACGAGTATGTTGGAAGAGACCAGAGTCAGTGGCCTGCAGGTAGAATCACTGAGAATGACTATCCCTGCAGGCTGAACCCTAGCTGGGTGGATTAAAACTTACTTTTAATCGTCAATAATTTAGAAAATGTTCCTCCAGCGTTACAACCTGTTATGGTAATGTCATGTCAATTTTAAGATTACGGTCCAACTTGGGGAAATTTCCTTCAAGCTTCTTTCATTCGTGAACGTGAAGATTCCCTGGCGTTTTGGGTTTTCTTGCACAATGACTAATCTTCAGTGTTCCTCAAACTGTCCACACTCATTAGCCACTCCCCACAGCCTTTTGGTGCTGGGCTCCCCAGGACCCATGAACCCCCAGGAGGACTCTTGGCCCTGAATCTATCTCACAGAGTCAGGAGATGAGGAGCAGTGGAAACTTTCTGAAAGCCAGTCCGACCTTGGAATTAACTATAAAACGGTAACTTAGCTGTATGTGGAAGTGTCTGCAAATCACATAAACGTACTCTACTAAACCCAACCCATCACTCGACTTCCCTTGAGCTGGCTCACAAAAATGCTGGTGACCCCACAAGAGAAGTGTGGCAGACCTGAAGCTAGAGTGGAAAAAGAGAGTGGCTTGAGCCAACTCAATCCTTCGCTTTTGTAAAATTGAAAAAACCGTGTGAACACGTCAGCGCTCTGCTTGGCCCTCCCAGCCGCACATGTCAGAGGCTCCCAGCTTAAATTTCTTTGCTTCTTCATTAATGCACTTCTGCTCCTACTCAACTTCCTTGTACTTCTGACCCCAAACCCAGAAAAATCCCAACTCTGAATTCAAACTTCTATTTCCTCCATTAATGTCCTGCTGAGCCCTGCTGGAGAAAAATCATACTAGTATGCATGACATTTTCCCTGCAAGTCTGGCATTTTGAAGCCCAGTTAGGCTGTGATTCATGCCCCATGATTCTACAAGTCTTGAATTAGTTCCCTCTGCACTTCCCTAGACAGCTGTTCGGAACATTCCTCACTGTTCCTAAATACTTATCTTTGGCTGCTTTCACTCTTTCTCATTTTAATGTCCTTATAAAATTATATATATGTTATATATTATACTAATTATAATTATATATTTACATACAATAACAATATATAGTTATAACTGTATATTTAACATATAATTATATATGATATATGTAATTATCTGTACCCATTGCTACCATGTATCCTTTTTTTTAAGGATCTACTCTCTTAGCAACTTTTAAATATGCTATACAGTATTGTTAACTATAGTCATCACGCTCTACATGACAACCTCATGACATATTTATTTTGTACCTGGAGGTTTGCACATTTTTACTTCCTTCACCCATTTCTCCCTCCCCCAGTCCCTTTTCTGGCAGCTACCAATTTGTTCTCTGTATCTATAAACTTTGTTTTGTTGTTGCTATTTTTTTAGATTCCCCATATAAGTAAGATCATATAGTATTTGTCCTTCCCTGTCTGACTTATTTTATTTAGCAAAGTAAACTTAAGGTCTATCCATGTTGTTGCAAATGGCGAGATTTCATTTTTTGTTATGGTTTAATGATGTTCCAATAATAATATTAACAACGGATCTCGCCCATTTTCTTTATCCATTCATCCATCAATAGATACTTATGTTTTCCATATCTTGGCTACTATAAATAATGCTGCAATGATCATGGGATGCATATATCTTTTTTGAGTTAGTGTTTTTGTTTTCTTCAGTTAAATATCCAAAAGCAAAATTACTGGATCATCCGATAGTTCTCTTTTTAATTTTTTTTTTTTTTAAGTAGGCTCCATACCCAGCATGGAGCCCATCACAGGGCTTGAACTCATGACCCTGAGATCAAGACTGGAGCTGAGATAAATAGTCAGACACTTAACAGACCTAGCCACCCACATTCCCTGTCTCTGTAATTTTTTTGAAGAACCTTCATAAAGTTTTCCACAGTAGCTACACCAATTTACATTCCTACCACAGTGCACAGGGCTCCCCGTCCTCTGATTCCTTGCCAACACTTGTTATTTCTTGTCTTTTTGATCATAACCATTTCAATGGGTGTGAGATGATATCTCATTGTTGTTTTGTTTTGCAATTCCCTGATGATGAGTGATGTTGAGAATCTTTTCATGTACTCGTTGGCCATCTTTATATCTTCTTTGGAAAATTTATATTCAGATATTCTGTCCATTTTTTAAATAGGATTGTTTGATTTTTTGCTATTGAGTTATATGAGCTCTTTTTTTTAGATGTTAACCCCTTATCAGACATATGATTTGCAATTATTTTCTCCCATTCAGTAAGTTGTCTTTTCATTTTGTTGATAGTTTGTTTTGCCGTGCAGAAGTTTTTTAGTCTGGTATAGTACCACCTGTTTATTTTTGCTTTTGTTGTTTTGCTTTTGGTATCTCATTAAAAAAAATCATTGCTGAGACTTATGTCAAGGAGCTTATCTTGTTTTCTCATTAAGAATTCTATGATTTCAGGTCTTATGTTCAAGTCTTTAATCCATTTCAAGTTAATTTTTGCATATGGTGTAAGATAGTGGATGATTCATTTTTTTGTAGGTGGCTGTCCAGTTCTCCCAACTTCATTACTGTAGAGACCGTCCTTCCCCCATTGTTTATTCTTAGCTTATTTGTTGTATGTTATTGACCATAAATGTGTGGGTTTATTTCTAGCCTCTCTGCTCTGTTCATTGATCTATGTACCTGGTTTTATGCCAAAACCATATTGTTTTGGTTACTACAGCTTTGTAATGTAGCTTAAAATCAGAGAGTGTGACACCTCCAACTTTGCTCTTTCTCAAGATTACTTTGGTTATACAGGGTCTTTTACAATTCAATATACATTTTAGGATTATTTATTTCTGTGAAAAGTGCCATCGGAATTTTGATAGGGATTGCATCAAATCTGTAGATTGCTTTGGGTATTATGGACATTTTAATGATATTAATTCTTTCAATCAAGTAACATGGACTATCTTTCCATTTATTTATGTCTTTAATTTCTTTCATTAATGTCTTGTAGTTTTCAGTGTATGGGTCTTTTACTTCCTTGGTTAAATTTATTCCCAAGTATGTTATTCTTTTTGATGCGATTGCAAATGGGGTTAAAAAAGAATCTTCCCAATAGTTCATTATTAGTATATAAGGATGCAACAGATTTTTGTATTTTGAATTGTATCCTGCAACTTTACTGAATTCTTTTATCAGTTTTAACAGTTTTTTGGTAGACTCTTTAGGGTTTTGTATATATAAGGTCATGTCATCTGCAAATAGTGACAGCTTTACTTCTTCCTTTCCAATATGGATGCCTTCTATTTCTTTTTCTTGCCTAATTACTTTGAATAGTACTTCAATACTACGTTGAATAAAAGAATTGAGAGTGGGCATCCTTGTCTTGTTCCTGATTTTAAAGGAAAAGTTTTCAGGTTTTTCCCATTAAATATGATGTTAGCTTTGGGCTTGTCACATACAGTCTTTATTATGTTGAGGCTTATTCCCTCTATACCCATTTTGTTGAGAGTTTTTATAAAAAATGGATGATGAATGTTGTTAAATGTTTTTTCTGCATCTATTAAGATGATCATATAATTCCATCCTTCATTTTGTTAATGTGAGGCATCAACTGATTGATTTGAAGATGTTGAACCATCCTTGCATCCTCAGAATAAATGCCATTTGATCATGATGTATGAACCTTTTAATGTATTATTTAATTTGGTTTGCCGATATTTTATTAAAGCTTTCTGTATCTATATCCATTAGGGATATTGCCCTGTTATTTTCAAATGGCCTCTTTATCTCATTTTGGTATTAGGGTAATGCTGGCCTCATAAAATGAGTTTGGAAGTGTTCACTCTTCTTCTCTTTCTTGGAAGAGCCTGAGGATTGGTATTAATTCTTTGAATGTCTGATAGAATTCAACAATGAAGCTGTTTGTTCCTAGACTTTTGTTTGTTGGGAGGTTTTTGGTTAATGATTCAATGTCCTTACCAGTAATTAGTTTGTTCAGATTTCTTATTTCTTCATGATTTAGCATTGAAAAGTATGTTCCTATGAATGTATCTATTTCTTCCAGATTGTCAAATTTATTGGTGTATAATTATTCATTGTAGTAGTGTCTTATAATCTTTTGTATTTCATTTGTAACCTCTCCTCTTCCATTTCCGATTTTATTTATTTGAATCTTACCTCTCCTTATATCCTGTGCTAATGGAGGGTGTCACCTTTCTGGCCTATCCTCTTCTTCAATTATCTTTCTTTTTCTATTTTCAACTATTTCCAGTCTACTGCCCTTAGCCTATGAATAAACTCAGATGCCTCTAAACTTAAAACAACAGGCAGAATTGTTCAGGATATCTAGTCTGTCAAATTGCTGGAAATGCAAGATTCTCCTGGTTTCCTGATATTTTTTTCCTCCCTTGGCTTGAGACCTCACTAATTTTTCCCTTTTCCTCTAGCCATCGTTCTTACCTTTCTTCATTGGATCATCTGGTTCTGCTCATCTCCCAAAGGTCAATGTCTCATAGTGTTCTATCTTTTGCCCTCTTCTAATCTGCTTGGAAAATACATCTTACTCATGTGTTTGGCTATCAACGATACACTGATGCCTTCCAAATTATGCAGTGTCTAGCCAAATCAGTCTTTGGAGCTCTGGATCCTTGTCTCTAAAGGCCTGCTTTATTTGGCTGTAGCCATGGCATCATAAGCACATGTATTCAAAGTTGACTTAATCATCCTCCCTTTACCTTCTTCTTTTACTTTTTGTTTGGGAAAATGACACCAATATCCATCCTGTTAACCAATATAGAAACGTGGGAAGTATTATAGACTCCTCTCTCTCCCACATCTTCCCCGTGCAATTGATCACTAAGTTTGTTGCTTCCACCACCTTAAAACCTCTCAAGAGTACCCCTCTTCTCCATCACACTCCCACTACCTAATTAATTAAAAGCTTCATCATTTCTCTCCTGGATTGATGTAATAGTCTCCTAAATGTCTGTCATCAATCCACAGTCCTCACTGGAGTCAAAGTAATCTCTCTAAAACACATACGTGATCAGCTCATAACCTGCCCCTTCCTCTACCTAAAATTCATCAATGCCTCTCTATAGGGCTCAAGATAAAAATCCACATTCCAAATCCATCTCTTCTCTTCCCTCTTAACCCAGACTGGAGACAAATTGAAATATTTGTAATACCCCAAGCAGGTCATGCTTTCTACAGCTTTGTAACTTTGCACATACTGTTTCCTTTGCTTAGAACTTCCTTCCTCTTCTCTGTCTGGCTTACATATTTTTATTTAATAGATACAACATACACTTCCTCAGAAATCCTCCAAGTCTTCCACGTACGCTGCTCTGTTGAGTGTTGAAGAACACTCTTCACTCTTGATTGATTCATTCAAAAAACATGTATTGGGTCTGTATTATCTATCATCTATCTATCTATCTATCTATCTATCTATCTATCTATCTATCTATCATCTATCTCTACAGCACTATCCTGAGCATCAGAAAAGTAATAAAAAATAAGAAACAATCCTTATTACATTGACTGTAATAAATGCAAAGATAGCAGAGAGCACAGTGAAGGAGAAGCTGAACGAGGCTTGAATGGATACAGAGGGCTTTCTGAGGAGGTTGTCCATAATAAGTTGGTATAATTACTTCCTCTTCTGGTCCCTTACCCCTGATTGTCTCTGCCTCTAGGAGCCAATTAGCTGTGTATGAAAAAAATCAGCGTATGGTTGGTTATGAAGTTTTTTTTCATAAATTTCTGTAGTTTAAATCAGCCTAGCCTCTGCCTGTTATTTACATGCTAGATATCATGAAGCTCTGAGTACTGTGTTCATATGTTCCAGTAGGGCTTATCTAATCCTGGGGAAATAATGGCATCTGACCCAACAGGACCAGCAAAGATGAAAAGCAAGAAAAAAGAGGAACATGAAGTGAGCTATATTTTTTTAAGATATTTTATACATGCATTCTTGTTTTATTCCAAAAAGGCATTGTAGAAGTGTATATACACTGTTTAGTGGTATAAAATAAATTATCAAGGGACCGAGAGTCAAGAGGAAATAAGAAAAGGAATATCCTAAATTCGGAATAAGATGAGTACGTGGAAGCACGAGAGAAAGGCAACAAATTTGACTCTGAGCTTCTTCCCAGCCAAAACAAAGAAGGATCACGATTAGTCACGGTTCTCCAGAAGAAAAATAAAACAAACCACTTGCTCAGAAGCAGCATAGTTTTATCGAAAACTGATTTCCAGGGAATTTCTCCCCTGAATGCAGAAACCGCTGTGTGATGTGTGATGTGGCAGACAGCGGTCCTAACACGACCCCTTCCAGAACCCCAATCACTGACGTAATGAGTCTGTCTCATCATATCCTTTCTTGCGGGTGGTTGGCATAATGCCAAAGAACAAGTCAGTAAAAGCTGTTCTACGAGGAGAAAATGTCAGGGAAGCTCACAGAAGATTCCAAGACTTCATAATCAAACAGCTGAGGATTGAATTCGGGTTCAGTTCAACACAATGTGTGAACTCGATCCTGGTACTTCCTCTTCATTTGTTTGATCATTTGTAAAAACTGGGATGATAATACTCACTTTTTGGTTCTACAGCTCAGCTAAAATTGAGACTATTTAATAATAATAATCAACATCTATTCAACTCGTCTTCTATGCCGGGACTATTCAAAGCACTTTACATGGATTATCTGATTTAATTCTCAAAGCAAGTCCATTATGTGTATACTGTTATTCCCATTTACTAACATGGAAACTAAACCAGAGGCTTCAGGCAACCTGTCCAAAACCAGAGAGCTAGAAAGAAGGGAGCTGAGATACCATCAGCCCAAGCACAGGGATCGTGGCGTCCAGGCTCTTCAAGCATTTTGTTCCATGGTATTATACAACTTTCAGGCATCTTTTGATAAAAATCCTTTCTCAACGAGAATTTTGATAGCAGGCTCATGTTAGCATTATTTTTGATAACCTGGAAAACAGATTTTTCTCTAGGGCCATGAAGGTGAGATCCCTTTTTTGCTTTTGCCAAATAGAACTTTGGTTTAGTTCTTCTGATGCAAATCAAGGAGTCTCACCCTACAGCTAGAATAAACGGCAGGTTTCCCGGCAGAGCGCTGACCAGGAAAGTTAATCCTTGTGTTCTGCTTACTGTCTGTGGCAAAGACAGCCTCTTGCTGTCCACTCACCTCGTTTATTCAGTTCACAGACAGCTGCTGGCTAATTGGCCTGCTGTGTTGCCTCTTTGGCTGGTTTGTGTGGTAAGCCGAGTCTGGCAGGGGGCCTTAAACAAGTCTTACCCAGCGTGTCTTCAGGCTCACCAAAATAAACATAGAAAGCTCAGGTTCCGCTGGGCCAAGGAGTCGAACATGCAGTCAACGGCTAGAAGATAGGTCTGTCATCTCAAGGGTGGCTTGTGTTTCCTGTTGAATGGGGGCTGAAATGACAGGGGGCAATCTTTTGAGCACTAGCGTCTGAAAGGCATGGCACAAGACGGCTAGGCACAAGGCTGAATCCTGGCTATAAATCATAGCAACAACAGCCTGAAACCGAGCTATCACAGATCCTTAAACCTCCAAAGTGTGGCCTGGGTAAGCCATTATGAGAAGTCTGCCTTCTCAGATATAAGAATTCCATGCCTCAATGCATAAGGCACACCTTCCTATAATCCATCCCTTTGTCTCATCCAGACCTTGTTTTTTTCCTGGAATTTCCCTTCAAGCTCCATGACCCGATCAAGGGTTAAAGAGGATTCCATATCCCACACTACATTAGAGAAAAGTGGCAACATATCAGAGAGAGGCAGTATGGACCTGTGTTGAAGCCAGCCTGTCTGGATCCACATCCTGGCTCCATTCTTTACTAGGTATGTAACCTTGGACAAGATATTTAATCATCGCGGGTTTCATTTTCACCCTTAGCCTTGGTCCCATTATCTGTAAAACATGGGTAATAAAAGTACCAACTTCATAGAAACGTCCTGAGACTAATGAGAGATAATTCAAATAAAGCACTGAACATATGTTCTAGGGAAAATACTTGATAAAAATTATTTTCACGATGATTAATAGCATGTATCATCTGGGGAGATCCTGGTACACCCATTTTGGGGGGCCTCAAGAAAAAAGTGGAGCAGAGCCTGAGTTAGCTTTAGAAATCCTAAAAGATGCAGAGTGTGACCAAAGTAAACTCGATTATATTCAGAGGTGAAATACTCCATAAAACCTAACACTCCTCAAGGAAAGGGTTTTTTATTTTGGTAATTGGGGATTTCCTGCCCCTTGTTCATGCACCTAAAGGGAAACTTGCCTATTAGCATCCTTAGCCATGCACACAAAAGCTGAAGTCATCCTTCCCTGTACAGGTTGGTGAAACAGACTTTCGCAAGGCTAAGAAACACATAGTAGCCACCAGTACTAATCCCCTTAGTTGTAAATCTGAATCGACAGTAAGAATTATCTGAGAACAATCTATATCATATAAGAAAGACACAATAAAGAAACAACCGACATCAGAAAAAAACAGAAATAGTGCCCAAGAAAAGGAGAATTAATCAGAAAAAAAATTCTACCAAGTAACTTTAGGAAAAGTTAAGAGCCTATTTCATTCAAACTGAGAACAGATTGCTATGACAGAGAAGACAAAAAAAAAAAAAATCAGGAAGTTAAAACATTAATGGTCTTGTGATCAGTTCCCCAAAATTAAATGAAAGGAACCAAGTAATAGAATGGACATGGATGAAGAATATATTAGTTAAATAGAAAGTAAGTGGAAGAAACTTTCCAGAATATGAGGCAGAAATTATTGGCCAGAAACTAAAAGAAATATAACAAAAAATAAAGTTAATAACAATAGGGGAACCTGGAATAAAAATTCTAGGTATGTCAATAAACCTTTAAGCCTAAGAGCAGTAATGGAAGTCTGCTGATCGTCTTGTATTTTTTGGGAGGAATGGGTTTATAGATGCCAAATAATTATCCATTTTGTTGGAAAATATGTTGAAATATGGTTAATTAGAATTTACACATTATCTTTAGATAATGTGACATTCAAATAATTTGTGAGGAAGACAGAAAAGCAAAGAAAATTCAGATACGAGAAGCAGCATAACATGGAGGTTAAGATCCTGGTCTCCAGAGACAGATCGCTGATGTCTAAGTCCTGGTTTGACAGTTTAGCAGTTGTGGGATCTTGGACAAATTACAGAACATTCCTAAGCCTCCGTTTCTTTACTTGCAACATGAGTGATAGGGTTATTTGGAACATTAAATGAGATGAAAACCAAAAAGTCATGGCACATGAATCAGTGCATTGTAAAATATTCCTATATGTCGGCTGTTAATTAAGACTACAAATGCGGGAGAAATAGTAACAGACAACTTCAAATGACAACAGTAAGACCAAATACATGTGCAATCGCAGTAAAATCAAATGGGTTACACTTCCATGTTAAAACACAGACTCCTGAAGTGAGTAAAGATGCAAGAACCAGATACAGGCTGCTCATGAGAGATCTACCGGCAACAAAAATGCTACCAAAGTCTTGAAGACGGATAACACGCTAAAACTATTAATAGCAGACAAAATAAAACTTAAATAAAAATCATTAAATGAGTTAAACAGAAATCTCATGGGAAATGTGTACATCCACTCACTTATTTGTTAACGAACACCTGTATGAATTTCTTGAACATCTACCACGTGCCAGCCATTGTCAAAGCACTGGGAAGGTCACACTGTCTCAGATATGTTTGCTGCCTTCAATGAGCTCTCATTCTACTGAAAGAAGATAAAAAACATTGCAGATGTATACATATAATTGGTATTGATTAAGGCTATGAATACACATACAGAGGTCAAGAGACTGAGAGTGATGGAATTTCTGCTTTGTCAGGGCAGTCAGGAATGCCTTTCGGAGGAGGTGACCTGAATGGCGTGAGCAAGTCATGCGACTGGTGAAGGGTGCGGTGGGCGGGAAACTGTTCCCTAGTAGAGTAAAGGGCATCGCGTAGTCTAGAACACAACGCATGCGCACGTGCGGAAGCTCAGAGTCAAGAGCAGCCTTCCCAAACAGCATCAAAATAGATAAAGCAAAAACTGCTGGAAATACAAGGAAAAATCCAGAAACACAGTAATGGTGAGTTGCTTTAACTCGGCCTCTCAGGAATTGTTAAATAGTCACAGCTAAAAGATACAAATTAAGAAGTTGAATTAACATATAGGTTAAATGTACATGTATATAACTTACTAACCAAAAACAGGAAAATACATTTTTCTCAAATAGAAATTTTTTTAAGAATTGGCCCTGTAATAAGTTCTATAAATTCAAAGAGGTGCTTATTTTCTATCACGTGATAAAACTTTCTTTTTTGAAAGAAAAAGCCAAATACTGTATCCAGTTAGAATTAATAAACACTCTTCTAAATAAAACTAGGGCCTATGATGAGTTCATAGTAGAATTACAGGCTGTTTAGAAATATATGAAAATGGAATTACCACATTAAAATATGACAGCACTCAAATGTAAAACAGTACTCAAATGACTATGTTTATTTTAAGTGAATTTTTTAGAAAACAAGAAAGAATTAAAATAAAATAATAAGCATTCCATTAAAAATATAAAAAACAGGGGCGCCTGGGTGGCACAGCGGTTAAGCTTCTGCCTTCGGCTCAGGGCGTGATCCCGGCATTATGGGATCGAGCCCCACATCAGGCTCCTCTGCTATGAGCCTGCTTCTTCCTCTCCCACTCCCCCTGCTTGTGTTCCCTCTCTCACTGGCTGTCTCTATCTCTGTCAAATAAATAAATAAAATCTTTAAAAATATATATATAAAAAACAAATAAATCTATAAAAAGTAACTGAAAGGCATAAATAAAGATAAAGCAGAAATTGTTGAAATATAAAACTATGAAATTAATACAAATAATTCAAATTAAAAAAAAGCTTTTTTTTATAAAGGTCAATAAAAAGGATTTTAGCTATTTAAAGTTAAAAAATACAAATTACCTTATAAATCCACAAAGGGAAAATAACCAGATACAAAATGATTTCAAAAGTAGAGAATATACTTATTAGTTTTATATCATTGAATTCAGAATATAGACGAAATTGATGACATTCTAGAAAAATATGAAGTAAGAATACTGACTCCAGGAGACATATAAAACCTGAAAAGAACAATAATCATAAAAGAAGTTGAAGTAATTATTAAAGACTGGACTATCTTTATAGAAAAGTTTGAAGTGATTTTCCTGGCACGTTCTATTAAGCTTCCAGAAACATGTCATTTCTCTGTTATTTAAACCGTTTCAGAGCATTAAAAAATATGGAAGATTTTCCAACCCCCTTGTCAAGGCTGGCATAATTCTGACACTATAACTGGAGGAGTAGAGGATCAAAAAACTATAGACAAACCTCACTCATGGGTACAGACATAAATTCATAAATAAATACATGCAAGTACGAGCTGGTAGCTTGCAAAAAAAGTAATCCATTGTGCAAGAATAGTTCAACATAGGAAATCTATTAATGCGATGTTTTACCGTTGCAGATTAAAAGGCACAAAACTACATGACAATCTTAATAGTGACCCTAACACTTACTTAATAAAAATTTCTTTTTTGAAAAGATTTATTTATTTGAGAGACAGAGAGACAGCATGTGCTCGCATGAGTTGGGGGGAGGGACAGATTCCCTGCTGATCTTGCAGCCCTACTGGGGCTCAATCTCAGGACCCTGAGATCATGGCCTGAGCCCAAATCAAGAGTTGGACACTTAACCGACTGCACCACCCAGGCGCCCCAATAAAAATTTCTAATAAGAGTAGAAAGAAATCATCTTTAGTGTGATAAGGGCTATTTACCAGGCAACCACTGCAAACATCAAATGACATAGTGGGACTTCAGAAGCTTTCCCATTGGCAGTGAAAACAGGATAATGCTTGAGAGACCCCCAAAATGACATTTGTCAGGAGACAACTTGCTGATTGGAGAGAAAGTCTGGAGTTAGCCAGTATTTCCACAAAGCATTCTTCTTTCATGCATAACTTCTAAATGAGAGTTGTGCATACTTTTTAACCAAAGTAATTACCTGTTTTTTGTGACATTGCTAAAAATGCTCCCTTCTAAGGAAGGAAAGTTATTTTTAAGCAATGCTCTTTTTTTTTTTTTTGCATAATTGTAATTTGCTGAACACATTCCTATGGAGCATAGCTCATAGGACAGGAGTGATACTCAGTGAATAAATTAATAGTTGGCTTTAAGTTCATGATTATTGCAGGCAAAGACTTTAAATGCATCACCAGATGTTTGGGGCTCTTATGCTGTATGAAAGCCATGCAATTGACAGTGACCATTGATCCTAGAATCTCATATAACCATACTGGAAGTCAACACACTTTTAAAGTTAACAACAAATCAAAGTCTCCAAAGGGAAATTTTGGGAACCAGCACAAGCTTTTAGAAACCGAAGAATTTTTTTCACCTATAATTGAAGCAGTTAATTAAGTGATTTCCACTTAACTGACTCATGGGATTAACTGACACGCTAGTCTCTCTATAAAACCTAACTTCTGAAGCCTGAGCTGCCCTGAACTTGTAGGTAGTGGGTTGCTCTGCACGATGCCCTCTCCCTGCTGCTCTGCCCAATGGAGTGCAAATGCTTCCCGAGAGGTGATTGTGTTTATCCGCAGGCTTGTTTATGGCAGTTGTACTTTTCATTGAAAATAGGTAATTAAAATAGAATGTAAACCAATTACAAACCATAATATAAATCAAAATTATTGTTTCTATGAAAACTAAGCTGAAAGTTTAGTTCAAAATTATTGTTTCAATGAAAACGAAGCTGGCTACCTTGTCCCTTGTACCATTTAGGTATTAATGTCACCAGTTGGGGACCTCACAAAGAGCTTCTCCGTCGGTGATGATGTCTGATTACTTTATCCATGCTGTTCTTCATCTGGCAAAAAAAATACGTATGCCTTCTAACTTGGGCTTTTTATAAGAAGTCCTTCCCTGTTTCTAGGTCGCATAAACTGCCAGCCCAGTGCAAGCTGAAAGTAGGGGACCCTTTGTAAAATTAAGAATTTCAAGATGGCAGCAGCTTAGCGTTCAATCAAGATCATGGCTCTCCTGAGCGTTGGCCCTTTTGCACGTCAAACACCCATGAAGCCAGCTGTGTTCCGGTATTCTCTATGAACATAACTGTTTTGCTTTTCAGATTTAAGGTTTAAATCGTTCTGGAATATACAGTTGTACATAATGGCAAATAGGGGTTTAATGCTTTTTTTCCTTCATAAAGTGAGTCATTTTTACCCAAATCATCTGTTAAAAGAGCCTATTATCCCTTACTGTTCTCGCGACGCCATCCTTCTTACATGTTACATTCTGTGTGGATCTCGCTCTGGGCTTTCTGCTCAGTTCCACTGATCAGTAGTTTGTTAGTTTTGTTTTATTTTATTTTTGTTTTTATTACTTTGGCTAGTTCTCACTTTTGTCTAATTTGCCTTTGCGATTCATGGGCATTTATTCCTCATAGACAGTATTAGACTGTTTCTCAAGTACCTTTAAAAAAATCCAGCAGGGATTGTAATGAGGACTCTGTTAAATTTGTGGATAGATTAGGGGGAGAATTGGCACCTTTGTAATATTTTTTGTTCACCCCAGAACTTGGACTGTCTATCTAATTCGATTTCCTTTTATTTTTTTTATTTTTTAATTTTTTTTTCAATTTCCTTTTAAATCCTTTATTAGGGTGCTGAAATTTTCTCTAGAGTACTTGTGTACTTTAGGTTAAGCTGGGTCTTGGATACTTTATTGGTTTTTATAAGTATCTTTTTACATTTTTTATAAAATAGAAGTATTTCCTATTTTCTAATTGACTATAGTTTGAAGAAATCATATTAATTAAAAAAAAACGGATCTTGTATTCCAAATCCTTTTATGACTTCTAAGAATTTGGTTATTCCCTTTTAAAAAAATTCTATGTAAACAATCATATCATCTGCAAATAAGGCCTGCTATATAATTTGCAGAGCCTACCATGTAATGCAAATTCAGGACACCTGGGTAACTCAGTGGGTTAAGCATCTGTCTTGGGCTCAGGTCATGATCTCAGGGTCCTGGGATTGAGCCCTGTATCTCTCCCTCTGCCCCTACCCCCCCACTCATGCTCGCGCTCTCTCTCTCTCTCTCTCTCTCTCTCTCTCTCGTGTGCTCTCTCAAATAAATAAATAAAATCTTTAAAAAAATGCAAATTCAAGGCCCCTTCTTTAAAAGGCAGGAAAAAAATGGCTGCTAAAGGTACTAAATTAGAAATTTTTTCAGCAGTCTCTGTCTTGGCTTGTCATGGTATTTTATTTTTGCTCTTGAGTGTTCTTTTTTTTTTTAAGATTTTATTTATTTATTTATTTGACAGAGAGAGAGAGACAGCCAGCGAGAGAGGGAACACAAGCAGGGGGAGTGGGAGAGGAAGAAGCAGGCTCCCAGCGGAGGAGCCCGATGTGGGGCTGGATCCCAGAATGCTGGGATCATGCCCTGAGCTGAAGGCAGATGCTTAATGACTGAGCCACCCAGGCACCCCTTGAATGTTGTTCTAAACAAAGTAAACTAAATTTTTAAACTTAATTGAAAAGAGTAATTTTAAATGAATTTGACCATCATCAACAGGAAAGGAACTACAGGCTGCCCTATCTTTCCTTTCTCTTCTGTGTCATCATTTTCAGCAGAAATCATTAGTTAACACAAGGAAGGAACATTAGTAAGAGAGGGTATGACAGGTTTCCTTGGCCATTCATCTTTCTGAGAATGCTACTGCTTTCTTTCTGCATTTGAAATGCAGTTCTGTTTTAATCTGAAAGTATGTCCTGTCTCTACTGAGCCCCACTTACTCGGTCATGGATGTAACATACTTACCTTATATTTGCTGTGAGTGTTCCCCTCTACATCCCGGGCCCACCAGAATTCTGTGCTCGTGAGACATCATGTGTGCAAACGGAATGGCAAGAAGAGTGAACTGCCAATTCTAGCCTGAGTGGGGCACTAATCCAGGCATGGGGCCCTTCTGCACTCAGAGCCCTGGGCCACTGCAAAGCTGGCTGGCCCATGAAGTGAACTCTTCAGCAAGTAATGACTATTACATTTCTCCCCTTCTATCCTTCCCCTTCTCATTTTTTAAAAATTTCATCGTACAATTTGCCAGTGACAGCAGCAGATATCTAATGAGTTACAGATGTCTGATAAAAGTAGCAATGATGTTTGGCATTCTATTCTTGCTACTGATCACTGTGTCTAAAATTTCTGTTATAAAAGAACATTTTTTGCTGTATTTCTGCTACATAAGCTTTTAACATTTAAGGATGTTTCTTTCTGTTCCAAATGTGTTAATTTTTTTTATCATAAATATATGTTGACGTTTATTCAATACTTTTCCCAAACCAATTGACATAACCATATGAATTTTCTCCTTGGTCTTTAGTATGGCAAATTGCGTTTGTTAATTTTTTTTTCTTGTTGTTAAACCATTCTTGTCTCTGTGAGATAAATTTTACTTAATCTTGAGGTAATTAAAAAAATATACTATTGGATTTAGTTAGATAATACTTTAAGATTTTGTTTTAAGTAGGCTCCACATCCAGCATGGAGCCCAATGTGGGGCTTGAACTCACAACTCCAAGATCAAGAACTGAGCTGAGATCAAGAGTCAGATGCTTAACTGACTGAGCCACCCAGATGCCCCAATACTTCAAAATTTTTCATAGCTATGTTTAAACTGAAATGTGGCTATGAAATAGTCCTTTTACCCTGATTTTCCTTATTCAGTTGTTAGAACCAAGATGAACTTCATAAAATGAGCTACACAGTTTTTGCTTTTATTCCCAACTTCCGGAAAAATCTTACATTAAGACAACAAGCCATTCAATTCAAGAGTTTGTTAGAACTCATCTGTAGAGATATCTGAATCTCAGAGTGTTTTGGAGAGGAGTTCTTTAATTTTCCTTCATGCATATTAGACTGTGTTTTCCATTTTTCTTTCCTCAACTTTGCCAAGTCTTTTTTTTTCTAGAAGTTTTATTAACATGTAATGTTATTTTAATACTATGGGTCTCTAGTTCCATTTTTTCTCCTTTTTTCCTGCATCTTTTCCTTTTTTTTTTTCTATTAGCTTTCATAGAGTTTTATTAATTCTTTCAAAGAACAAGCTTACTTTTAGTAATGTATTGTCTTTTTTCCATTTTTTCACTGGCTCATTTTAATTAACATTTATCTTTATCTTTCTTAAATCCTTTTTTGTTTATTTGGGTTGAATGTCTAGTTAATATGTTTTCAATTTTTTAAAAAAATTTCTTGATAATTGTGTGTAAAGCTATAAACTTATCTTTCAAAGCTTTATCAGCATTTCACACATTTTATTGTGTTTCTACTGATGATTAGTTCTAAGTGTTTGAAATTTCTATAATATGGTAATTATTAGGGCTCTCCATCACATATTTCTGGATCTCTTCCTTCTGAGTTTATTTAGAACTGCATTTCTCCAAATCCTTTGAAGTTACATATTAACCATGTGACTGGCTTTGAGCGTGTGAACTGTGAGCAGAATTGACATCATTTCCGGGCAGAAATGTTAAAAGTAAGTGTCTAAATCACCATGATTTCTTTATTCTGCCAGAGCAATTGAAGAGACCCAAAGATAAAATTTCTCTCAATCTGGATCCCTGGGTGAGGATGATTTAGAGAAGGGACTCTTGCCAGCCCATGATGGATATGTTCTAACATGAGCAAAAATCAAACCTTTGTTGTTTTGGGTCACTGAGATTTGGCAATTTCTCATTATCTCAGACTAGCCTAGTTTATTCTGAATGAAATAGTTTATGATTTTTCTTTTCATCTGAGAGGATTATTCAGTAATATGTTATATACTCATGGGACTTAAGGGTTGTTTTAAATGTTATCCTTTATTTTATTGTATTATGGTCTTAAAATAGAGTCTGTGTGATTCTTTTCTTTGGTATAATATTGACTACTCATTTATGTTTTAGAACACAGTACATTTTTGTAGATATCCTATGTGTGTTATAAAAATGTATAGTCTCTGCTTATTGCAAGTAGAGTTATACATGTAACATACATTATATATATATTATACATTGTGATTTGAATATATATATCTATATATAAAATAGTAATAACAGTTCAAAGTTATTACTTGCATTTCTCAGGTCTGCTGTGTATCTTCTTATTTTTATCTTATTCTTATTTTCTCTTATTCTTATGTTCGAATTATCAATTGCTGAGGGGTATGTGCTCAAGTCCACAGGTTCAATTCAGACAGTTGTTACTACTGTTTGAACCACATGGTTTGGAACACAGAGATTGATATTAGTTGTATCATCCTGCTCTATTGTTTCTTTTCTGAGTATGGCATTCCTTTTTATGCCTTATAATGTTATTGTCTTACATTTTATTTGATCAAATATGAGGACTGTCACTCCACTTTTTTTGGTTTATTTATGGCTAGTACATTTTTTCCCATTCTTTTATTTTCACTGTTTTGATATCCCTTTGTTTAAACCAAGTCTCTTTTGGCCACACATGGTTAGATCATGCTTGATTTTAACCAATATAACCATATCCCTTATGGTTATTATTAAGGCAAAACATATCTCTGCCATCTAAGTTCATATTTTCCATTTATTATGCTTTCCTTTTATTTCTTTAAAACTTTATTTCCTGTCTCCGTTAGATCTATTAAGTTTTATTCTTTTTGACTTAAAGTTACATATTCTTTTCTTTTTTTAAAAAAAGTGGTTGTTCTTAACTCCAGATTCATTCCCATGTCTGTTTTCCCCATAGATTCCTTAAGTACATCAATATCTGTGTCTAAATCTAATACAAGTCTGTTGGCATGTGTTTTCTACCTCGGAGAACTCTTCACCCATCCCTACTCCATCATATCAATTTGTCTAAAATAATAGCTCTGGGGCGCCTGGGTGGCACAGCGGTTAAGCGTTTGCCTTCGGCTCAGGGCGTGACCCTGGCGTTATGGGATCGAGCCCCACGTCAGGCTCCTCTGCTATGAGCCTGCTTCTTCCTCTCCCACTCCCCCTGCTTGTGTTCCCTCTCTCACTGGCTGTCTCTATCTCTGTCTAATAAATAAATAAAATCATTAAAAAAAATAATAGTTCTGATTGTTACAGGTATATGCTTTTTTCTCTTTCTCTCTCTTTTTAAATTTTTCTACTTAGAAGAACTATTTGATCACTTTTAATTCTTGCCATCTTATAGATGCTTCTGATCTAGTTATCCCTTTATTTTTATTTGCATATTTTCTTCAGTAATTTCCCTCAAAATGAGGATTAATATGGAAAAAACTTCTGAAGCCCATATGCTTGAATATATATTTTTATTACATCCTCATACTTAAGTGACAATACGCTTTAATATGAAATTAAAGATCCCATTTTCCTTAGAAAAAATTCTTCTACTTCCTGCCTCCAAGTTGCTGCCAACCAAGATAATATAAATTTGGGGTTTTTTTCCTGTGTAAGTTTTTTTTTCATACTTTTGGGAGCATTTTAACTAATTTCTTTGTCTTTCATTTTCCTTAGGTTTCATTATAATGCATTTAGGCATACTATAAACCTTTTAAATCCAAACTAATTCATCTGTTGTTAATGAAAAGCTCATCTTCTGTTAAATGGAAAGGTTTATCATGATTTTTTAAATGTCTTCCTTCTGTATTCATTTCTTCTATTGTGGCACCCTCATGATTTGCACACTGATACTTCTGCTTGTACTTTCCATATCTTTTAGCTTTTCTTGTGTATTTTGTATAAAAGAAAGGATTCTTTTCTTAGCGCTTTCTGCTTACCCAGAGTCTGATTAATTTCAAAGCTTTACCCATTCTGTCATTTATTCCATCTATTAGATTCCTTATTTCAGCGATTATATTTGTTTATACTTGGTAATTCTACTTGGTTCTGGTTAGGATCGCTTGTTCTTGATTGATCTTATCAATATCTCTGTCTCTTGGCATCTTTTATCGTGTGTGCTTTACATTATCGGTGTGTCCATCCCAATTATTCTGTTTCAGGGGTTACATTTTCTTTGATTGGTGGTTTTATTCTGTAGCAGATCCATTCCTCAGGTAAATAAACGTAGCAGTCTGAAAGTTCACGTTCCCCAGGATGTGCCACCTACACCATCAGGTAGCATTCTTCAGAGAAGGGTCAGAAGTTAAGTCCTGGTATGTCTCTCCTTCCCTGCAAATTAAAAGGGAGGGAAGATGATGAGATCCAGTCCAGAGAGCTGTTGGCACTAGGAAAACATACTCAACTACCTTCCTTGCTTCCACTCCACCAGCAAACCTTCTGTTCCTGGATTTAACTTAAATCATTCATCAGGTGTCTTCATAATTTACTGGGGTTGGAGGTGGGGGGGGTCAGGTGGGAAGGAGGTGTAGAAGTGAATGCTCAAGGGTGGGGAGTCGGACATCTCCTGTTTTTCATCAGCTTATCACCCCACAGAGTTGTTATACTCCCCTGATAGTACCTTGACAAGTGGCCAAGGCTGTTATTGCTAATTTTTATGGCCACAAGGCATCCAATTACTGTCCCAGGCAAGAGGAGAACCTACAAGCCTCTCTGAAAATTAGCCTCTCACAGCTAGCCACCTTTTCTTCTAGTTTTTCTTCCCAGGTATGCAGTACATTGTCTTCTGAAGTCAACAGACCAGCAAATTTGACATTTAGAGCTAATATAAACTTAACTGGTTTCTGACGACTTTTTTTTTTTAATTTGGCTAAAAGTAAGGAAAGGATTCTGTGAAAAGAGACAAAAACAAACATTTTCAGGAACAAAAGGGAGAAACCTAACTCACAGAACCAGCCAATTAAGACTGCGGCTGGGCAAGTGACTCGGGCATGTCATCTGGCTCGGAATGAAATGTGATTTAAATTCTTCCTTAGGACTGACTTACCCCAGAAGACTTAGCTGGGTGTGGGGACAGTTGGTATGTTATGTGAGGGAGCCCTTTTAAATTTATGAAGCGCTTCATACAAACATTATTTCTTTTCTTTTCTCTTTTTTCAAACATTATCCCTTTTCATCCTTACAATAATCGTGGGCTGTAGTCCAGACTGGCAGGATTCCCATTTTACAGATGAGTAAGTCAGGGCTTAGTGGCTTGCCCTCCCCACATCGCTGACAGCGGGCAGAAACCATACTTGAACATAAGTCCTTCTGCCACTCCACAGATATCAGCACATTCTCTTTGAGAAAGAACATGGCCTCCCTTATCAGCAAGCAAATAAACAGAAAGTTGGAAAAGGCTTGATGATTCATTTAGACAGAAAAGAGCATGCAGCATGTGGAATTACCCCGTAAAAATATCTGCCTGGATGATGGCCAGCTGGAAATTTAGACTTAGGCCTACGGAGAGGTGTAGGGAACTCGGTGGAAGGCAAAGGAAGGAAAGAGAAGAGAGAGCAATCAGGAAAGAGTGATCTCAACAAGTACTATTTTAGGAGTCTCCTTTCCTGTAAGTTTTATTCCACAAGATTATAAAAACTAAACCCAGCCTGCAGATTTTTAAACAGGAAAACAGTCCCTTGGTTTGCTTTCTGACCTAGTCCTCTCCACATAACTCAGTCCGTCCAATGCACAGAACACCAAAGTTACATTTCTTGGAGCAAGACCATAAAATATTTCTGGTCTTTCCCATGTGGTTTGTTTACTGGGCTATGGTTGGTTTCATCTTATCAGTTCTGCTGAGCAAGATGCTCCGAGCAATCTTCCTGAAGTTTCTCTCTCAGCAGGCAGTTCTCCATTCCCTGCTACCTCATTAATGTCAGAAATTCTGAGGTGAGGTGTTTGCCAAACTGTAGCTCTCAGAAGGAGAGAGAAAGGGGGGTGGTGAGAGAGAGAAAGCTCTTCATTTCCTGTAGATACACACGCATAGTGTATTTTCCCTCTTCCCACTGCAGTCCCTTCAACAAAAGAAGGAAAGATGGCCTCTGAACAGAATGCAGCCTAAAGCATAAATCACAGTCCTGAGAACAAAAGAAACACAGAAAAGGAAGCAAAAACCCTTTAACATTATGGTTAGAAATTACTGCAAAGATAGGTCTTGTGGACCCAACGTTCCCCCTTTCCTCTTGATCCATGTGGGGTTGAGGATTTATGTTTGTGCCTGGTGGGAAGGGAATGGCCTGTGCCCGAAGCAGTGAGGGTGTGGATTTGAGAGACAGAGAGTGAGTGAGGAGAGGAAAGGAAGACAGAAATGATTGTGTCTTCAGGGATGATGTTAGTTTGGATTGCGAAACCACTAAACACTGAAAGGATGACAGGGAGGGAGTTTAGGTAGTCGAGCCCCATGACTGCCCCCTTTCCAGGACCGGATCCACGGTGACACCAGTATGGAGGATGAGCAAGGACAGATATTCTAAAATGCCAGCATAAGTGCAGTGCTGGGGTGAGTTCTGGACAATCAGAGAAAAGCTGAGCAAATTTACCTCATTATAATAACAACCAACAATTGTATAGTTCTTATGATGTATCAGTTGTTATCTTAAGATTCTAAGAACATTACGTATATTCACTCCTTAATAACCAAGAATAGCTCCTTGGGTGGGCGCTAAAATAGTCCCATTCTACAGGTGAGAACACCGAGGTGCAGAGAGGTGATGTCATTTGCCCAAAGACACACAGCTAGTGGGGGGATTCAAACTGGCTCTGGGGGATGTGGTCTTATCACTACATCTTACTACCTCTCTGAGCTTAACAAGGACATTCTTGCTTGTGTTATTTTAAATGGTGAGAAGTTCATACCACACTTCCAGCAAAATGTGGAAATGTTTACATAAATTAACTTATAATCTGAGTTTTAGAGTCATGAAAATTTATGTGTTAAAATAATATCTAATAGTGCAAGAAAGTCTCCATGAGGTGGTATCAAAAGAAAAGGCACAAGATAAAATAACACAGGGTGTGACCTCCGCTTTGTTTAACAACAAAAAAGTTTTGTACCTACATCCGTATCGTCTGTCTCTGAAGAGATAAGCATAGAACAAAAATAATGGAAAGAAATACACCAACATATTTGCAATGGTTATTTCCAGACAGTGGGATGAATGGCAATTTATACTTTCTTCTTTAGATTTACATATTTGCTCCTTTTCTAAAAATAAAAATCTATACATGATGTATTTATGATAAAGAAAAAAGTTCACTGTGTACGGAAATGATGCAGTTGAATCTGACTTCTGTTCTATGAAGGCATTCTCTCCTGGGGTCAATGTTCTCGTTGCCGGCTGCTCTTCGCCACAGGGTGGGGGATCTGCTGTCACCCCCTTCAGCCATCCCCTGTCTTCCCTCCTGTTCCATGTTAATGCTCTATAGACTTATGTCCATCCACAGAAAGGAGCCCCGTGGTGAACTCTGGGATGGTGTAGGCTTCTTTGCAATAAGGTTAATCACCTCCTAAATTACGGTTTTGTGTGTCAGATTTCTGTCCACAAGGCAGAGGTGTTACCCGGGGTCTGAAACTAAGTATGATATGCATGGTGATTTAATTAAAGGATTGAACATAATAGTAACAGGTAAAGAATATATTTGTATGTGAGCCAGGAACAACAACAATAAATAATAGAAATGTCCGCAGACACTTATTCATTCATAAACAGTTGAATAAATTATCAATGAAATACATCTTTGGTCCCTCCCTGCCCCTCATCTTCTACTGAATGTTCCTTCCTTGAAGACTGACAAAAGATTATTTTATTATCCTTACTATTTGTGGAATTTTCTTTTTAGTGTTATATAACCTGGATCCTTCCCTCTGAGATTGAAACAAGCTTTTGTCTTTTTCTTATATTCAGCAGAGGCATCCCCAGATGGCAGCTGGCTTTTGGCTCTCTGAGGTGAACTGAGACATTAATTAATGGATCTGTTCCATGGCTTTTTTCATGAGAAATTCACATACATAAACCGTTAGCATCAAATAGGACCCAGACGGATTCTAGAATTCCCAAGCCATCCACAAGGTATTCTGATGATCCTTGGTGTGACTGCCACCCTTCTCCAGATGACAAAAGGGAGGTTCAAGTGAGGAGGAGGAAGAAGGGGGGAGCTTGACTCGGGACAGACCCCTGGTCTGGCTTTGAATTCCCAGGAAATTAGCATGGTACCTACTATCGCTAGGACTGAGGCTGTTCGCCTAGAACCCGCACCAAAGCAGCTGACATCCTCGGACAGAAGAAAAGAGATTAGGTCCTGCAGGGACTGAAAGCGGGTCTGCAGGATTGTTTTCCATTTACTGGTAGGACCGAAAGGGTCCCACACAAACCCCCGGTGACCCATGTCAGTTTTGACCAGATGTGGGGCCAGCTCCCCCTGCCTCCAGGCAGCCCATGAACCAAAGTCCTCAGTGCCTCTTGGGCTCAAAGGCATAAATCATCGATTTTCTATGAATTAGGGATTACTGCTAAATCGTGTGCTTTCTATTAATAGATCTTCGTAAATGCTGCAGGTGCGGCTGGGGCTCGTCTTTGAAGTACTGCTTAATCGTCCCCTTTCCAAATCCTCATAATCCAACCCTCATAAAAAACCCCGGGGATTATTGATTGAGAGGGCCTCGGGGATCCCTAAAGGTGCTGCAGCTCAGACGTCGGCCCCTCCCAGTCCCCCGAGGTGCGGCTGCAGGCCCGGGACTGCGTGCCAGGTGCAGCGGCCCTGCGGAGCGCGCTCCTCCCAGACAACCACGGGGCGGAGCCCCGGGCCAGGAAGGCGGGGCCACGGTGCCCAGGGGCCAACCGCTTCGGCCTCCTCATTTTCAACCTTCAAGCCTGTGGACCTTCCTCCCTCCCCTCTCTTATTGAATAACTTACTTAAAACAATATTCTTTGGAATCATAGTTTGGGACCAATTTTCTTACTCTAATGAATTAATTAATTTGAATTTGAATTAATTTGAATTAAATTTGAATTAAAACAGTTTAAATTGTTCAGAGTAGTCAATCTGTTTAGATTATTTTAATTACTTTAAGTAAATTAGCATTGCACTTCTTGAATGAATTCACTTCTTTACGGTAATTTCTTTTTTTTTTTTTAAGATTTTATTTATTTATTTGACAGAGAGAGAGAGACAGCTATCGAGAGAGGGAACACAAGCAGGGGGAGTGGGAGAGGAAGAAGCAGGCTCATAGCAGAGGAGCCTGATGTGGGGCTCCAACCTATAACGCCGGGATCACGCCCTGAGCCGAAGGCAGACGCTTAACTGCTGTGCCACCCAGGCGCCCCACGGTAATTTCATTTCTGTCCTGATCTTCTGTGCCTCCCCTTCAGGGCGCTGTCCCTCCCGCCGCCCTGCACTGCTGATTGAGTCCTTTGTCCCTTTCTGTTTCCATAATACTTTGCTCATGTGTCTATCTTAGCACTATTTATATTTGAGTCCATTTTATTAGTGTCATTGTTCACTTATTTGGAATATTTTTTATCTCCTGGGTTCCAGGCCCCGGGCTGGGTGCTGAAGACACAAAGTTGAAGAAGACAGAGTGCCTGATCTTGAGTAAATCACACGGTCCTGGGAGAAAGACATGAAAATAATTAGGTGAGTAGAATATGGTAAGTGTTACAATAAAAAGCACTCAGGTCTTCGGGAGTGGGTCACTAGTCCTCTCTAGGCTGTGATAACTTGAGAACTGCGGTATTGGCAACACCCAGTAGGGGGTTCCCAAGCACTTACCCTGCTTGATAAACCTTAATGGAATCACTGGTGCAGCTTAAAAACCCCTAGATCCAGACTCCGATTTCACGGGTTGGAGTCCCAAGTGGTGCCCGTGGGAAGATGCATAAACTTTACGGCAGATCACGTGAACATTCTGCCCTCCTCTCTCATCAGTGAAATGGGTATAACAACCTTCTTCTGACCCTGTTACCAGAAGCAAATGAAGAATCCTAAGTGAAAGCAATTTCACTTAGGCAACTTCCCCACCAAAGAGGGAGGTTGAAGCAATGCCCGGATGTAAATGATATTATCTTCATGACACAGTGATTCCTTTTACTGAAAGCAACTCTGTGCGTGAAACGTCACAAGCTTAACTACACGACATGGAAAACTGAAACCATGACCGGTGTTAGGACAGTCACAAAGGGACCGGAAGTCCTGTTCTTTCACTCTTCCTGAGCATTGGTCCATATGTTATCTATGTGTCTATGTGGACCTTGGGTTCAGAGATTTGAGGTAACTATGCAATGTCTTTGAGGTGCAGTTGGTCGGTTCTAGTTTATGTAGCACAGAATCAGTGCCTGAATGTATCCACACCTCTTGGGAAGAATTTTCCCACCAGTTTTTCATGGTCTGGTGGAAATACCTCCTATTGGACATGGAATCAGCCAGACGCGTGTAAGCATTCTAGGTGGGTTATGAGAATTGCTGTCATGTTCAGATTTCTTCTGGTTGCCTTCATAACTATGGTCAGTGTGAGCTGGAGGGTAGACAAATCCATCATTTGTTTAAGCAGCTTTCTACTGCACCGTAGTGCTAAAAATCACCAAATTAATCAGCTGGTAGAAAGACAACCTTGGAGGTGTATGGAAGGAAGAAGATGTGAATAGAAAGGAATGCATTTGGACAGGGATCTATTTATCATTGCACCTTCAGGGCTTTGTGGGCCTATAAAAATAGGGAAATGTGTGAGAGAGAGGAATGCATGATGAAGGCAAACAAAGGCTTCCAAGGAAAGAGATGACGTTTGCTTCTGAGAGTGAAATCTCCTCAAATGAAAAAGTAGTTGGTGAAATTTTTGATTGTCCTTCTCACGTGGAATGGTGTTTGTTCAATGACATAATATGCAATGAGAAATAAAGCCCCATGTGGCCTGCAGAAAGAAAGAAAAAAACCCAACCTTTTTCAATGTGTTCAGTGCTCCTTGATGTATGATTCAGTCAGAAACTGGGTTTAGCCTGCATCGTGCATTAGCCTCAAGACGTGCTTGCCCCATGGGGGTGAGGCCAAGGAGCCAGGCAGTCATGGATGACAAGTGCGGGTGTGCCATGGGGTGGAGTGACCCAGCCGGGCTCAGGTCTGGAAACCATGCATGTTTTTCTCGCTACCTAACAGGCTGGTGCGATTATCCCTATGACACTATGTCCTCTGGCTTTTATTAAACTGCTCCTTAGCTGCAAAGCAAGAGAGAACCAAAAATACCCACAACTCCCTTTGGATCTGAATCTGAAAGCTGAAGGGACCCTGTGGTTGGGGCTGAGTGTATAGCAGTACTCTCTAAACCAGCTTCCCTCGACCTTTTAACCCCTTCCTCCCCAAACTGGCATTTTAGTAGAAGCCACCCACCCACCCACCCACCCACTCCCTCAACGGTGTCTATATGTTCTTTAAGTTAATTTGCTGGCCGCGGAATTGTCTGAGGCCCTGAAGTAGACATTTTGTTATAAAGTTTGTAATGACTCTGGGAAACAAACTGGGGGCTTCAGAGGGGAGGGGGGTGGGGGAATGGGATAGACCAGTGATGGGTAGTAAGGAGGGCACGTATTGCATGGAGCACTGGGTGTTATATGCAAGTAATGAATCATCGAACTTTACATCAAAAACTAGGGATGTACTGTATGGTGACTAACATAACATAATGAAAAATTATTATAAAAAAAGAAAATAAAGTTTGTAAAAATAATTTGACTTTTTGAAGTCTGTAAATACAGTGCTTAAAAGAAGCTAAGGAACAAGAAAAAACAAGTACCAAACACCTACACATATTGTTAATTGTTAAGTTACATATTTTACTCATAGCTGAGTGTAAGCTATCCTGCTACTGTTGAAAACATTGATACTTAAGCCTTCCTGGTTTACAGATTACTTTTGCTAGGAGGAAAGACTTTCTGGTCCACCTGGCTCTACTGGGTTCCCACCAAGACTCTTTCCAGAATGAATGGGATAGCTGCCTTCCCTATCAATGGGATACTGATTAGGTGGTGTTAGTTTCTAACTCAATGGGATATTCTAAGTAAATGGGATAGAATAGAATTTGCAAGATTAATACTCCTAGAGGCCAGGTTGTTGGCCACCCAGAGAAGGAGACTTACACTGGTAGTTAGTGCCTCTGGAGTTCTCTCTGAGAACAACGATCCCCGGGGACTCCCTCAGCAACCCCAATTATAAATCTTTTTCTGTAGGAAAACATACATGAAAGATTGAGCCATGCTTTCCCAGAAAGACAAATAAAAAGGAAATTAAATGTTTGATCCCTTCATGTAGCCCTTCACTGTGATTCCCTGGCGTGGATTTATTTTCTTTGTAATAAAGAAATAACCAAAAAGAAACATCCAATAAAAATTCATAGTTCTCTTAGCAAACACTTGGCATGCTTTCTTCTTTGAATTGCCTTTAAGGATGTATTTCTTTTTCCCCTGTTTGCCTTGAAAGGCAAGCAGCTAGAAGTGCTCATTTGACTTCCTGATACCATCTGGGACTGCTTGCAGTCTTTCCGTTACCACTAATGAGGGACTGATCAGGGTCCTCAAGGGAGCTGAGCTTCTCACTAACACCGTCCAGTACCATCCAGAAGGGAGGCAGGACTCTTATAAAGCTGTTTGCCCCAAGTCACCCAAAGAAGGTGGCAAATTCCCAGGGAAAGTATCAAATGAATCTGTTAATGAGCCAAACACTAGGATGAGGGTAAGGCAGGAGGGCTATGTGCAAATCCAGAAACTGAATGAGCTGAAGGAAATGGAGGATCTATTTATCTGGTTCTTAAAGAAGTGTTAATGTGAGGATCTCTCATTTTGGTTGAAAGCACTTTCAAGCCAAATCTTTCACTAAGATTTGGAATCTCAGATAAGTCAAGGGCTTCAGAGTTTACATTTATTTAAAAAAAGGGGGGGGCTATTTGACCCTCAAACGGATGAATATTTCAATGTAAACTGTGGTTATTATTGAACTACATTGAGATTTTTGTCTCCTTTAAGTAAGAATTTTTCTTGCGTCAGGTCCAAAGTTAACTGGGAAAAACTCAGTTACTGTTCAAACTCTTTTACAAAGGGAAATTGAGTGACATGCCCAATTGCATACAAATGACTGTAATATCTGGTTAAGAAATGACATGGGCTTAACCTGTTTCATTGCGTGCCAGTGATGTAATTTCTACCATATTATTCTGTAATTTTATTTATCTAGTTTGTTTCCTTCTCTTTCTTCCCTCTGCCATCCCCAACCCCATCTTGCTTATTTTGAGGATATTGAGATAAAGAATGTACCTCTTCTTCCCACTATGTGCCCATCAGTTCTATTCTTCTCCCTCTACTGTTGGTTTGCTCATTACTGTAGCAGCTCATTCATTTTTATTACCAAGTAGCTTTTCAATGTATATACCACAATTTGTTTATACATTTTCCTTTTGGGTTCCAGTTTGAGGAACCTGTTTGTTTTGAAGCTGTTGTGAATACAGAAGCTATGAACATTTTTGTATACATCTTTTTATGAAGCTGTATTTTCGTTTGCTTTGGATAAACATTTAGGAGTATGATTGCCAAGTCACAAGGGAGGTGTGTTTTTGACCCTATATAAGCTGCCATGTTATTTTCCAAAGTGGTCATACATTCTGCACCCCACCAGCCATAGATAAAAGTTCCAGTTCCTACACACCCTTCCCAACTTTTGATATTCTCAGTCTTTCTAATCAAAGCCATTCTGGTAGGCATGTAGTATCATTTCTTTGTGGATTTGACTTGCATTTCTCCAATGACTAAAAGTAACTTTTCATATAGCAATTGGCCATTCATACATCGTTTGTGCTGTATCGGTCAAGGTTTTTAAGTCATGTTTTACTGTTGTTTGTCTTGATGTTATCTCATCATAGAAATTATTTATATTATCTGGGGAAGTGTCAGTTTTTAGAGATAAGTATTGGGAATATATTCTCCAAATCTTTTCATTTTTGCTTTATTATTTTTAATGGTGCCTTTGATTAGCAAAAGTTTTAAATTGCAATAAAGTTGAATTGTTCAAATTTTTAATAAAGATTTTATTTATATATTTGTCAGAGAGAGAGAGCACAAACAGGGGGAGTGGCATGCAGAGGGAGAAGAAGTCTCCCCGCTGAGGGGAAGGAGCCCAATGTGGGACTCATTTCCAGGACACTGGGATGGATCATGACCTGAGCCAAAGGTAGACGCTTAACCAACTGGCCACCCAGGCGTCTCAAATTGCTCAGTGTTTTTATGGTTAGTACTCTTTGTGTCTTGTCTAAAAAATCATTGCCTGCCCCAAGGTCATAAAGGAGCACCTATGTTTCCTTGTTCTAGAGGATTTATGAGTTTTAACTTTTATATTTAGAGCTATGATGTATCTCAAATTAATTTTTGTATGTGATGACAGAGAGATAGGCCTCTTTCCCCTAGTCTAACTTTTACCTCCAGAGCAACTAGAATCAATTGTTCTAGTGAAATCTTGTGGACAGCCTGGGCCCTTGTGTTACTCAAAGAAGAAATGCATCAAAGAGCATCACTGAGGCATTTATGACCCTCTTCAGGAAGGTACCCATCAACCTTTGCACTTTAATTTATAATTACTTTCTTGCATATACCAGATAATCCAGAGATGGGGATTTTTTTTTGTCTATCACCATGTAATTCCTTATGCTGTTCCCTATTTCTGGACACTCCAATTCTTTTTCTCTATCTGTTGATGTCATACTTCTCTGTCAAGTCCTAGCTCACATGCTCTTCCTTTCATGAAGCCCATGCTGACTTGCCTGTCTTATTTTCTTATAATCCTGACTTTCCATATGCATCTTGCAAACTCTTTAAGGTAAGATGTTGTCTTATTCACTTTAGAACCCACCTGAAGAAGCTAGTTTAACAAATTGCACACAGTAGATGTTCAATAAAGGATTACTGAATTGAATTTTATTGCAAGTTAGGGGTTTGGAAATGTCATTTTGTTGTTGAACTTCCCTCTACATCACATCTTGTCTGAGATAAGGTGCTTCTTGATTTATTAAATAATTTGTAGGGGGATACACGCACACACCCGAGTAAAGGACATTTTGGAAAAAGATGCCCTCTCTGATAGGTAAATCTGGACTTCAGAATTTCAGCCCAAGAGACCAGGTTAGATACATTTAAAGACTCATTGACTAAACGTTGCACTGTTGGTGGACCGTGTTGGCCTCTTTAATGAAATTTCGGTTGATCTATAAATTTTTTCTTTACATGGGGAGAAAAAAAATCTCTGACTTGTTTGAAGTAAAATACATATTGTAGTTAAAACATGTCTTCATTCAAGGTTTTTGTGGTGGTATCCTGTATTCTCAGGCTCTCACTTCAACTTTACTCAGAAAATCTTCCAGAAGAAACCAAGCATAAGCTAAGGTTTTATGTTCCTTTACTTCATTGAAAGAAAGTATATTTTCCAAGGTTAGGGCATTAGAAAAGAACTTGGTTAGGGACATCTGGGTGGCTCAGTGGCTCAGTTGGTTAAGTATCTGCCTTCAGCTCAGGTTATGGTCCCAGGGTCCTGGGATCCAGCCCTGCATCAGGCTCCCTGCTCACTGGGGAGCCTATTTCTCCCTCTGCCGCTCTCCCTGCTCACTTTCTCTCTTTCTCTCTCTGTCAAATAAATACAATCTTAAAAAAAAAAAAAAAAGGAACTTGGTTAGTTTAAAAAAATCGAGTCCTTATATCAGTTAGGGCCTTGGGTGTCCTGGGTGCAAGCAATACGTATTAATGTTGTTTAACTTAAGAAAGAAAAGGAATTCACTGGAAGGGTACAGGGTCTCTCACAGAAATCAATGAGAATCAGGCTTTGGAAAGGTCAAGAACCAAATACTGAGAGCTTAGGAACTAATGGAATGTTTATTTGGGCAACCACCAATAAGATGAATCAGCTTGAAGTCTTTTCTGCCTTTGTCTCACTCATCTCTAGATTAAATCTCCTGGAGAGAGAAGGGGGCTGGCATGGTCGAGCCTGGCTTGCCCTTAGCTCGGGGAAGAGACGGTCTCTGGGGTGGACTGGATGATAAGGAATGGCAGGAAGGTTTGTCCCGGGAGGAAAGTCTGGGCCCCAGTACCAGAAAAATGGGGAGTGACTGGTGGATGGCCAGAAACAACATATGTACAGTACAGGTTTTTAAGCCCCAGTGCATGGCCTCCCATGCTAAGTGTTTGCTGACGTTTGGTAGAAACAAATGCTTCTCTGGTAATAAAAGGGATTTTGGAATTTGTAATAAATGTAGGCATGTGTGCTTTTCCTGGCACGTATTTGGCTGAAGCTACATAGAGTGAATTAATTTATCTCTACTAATCTGAGTTTTCCCACACAATAAAAACACAGTAACCACACCACCACCTCCATTCAAAGGAAATATCGACTCATGGTTCTGTAGGGTGCTGCCATGCTAGCTTATGGTCATACCCATGTGTGCTCTCACTTACAGGAACAGGGGGCCTGGGATTGAGAGAACAGGCTGTCAGTGAGTTCCATGTGTCTCCTTTGACTCGACATGCAGTTGTAATAAAGTATTTAATAATAATAGTCATCATCATCATCAATAACACTAGTATTTTAATGAGAGTTTACAACGTGGAAGTAACATGTCTCAGTACTTACTATGTACCATGTCTTGTCATCAGCCAAGAGAGTTTTCTTTTTTTTAAACGTGTATTTATTTATTTTAGAGAAAGAGAGTGGCGGAGGGGAAGAGGGAGAGGAGAGAGAGAATCTTAAGCAGGCTCCCCACTGAGCACGGAGCCCCATGCAAGGCTCCATCTCATGACCCTGAGATCACAACCTGAGCTGAAATCAAGAGTCAGACTCTTAACCGATGGAGCCACTCAGGAGCCCCAGCAAAGAAAGTTTTCAAGGCTTCTCAGCATCTGAAGTCCGGCTCGTGAAAGATAACCTGGGTCCAGGGCAGTGGCTTCTGCTCGGTGCTTTTGTGCCTCCCCTTGTAGTGGACCCTGTGGTGCCCTACCCCCCTCCGCCTTCAGGAGGCAGGGGTGCTCCTCGGGGACTGCGAGTACCACTGGCTAACAACCCTCAGTCACTACCCCTCTCCGAGAACTGACATCAGCTAAGGAGATCTGCTGTGCCCACTGGCAGCTTACATGCAATGACTAGACAGATGGTGTTGGGGTACAAAGACCTGCACCCTTTCCCCTAACCCGGGGCCACCCAGCAGGGCTACCCCGGCTCCAGCAGGGGCCCCTGTGGGCTGGACTGTGGTTGCATGGTGACTGTGTTGCCGTCTGTTTACTCCCTCTGCCCAGTCCTGCTGCCTTCCCTCCTCCTGCAGCCCTACCGCTCCCCACCCACAGCACTCCCTGCATGTTCCTTGCAGCTTTGAGTCACCTTCTCAGGGAACTGGACCTGCACCACCATAAAGCCAGGCGCCCAGGTAGTGTAGTTTTTGTGTTTGTGTGGTAGGGCTATTTCTGACTGGGTGGCAGATAGAAAATTTGGAATGGTTCCCTGGCCACTGCCATCTCGTCTGCTGTCTCCCAAGTCAAACCCGTGCTGATCCTCAGCTCAGGACAAAGGGAGCATGCACCTGCCGACACCCACTCATCAGTGTCGTCCAACCGTGGGAGGGGTCCTTGGACAAGGTGTCCAGATGTCTGGACCCCATTCTGAATCAGTGACTGGGTCACTGCCTGACCATAGACCATCCAACCATAAACCTTTAAACTCCCGGGGTGGGGGAGGGTGCGGTGGAGGGGCAGAGGCTTAGATTTTCTATGTAAATGCAGGACCTTGAAGGTAGATAACCTCTAAAGTTCCTTAGCTTAAAAAGGCTACAGTTTGAGAAAAGTAATCATGCGTATGCATTTGTAACTCACCTGAACCCCAGTTTTGAACCGTAAAATGAGACAAATTGTCAGCTTTAAGGGGTGATGTGAGTGTTTGATGATAGATGTAAATGTGATTTAAAACCCATGGCAATGAATTTTATGTGTCAACCTGACGGGACCAGAGGGTATCTAGATTAAACTCTGCTGGGTGTGTCTTCGAGGAGGTTTCTGGACGAGATTAGCATTTGAATCAGATTTTAGACTAAAATCTAAATCTGAATTAGAATCAGACTAGATTATGTTTTCCTATGTGGATGACCTTCCTTCAATGTACTGAAGGCCTGAATAGAACAAAAAGGCAACGGAAGGAGGAGTTCACCTCTTTCTCTTCTTGCCTGCCTGTTTGAGCTGGGACATTGGTTTTCTCCGGTGGTCGACTGAGATTTATGCCGTCTGCTCCCCTGGTTCTCATTATATCACTGGTTCTCCTGGGTCTCTACTCGCAGAGGGCAGATCGTGGGACTTTTAGCTTCTGTAATTGTATGAGCCACTTCCTCCGAAGAAATCTCTGTCTCTCTCTCTCATCTCTCTGTATGTGAATATGAATATACATACAAATATATACATATTTTGAATATGGATTCTGTTTCTTTGGGGGACTCTAATACAGGTACTATACAAATGAATTTAAATCATTTCTCTATCTATGAAGTCTCTCCATTTTCTTCAGGAAGAGCAGAACTGTAGTGTCTCTCCAGGTTCTCCAAGACTCGTGACTCACTTACTCACCCATAGTCTAAAATATGTCAGTTAAAGTGGATAAAGAACTTGGCTCAATATTTGCTCTTCTTTCAAAGTCTTATACAGTTGTATGACCTCAAAACAATGTTTTAGGTACAACTGATAAATGAAAATTGGCTCTTGTTTTTGTTTTCTTTTTTTGAGTGTATTCATGCAACAGCTACTTGCAAACAACTCATCTCAAAACACTAAAAATTCCAGCATTATTCATGGAAAGATTTGGTAACACAGTCTTGCTATTGTGCCAACCTTGTATGCTGCCAACACTCCCAGAATTTGGGAGATAAGCAATTATTACCCTTTGGGGGTCCCTTTCAATTACATGTTTCTTTTAAAAGAGCACTGAAAATAGAACAAGGGACACTCCAGCTGCTTCCCCTGCTCCCTATGGAGACCTCCTGCCTTCTTACCCACATCATGTAAAAATCTTCAGGCCTGTTGTGAAAGGCCTTTGAACTCACCAGCCTCTTTGCTGTTGCCCTTGAAAGCCACCTTGACATAGACCCTCATGTCTCTGTTATCCACAGGTCCAGTCGTAGTTGCGTGACTTTTCCACCAGACCCCAGAGTCTCCCTCATTCCATTCCTGAGTGTGCAGCAGGACATGCTGACAGGAAGGCCAGGTATGGAGACACCGGGGCACATCTGTGCAGATTCCAGCATGCAACGTTCACGTCTTCGGCTCAGCCATTGTGTGACACCAGCCTCATCTCTCTTCTTAGCCCCAGTGGAACACAGTTGAAGGGCTTGTTCATGCCACAGAGGGCAGATCCCCCACTCTAGGGATCTAGTTCTCCTAGAGCCAAAGTTCTCAGAGGATCATGGTTCCCCTTGGCTTCTCAGCTTTCTTTATATATATATATATATATATATATTTTTTTTTTTTTTAAATGGATAACTGTTCATTTTTTCGAAGCATTCTTCCCATCTGCTCCAAGACAAGGTGTCTGACTAAATTGCATTTTGTGACGCACGGTGAATGCAAGCTAATAAAAAAATAACCAGATAAGTAGTAAGTAGGTTTTTAATCAGAAGACTATATTGAACTGGAGATAGTAAAATCCTACATAATGACCTACAGATGCTAAAAATCTATAAAGGTATAGTCTGGGTCAGCACAGTTTACATTCCTAATATGTTAGCCTTCGTTTTGCACATAGCTTTATTACTGAACTTAATAAACTATCAGTTTTATTATGTACAGTACGTAACTCCCAGAGCTTTACTACAGTAACGATAATCCCAGCATCGTGGGAGAGTCAGAAGAGATCTTTTCATGGGTGGATATTTTGAAATACCAAGAACTAACGACATGTTTGTTGGAAGCATTTATTTTCACTAAGCAATCTGACTTTGGAAGAAAGTTAAATACATCATCATTGAAAATAATATTTCACCTCCCAATTCCTGAAGGTGGTGAATCCTATGATAGAGCCCCAAAAGGGTCCTTAAAACACTGAAGCATTTTCCCAGTAAAATTACTATGATTTCACCAGAATCAGTGTGGAATGAAACCAAAGGAAAAAGATGGGCTGTCAGGAAAAGTGACACCCTTTACACTACCACAAACTTCTTGTAGAAACATTGGCTACACATATCAGGAAGGAGAGAAAATATCTTGGAAGACCTTTGGGATCTTGATGAATTTTGCAGACTCTCCTATGCTCCATGGTATAGTTAAGCTTGTGATTTTGGCATTCACGTGTCTGATGTGGTTTAGAAAAAAAGTTTGCTGTCGTTTTGCTTGGTGTTACTCTTGAGAGGGCTCAGTGAAAACTAGGTTACTTGACTTGAAATCTAACTTGACTAGCCAATAGCCAGAAAAATTATCAAGTTATCACCAGTAAGCTATAAGGAGAGGTTTGATTTTGGTTTGACTTGAGACTTGGGTTCACCAGAGGCAAATAATATGTTTGAAACCGAGTCCGTTTCCTAAGACACACAAGCAGTGATCAACGTTACCCACACTGACCTAAGGAGAAGAGACTTTAGATTAAAATAAATATCACATTTGCTTGTCTTATCTGGCTGCATTTTGGAACCATAGAGCTGATGGTCCAAAATTTTGATTTGTTTTTCAGACCAACATGCAAGCTGAAATTTGGGGGGTCTCTTTTTTAGACCGATCCTTTCTACTCAAGCACAAACTCTTGGAGGCAAAGATCTTGTCTTCCACTTATTTTGCCCCCTCTTCCCACCTCTCAGCAGCCTGGAACATGACAGGACGTAACAAGGGAATGGCAGAAATGAGGCCAGAGAAGAAGGCGCAGACTCTGTCTCAGAGGACCTTGTACACCATCCTGGTATTTTGGATTCCATCGAATTTCACCCACGGATACTGGGTCTTACCAATTTCACACCACTGCTGTTACCTTGTATTCGTAAACTTAGTAGGTGCTTATTTTTCAATGAGAATGTGCAAGGCTGAGACTATCACATCTTATTCTTACCTGGATTGTTCTCAGAGGGCTGGTATCTCTAGGAGATGGGTGGCAAAGTTACAGTGACTAAGAGCGTTCATGTTTGCCTCAACCATTGGGACAACCATTGCCTCAATCTAAATGTCCTGTATCTCTTCTCTGGACACAGGTTGAGATGGGTTAAAAGTTACCTAAGGAAATTAACTCATCCTTGAGGAAATGAGCTCATTATGGGACTTCAGTCAAAGATCCTACAAAACATCTCCTTGAGAAGAGCACAGTATGCTGAACTGAGCTGGTATCAGTCAAAACCATGCGAGTCTGGACCGGGCATACCTAGAGGGCCCTGTGATCACCACTGCTTTAGGACAGAGAGGAAAAACCGGAGAAAGTCTTGAGTAAGACAACTATCATTAGCACAGGGATGGGAAGGATTTAGGAAAATGTTATCTCAGGGCACAAATTAAAAGACCAGATATGCTTATTGGGGAAGACAAAATACGATGGGGGGTAAAGTATTTGGATAGAGTTAACACAAATAACTTTTCTTATATTCAAGGAATAGAATTAGGAGATATCCATTAAAATTTGAGGGAACTAATAAAAACAATAAGTGTACTTTATAATTACTTTATAATTACTAAATGCTTTTATACAGTATCTCATTTATGTTGATTTTGTTTGTTTCATTTTGTTTTTAGTGGAACAAGCACAATTGGCTTTTAGAATTAATTGTACCCTCAAAATGACACAGGATAAAAATAAAATGTTTGATGTACTTGGTATTATCATTTTACTAAGTGTGTTCCAAGAGTATTAGTCTGGTATTATTAAAACAAGGAAAAAAATAGTTTCCATAGTCCTACAAATTTAGAAAATGCCACATACGCATGTGCCCCTTGGGTAGTTACAATATATGTTACAGTATTAAAGACTCTGAAAAAATCTTATGGAAAAGAAACTTGTTTAACTCTCAATGTCCCACATTTATTTTATCAAAAAATATCTTTTGCCCAAACTCTTACTAACATCCTACAGAATGTTAAGCTTACTTTGAGAAATGCTAGCCCATATTTATTAGTGAAGGATGGATTTCTAACGGGTACCAAGGGAAATCAAGATGTTGGTGTGTTATATTCTCTAAACTGGAAGGCTGTGTCCAGAAGGATTACTTATTGGTTTGTTCCTTTGTGCCTCGCTAAGATTGGATGTACTTTTTATGGGGGGAAATCATTAACTTTATTGGTCTAATAGTATAATAGAGACTTACTATGTTCTGGAGACTCTTCTAAGACATTACTTACATGATTTTATGTAATCCTCACAACAAAAGCCCAGGAGGAGGAGGTATTATAATCTCCAATTTATAGATGAAGAAACTGAGACACAGAGGTTGAGTAATTTGTCCAAGATGACCCAGTAATGTCAGTACTGGGACTTGAACCTGGGCTCTTGGACTCTAGCTTTGAGACTTGTAACCACCATGTTGCCTGGCTATCCTCCTCTGAGCGGCTCAGCAGCACCTGGGGATAAACCAGAGGAGTAACTGACCATCACCGCAGGGACCAGGGGCCATGGAAGCGTGACAATTCTATCAATGCCTCTATTAAAGCCAGGAGGAAAAAACAAAGCATACATTTGCTAAGAGATAGCCAAATGACAAACTTTTTATGGTGGGCCGAATGTTTCTGAACCTAAGAAAAGGAGAAAGTGTTAGAGAAAGCCAGGCTGCGTGGCATAATAAGTGATTTCTGGCGGCTTTAGGCACTGTTAGTTTGTTTCTGTACTTTTTAACTGCCTCCAAGGTTACGGCCATAGTCCAAGCCCTATCACATCTCATTAGGACTCCTAGCAGAGGCAGACCTTCCTGGTCTGTCTTCTACTTTTGCTTTCATGATCTGTGCCTGCAGAGCAGACAAAGTAAAACTTCACATCCAAGATGAGATTGTGGGATTCTCCTGCTCGAGATCATTCAGGAGCCCCATCTCAGAGTAAATCAAAAGTTCTGAACATGTCCTAGAAGATCTAAACATTAGAGCTCTGTCCCTTTCTTCTCTTACCTCCCACCACTGTCCTTGATCACTCAGCCCAGCCACTCCAATCCTTTGGCTGTACTGAGAAGATGCCCAGCAGATACTCCTGCTTTATCTATTCCTCGTTCTCTGTCCAGCCTTCACGTATCAGCTCTGAGAGATGCCGCACAGAGCCATGCCTAAAAAAACACCCCCTTCTCATTCTGTAGTCTCTCCTGACTCATCTTTACTTTTTCACATCACTAATTCTACTAGACATGGTATCACGTGTACGTTTGTTTACTGTCTATGATGAGATTGTATGCTTCATGAGGGGCAAGGACTTTATCTGTTTTATCTAAAGTTGTAGTCTGGGTATTGAGATCAATTTCTGGCACATGATGGGTTTCACACACACACACACAATTTTTTTCACATACGCTCAGTAAGTCCCTAATGCAGGAGATGGTATCCAATAGAAGTCCAATCCTGGAAGTAAACTGGCTTCTGAGCTCTGTGATTTGGAGGCTTGCTCAGGTTGTATAGGGTTGGTGAGTGGTTGAAAGTGGGGTTCTGGCTCTCTTTCCAGTGTTCTTTTTATTCCCCACACTATCTCCCCATTCTGATGGTTCCGTGACAAACTTTTGTCAGGAAAGCAACTATATTGGGGTGGAGGCCTATGAGGTTTTTACCAGGAAATGATCTGGGCTCTAGAGTGGAGCTGGTCCAATATGTCGCACTAGCAGGAATCCCACTCTGCCAACCTCCGACCCCTCCTTCTGAAATATGGCCATAAAATAATGGATCTATAAACTGCTCTGAGCAATTATGGAGCTCCCGGCGTGAAAGTGGGCTGTCGTTAGCTGGGCTTATGGAGACCAGCTTGCTGCTGTTGGCTCCCAGCCAGGTCGGGAAACTGCCTTCCATTGAGAGGACACAGGTTCAAGGGGATAATTAGGGAGAGTTTTGTGCAAGTTTGTTGATATAAATGTGCTACAGATTAGCCTTTTCCCCTCTCCTTGCTGAGTAACGATCAGAAAGAACAGGTGGTAAGCTAATGGGGGAACATGAAATTAATACTTTGTTTCCTGGTCCCGCCTTTGTTGTTTTTGTAGAGAGGATTTCTTGAGAATCTTCAAACACATTGCAAGCACCTTTTCCCTCCCCGTTTTATTTAGTTTAGTCTAAAACCTCTGGCCCAAAGGGATCTGAGCCATCCAGGTTTTCAAAAGGGGTCCCCCTACTTTTGTGGGAAATGATCTAGGAATAAACATCTGGAAAATGGAACAATTAAAAACAATATGAAGTAAAACACAAGCCTTTCAAATTGGCTATTAAACCCCAACCACAGCACCATGTCAGAGTGCAAATGTCAGCTCAACCTTAGTCCAGGCAATTGGTTCATGCTTGAGAAATATGCCCAGCAGTCACAGTGTAGCCAGACCACGTCTTGAATGGTGAGGGATGGGTTTTCTTAAAGCGCACTTCCCCTGCAGTGCACTAAAGACCCTAACACTTACTTCCCGATGCCTATTGTCAGTCCACAAAAACAAAACAACAAACGAATTGGTCCCACCCTTCATTTTGATTAAACCAATTTACATTCCTCATCTTTGGACTCAAGTTGCAGCATTATTTTCGAAGGATCTGGAGACCCCGGGTTTCTTTCTTTAGGGAAAATTCTCAGCAATGAAAACCTGTCCTGTGCTGTGCATTTCTCTCTGTGTGTGTGTGTGTGCTTGTGCATGCAGGTGAGTGTGTAAAGGCCAATCAGTTCTTCCTTCTTCCATGAGATTTACACTTACTATTCTCACTTTAATCATTTCCCTCGATCCTTAATCTGTACTGCCTCATGATTTTCTACTTAATCACTCCATAGCTTAGGTGCCTCTGTTTTGTGGGTGTCTGACTTATCTTCAGGTGGGAAGTGACATGGTGTAGCTAAAAAAAAAAAAATATATATATATATATATATATATATGGGTGTGGGAGTGATGTCAGCAAGATGGCAGATTGAGAAACTCGTAGCCTTTGCTCCCTCATGGATACATCAAGTAAACAGCAACATACAGACTGAAGTAGTTTTGTGGGAGTTCTAGAAACCAGTGAAAAATCTGCAGAAATCAAACGAATGTTTAACCAAGAAAAAAAACATATTCAGGATGGTAGAAAAAATTGTGGTGTCCTTGCTTATCCCTGCCCCACCCCTTCCCTAGCACATCAGGGGGCAGCCAGGAGAAAGTCACCCAATCTCCAGTTCCTCCCTCAGGGCTGGAGGGAAAGGATGGAACTTTCTAGCAGGAAGGGCAGAACTAAAAGAGATATATGAGCATGACTATTTTCCCATTCTATAAACATATTTTGATAGGATGCCCCACTGATGGCTTTGTGGAAACCCACATTTCATCTTTTCCCATCACCTCTTTGTCCTGAGGGACAGCACCCCACACATACACACTGTTTCATGCAGATCCAGCATCCACAAAGAAAAGATCTTGGACACCCTCTATTCTTGCTCATCCAGCCTCCTCTGTCAGCTATGGGGGAAGACTCCAGACTGAAGATACAGAGAGAGAACATTTTGTTTTGTTTTGCTTTGTTTTGTTTCACTTCAATTTAAAGTCTGTCTTACCAGAATCCCACCCAGGGAACCCCAGCCTTGGCTTCAGCCAGCACATGAAGGGTAGTTTTTCGGTGACTAGTTTAGGTTCCAAAACCCTTGTTTATATGGATTTATTTGGAAAAATAAAGCCTTAAAATAGAAATCCAGGCTTATCATGTGAAGGCCTTTTCCTACCAACTTATAAGCAACACACTGTTTGGTTTATTTTTTCCTTCTCTTTGAGATAGACTACATTCCAAGAGGAAGTTGATGTCAAGTATTTGAACAAACATCTAAGATTTGAGGATGAGCTTTCCTGGAATGGGGGAGGTTTTCTTTAATACTTGATCATAATTGTGGCTACAGGCTTGTAACAAATATGTAAAAAATAAAAAGAAAGAAAAAGCATATTTTTTCCCATTAGAGAAAAGACCGCTTTAGTAGAGGGCAGAAGGCTGTGAGGACCCCAGGCCTGTGTGCCTTATTTCTAAGGTACCCCTTTTCCCCGAGGAAACTAGTCAGTCAAACTGTTGGGCATCCTTCCTAGGGGAAACTGAACTAGCACGGTGACAAAAGGGGGCCAAACCTGAGGCCAGTTAGGGAAGCAGGTGACTGAGTGGGGATGGGCCACTGAATACAAATGCTTTGCTTTTTGTCTTCCTGGGAAAAGTTCTTGCGTGGGGAAATGCGGACGTCTCACGATGTCTCCAGGTAGGGATGCAGAAACTGTCAAGGGGTGGACCACTGACCTGCGCAGCAAAGAGCCCTTTGGTGGAAAACGGGATGTGTGTGTGCGCACGCGCGCTGTTGCGCATGTGTTAGGGAGCTCAGCGCACGCGTGTTAGGAGCTTAGCGCATGCGTGTTAGGGAGCTCAGATGCTTGTTGGAATCACTATTGCCTTAGAAGCTGTGGTGATTAGGGGCAGAAATCCTTTGAGCCGGGTCTCAGCTTCGGGGTGTTTGTGCGGAGCAGAAGGGGACCGAAAACCTACTGTGTCGAGGAGGCAGTTTGTACAGTCTGAGGAACTGACCGCTCCTTCGAGAAAGAGTGCGAAAGATGGAGAAAGATAACGTCAGAGGATCAAAGCTGCTGCATTTTTGCGGTTAGATGGAGATGACAGCAGAGAAGGAAGAGATAAAATGCTAAAACCCTCCAACATTCCACTTTGGGCAGCCCCTCCCTTTCTGGCCACAGGGACTGTTTTCTGGCAAGCGCTGCTCAGCGAGGCTAAATCAGTGAGCTAGTGGCCTAAGAGTTAGGACTTTGAAAAACAACAACAATAAAAAAAACAAACAGAGAAAACAAGTTATAAACCCTGAGTCCACAGGCGCTCCCAGGAGATGTGCCTTCCGCACTGCCTCCCGTGGCCATTTTCCTCCCGGGGGCCCTGGAGGGATGTCCGGGAAGCCCGGGGGCTCTCAGGCCAGGCACGAGGAACTGCTCCACTTGTTGCCAAAATCCAATCTGGTGGTTTGGGGTGGGAAGAGAGAAAAATGAAAATTGTTTGTTCACAGGCTGAGACCGGAGAGAGTAATTGTCCTACCACCCAAGCAGAATGCATTCTGGGTCACTTCATGGATTGTCTTCTCTAGAAAAGCTTCAGAAGCAGCCGACAGAAGGGAAGTTGGAGACTATTTTGGCTGGGGGACCAGGGACATCAGTAAATAAGGCCACTGCTCCTGTCACTAAGTAACTACAGGGACAAATGGCTCCCTACTCTTGGTCTCTTTCTCCTCATAAACACATGCGTGTCCTTTCCAGACCCAGAAGTCACTAGTTCCTTTCCTTCTTATTTACTCATCTTGATGTGCTTTTCCCCTACGACATTCTTGATTAGCAGGCATCTGGGAAAAAGCTAAAATCTGCTGGTCCTTGATGTGGTCAGGGCTGGAGAACTGGGGGCCATATCAAAGTGACAGGCCTGTCCCATTTAGCTCCTTCACGGGAGCTGTCTCTTGGGGGCTATACAACATATAAAATGAGTTCAAAGCTTACTGCATGTTCTGCAAAAGAACGCATTTTCTTTTAAGTACCCTTCATATTCAAAATCAAGATTGCTTCTCATAGATGCCATAGGCCCTAGTATGTCATATAGTATCCATTTCCAGAAGCATCCTTTAGTCACCAGGAAGTCCAGAGACCATTATTTTAGAGTTATGGTCTTCAGGTTTCCCTCTCTGCCACAGAGTAATAATCAGACATGCCTGCTATCAACTGCTCTGAAGTGCTCACGGAAAATGATTTGGAAACATATTCTATGAGCCTCTTGGCTGACAGTTGTAATAGGTAAATACTATCCCTTTTATTTGTGATTATGTGTCTCTTCAACCAGGACCTTCTTATGTCTACAGAGACTGTTTTGTCTTTTCTAGAACTCTGGGTTACATTTGAAAGAAGCACCAGGCTTTATATTAATACCAAGGCTTTGAAACCACAGTAGTTAATGACTCAACCAGCTGCCTTTCGTCGTCTTTAATAGTGACCTCTTTTCAGGAATAACTGCCACCTAATACCTCCCTCTCAAATACTAGGTCAACAGAGAGTCATTTGACTGATTTTTCCATCAACAAGCTGGGGAATTGGGGGTTGGCACCAACTGGTTATATCCATTTCTTTCTTCAGCCTCTCCCTTGCCTGTGTCTTAATATTTCTCCAATGAATACTTGTTGCCTCAGGTCACAGAATAATGATGGTACTATTAAAATCTTGTCCTACTAAGGAAATGCATTGACCTCCCCCCACCCCCAAATATACACACAAACCATGTGCTGATACCATCTTTGTTATAAATACAGGCTCTGGATATTTAAATATTTGTATTTAGCTTCCATCTTCATTCATCATTCTTTTGCCTTTGTCTATTATGAAATGCTTGCAATTTCAGTCAACATCAAAGCATCCAGTCTCTTGGGAGGAATGTTAGTGAGGTCAAAGATTTTATTCCTTGGGTAACGGACTCATTGGGGTCAATACATCGGAGCAGACAGTGGTGGTTCCAGCATCTGGGACAAGCATACCAGACTTTGAGCCCATTACTCAGAAAGAGTCGCCCCTAACCAGGAGATGCCCTTCCAGAAGAAAAACTAAGTCAGCATGAAGTGCATGGTTCCAAAATGTTCTTGTCCTATGGGAGCCTTTTGCTCCTCTGGCCAATATCCTTCCCAGGGTTTCAGACTCAGACAACAGGAGTAAGAGACACTCTTTCCTGGGGGGTGGCTGGCTGCCACCATAAAACCATGGAGATAAAAGGCTCATGCTACCCTAGCCGCAACTACAGCTTGGGCCTTTGCACTTTTCTAAGTGTTGACTATAGTTCATGTCTTACGTATGATCAAGCACGGGTCATTAATGAATGCTTTTATAGGTGGAATTATATAGTATTGAAGAGCAAAGGTTTTGAAGTTGGACATTTGTGGATTCATATTTTATCTCTATTTGCTAGCTGCGTGACCAGAGGAGCGTTGCTTAACTGAGCCTCACTTCTCTCGTTTGTGAGATGCTGAAAATTGCCTCTACTTTATGGAGTAAGTGTGAACATTCAAAGAGATAATGTAGGTAAAATGACTGCCATGGTATTGTGCATAATTCTAAGCATTCAAAGTATTAGGTGCTTTTATTATTAATAATACTGATATTTTATGATTATGTAAAAGCATTATATTTACAGAGATACACACTCAGAAGGTGTTCTGACCCAGAAGATAAGGTATTTTCTTTTTTATCTGAGGGTAGGGGCCTAAGAAGTTTACTACTACTACTAATAACCAAATTCAGAGTGTGTGTGTGTGTGTGTGTGTGTGTGTGTGTGTGTCTCACTTTACAGCTATATGGATATGATTCCACCCAGGTCATTAGGAGTTTCCTCAACAAATTTAATTCTTATTCAAGGAACTGATAACATGGAAACCATTTGGTCTTTTGGGTAGAGACAATCAATTATTCTTCTTGTCAAATACCATATTCGGCTGTCTTCTTTACTGTGAGATAAATAGATGTTTCTAGCCTTAATGAAAATAATGCCAGTTACCCAGGATGGTTTTCTGGGGGACGAGGTCTGGGGAAATGTCATAAGCAAAAGTGCAAAGTGAATTAGTGGGTGGTTTTTTAACCGTGTGTGCTTTAGTGCAGTTGGTATGGAAGTGTTGGGAAAATAGAATATTTCATTTTGTGCTTAGGTTCCTTCACTGCCCCCACTTACTACTTTGCCACTTTGAACCAAGTAGGCAATCGGGGGAAAAATATTGCTTTGATATATTCCTTCTGAAGAGAGAGGTCAGAGATACATTTTTATTTTTTTAAGGGATGGGGGAGCAAAGAGAATTTGTATGCTTTAAGGTGTGTGTGTATGCGTGTGTGTGCACCCATGTACACATTCCCAGTGGGGAAATAATTCTCCTTGATGATTTAGGACTGCTTATAAAGCACATTTACAATTACACCCCCCCTCCTTTTTGCCATGCTCTCACTTTCCAAAATCCATATGTTGTAACTGATACGAGGCACCAACTGCTTTGCTGCACATGTGAATTTAATAGAGGCAAATTTAGAAGAAATCGTTCAAACCTGCCAGTGTATTTTCATCAGGGGCAACATCACCACGTTAAGCTTTTCCCAAGTTGATGGTGAAGCTAGACTTCTCAAAATGGGTGATTGAGAGTCCTGGACGCACACAGGCCTGATGAGCACAGGTGGTGGCTTGGAAGCCGGCCCGCTAAATGCAGCCCACGCAACCTAAGCTCTGGGCTGCACAGGTCCCTCCCTATGTTCAGAGCTCACTCTCCCGCCATCACAGAGCTCTTGTCCTTTGGTATCTCAGTGCTGGTGTCTCCACTCTGTATATGTGGTTGGGTGTAACGAGATCGAGGGGCAGGCGATGACTTTTTCCATCCCTGCGTAGATGAGTGTGCAGTTATGCTAATTATGGTTTGCAACTCTGCTCCTTTCCCTGGAGGTTGATACAAATCTTTTACTTAGTTCTTCTCTTCTCTCTCTTTTTAAAGATTTATTTTAGAGAGAGAGATAGTGCATGTGCACGCACACAAGTGAGGGGAGGGGCAGAGGGAGAGAGAATCTCAAGCTGACTCTCCACTGAGTGCAGAGCCCGAGATGGGGCTCAATCTCACGACCCTGAGGTCAGGACCTGAGCCAAAATCAAGAGTCAGACTGAGCCACCCAGGCGCCCCTCTTCTCCTCTCCTATTCTTTCTAATAAAATTTCTTTTACTGTGCTCTGTAGAAGTAATATTTCAATGTAAGATAGTTCTTCTGTCCAGCCTGTTCACTTTAATTCACCAAATATCAGCTGAGAGGCGTCCTACCTGCTCTTTCCTACCACAACCAGACTTTTGTGTTCACAAGCTCCATTTCAAGCTGGCCAGAGTACCAAAAAGTGAATAATGCTGATAGGCATATTCATACACCTTATTCTTTTGTGCCTTATTGAGGTCTTTTGGGCTCATAGTATTATTACATCATTGCTATTTTTTTAATGATTTTTTATTATATTTGTTAGTCACCATACAGTACATCCCCGGATTCCGATGTAAAATTAGTTGCGTATAACACCCAGTGCACCATGCAATACATGCCCTCCTTACTACCCATCACCAGTCTATCCCATTCCCCCACTCCCCTCCCCTCTGAAGTCCTCAGTTTGTTTCTCATAGCCCATAGTCTCTCATGTTTCATTCCCCCTTCTGATTACGCCCCCCTTCTTTATCCCTTTCTTTCCCTACCGATCATCCTAGTTCATATGTTCCATAGATGAGAGAAATCATATTATAATTGTCTTCCTCTGCTTGACTTATTTCACTTAGCATTATCTCCTCCAGTGCCGTCCATGTTGCAGCAAATGTTGAGAATTCGTTCTTTCTGATAGCTGAGTAATATTCCATTGTATATATGGACCACAGCTTCTTAATCCAGTCATCTGTTGAAGGGCATCTCGGCTCCTTCCATGATTTGGCTATTGTGGACAATGCAGCTATGAACATTGGGGTGCATATGGCCCTTCTCTTTACTACGTCTGTACCTTTGGGGTAAACACCCAGTAGTGCGATGGCTGGGTCATAGGGTGGCTCAATTTTTAACTTTTTAAGGGACCTCCACACTGTTTTCCAGAGTGGCTGTACCAACTTGCATTCCCACCAACAATGTAGGAGGGATCCCCTTTCTCCACATCCTCTCCAACAATTGTTGTTTCTNTGTTTCTTGGCCTTGTCTATTTTTGCCATTCTAACTGGCGTAAGGTGGTATCTCAGTGTGGTTTTGATTTGAATTTCCCTGATGGCTACATCACTGCTATTTTATGCACAAAGACAGTGTATCTCAAAGAAATTGAGTTTGGCCAAGGTCACACAGCTACTTATTCAGTCAGCATTTGAACCCAGGTCCTTTGTCTCAGAGTGTGTGCTGTTTTTGCTGGACCATGGCTACTTCTGAGGGCCTGGGGTCCTGAGTTCCACCAATAGATTGCTGTGGAAGCATTTGTGTGGTTCCTGGTGCTCCAGACCCCCTCTCTAGGTTTTGGGGTGAGGCAGAGTTTGGTCAAGAGTGGAGGGGGAAAGGTTACCCCAAGTGTAAGAACAAGCAGGGATAAAACCGGAGGGGAGAGCAGAAGGTAACAGACCCAAAAAGGAATGTGAGAGTGTCCAAGTCAAGGAGGCTAGAGGATGTATCAAAGATGCGGAGTGGATAGAAGAAAAGGTCGTGTGGGACAACAAGTTGAGCACAAGAAGGAAGTGGTCCAGGACAGTTGCCCCAAGCCAACTTAGTTGCCTGAGTCATAATATAGTTCCAGGGGTAGGACTGATTGTTAGACAATCAATGACTTTATGCACTGATAGTCTCATATTGTGCTATTGATGTGACATTGATTTTACAATTTCAGAAAAGGAAGAGAGGGTGAGTTTGGCTCTACTCCCCGGGTATCTGCTAAACTTCGTTAGGAGGTACTGGAAATGTGAAGAGTCACTGATCTGACCCCTCCCCTCCATTCCCCAATCAAGAGACGCTGAAAATGGTGTATTTACCTGAGTCAGACTCCAGAACTCCACACTTATTTCTGTGGGACCCTTTACTTTTCTGCTGGTTCCCATTGGGTGGTTTTTGCCAAGGCCTTCCTTGCACACAAGCCCAGCCATGTATCTGTTAGAGCTTCTGGGAAACGAATACTGTTCTCCTTGTGGCACTGAGAGAGTTCTAAAGGGCAGAGAAGTCTCCAGGACAGATGCAGCTTTGATTTCTTTACTGGAGAGGCAAGTATCTGATAACTCTTCAGGGACCTTTCCACATTGGAGTCTTGGGAAAGAACCGATGCCTCTTACCCTGAAATATTGCCTGTGAACTAGTATGGGAAGAGAGGCCTCTAAATTGATCTCCTCTTCAATGGGAGTCCCAGAATTACCCAAGAAAACTGTCCTGGACATATTTCTGGAACTGTGTGCTTTGTTTAAATTCAACACGTATCCATTTAGTCTATTCATTTACTTATGAAAAATGTATTGACTTCCATGCTCTGCATGCAAGAAGCAAGATTGAATAAAATGAGGGACTCAGTAATCTCTTTTGATTTTTGTTGTGTTCCCACTGCTGTTATGGAACTTGCTTCTGTGATGGTGATACTCTGTTACTCTCTAAAATGTAGTAAGTATAGTGATAGAATTTTTGGTATCAATGGTGACTAGCACAGTGTCTGACACAAAAAACTTGTTTGGTGAATATTGTACTGAGCGGATTCAATATATTTGCTGTCTAGCATGTGAAACAAATGTTTGTGTATGAAGATAACAAAAAGTAACACAGGTAGTACTAAAATTAGGTATGAAGCTTAGTGATGATCAGCATTCAAGTAATAGCTCGTTAAATTCTTCCTCTTCAACTGGAGAAGAACTCTTATTAGTGGGATCAGGATTTCTTACCCTTCCATACTCACTCAATTCTTCATTTCTTCAGTTAACATTTGTTGAGTGTTTACCAGATTCTAAGACAAATCTGATGAATACTTTAGTATTCAACGTGTATTCTTTAACTAATTTTTGTAATGAAAGTGTCCCCAGTTCTATTCTTGGAGTTAAGGACCATTTGAGATCAGTGATCATAATGAACAGCTTCTGTGTAACAGGAGCTCAGCGAGGGCGTTATATCTTTGCTGTACAGGGCATCGGCCAATCACTTCATTAAATGAGCCAAGGTCGAAAGAGAAGAAGTCCCTGTATACCAGACACAATAAAATCTACTTATCCTTTTCAAAATATTATAATTTGACTCTGAATTACATTATCTTTGAACTGTTTTGGTGCAAAGTTCCCAGACACTGTTGACTTTTTTCCATCTTTGTCCATTATTCATATTCTTGGTCAGTTCTCAAATCTTTCTCTTTTTTGGAATTCTTAAACTTCTAGTGGGTTCCAGGATTCCTTCAAAGTCTATTTTCTAGATGTTTTTGGTAAAACATAGCATCATGGTCAGGATGACCTCTTATTCTTTCTTAAGTTTGGGCATCTTATTGTTCCTTGGCTCTTTCTTTTTTTTTATTACCAGATTCTGGCTAACCTTTGCCAATTTTTATTACATTCTTACTGTAAAATGTTAACCAATAACTCAGGGCTCTTTATTTTGAAAACCACATCTCAAGTTTTATTGGCAATTTTCTTATCCCAAAGCCAAGCAGATTCTTTAGAATTAGAGGTAAGTCAATGTCTAATTTCCAACATGGGAGCCAAAGAGACATGCATGTGGGACCATTTTTTGCTTTAACATGGAATTTTAGTGAAATCATCTGGCTTCGTTGTTTCTTGCCAACCATCATAGCAGTGATTGGGGTTGAGCCCTTTGGGCTGTTGTGTAAGTCAAATAGGATAAGCCCTCACATCACTGAGCTGTAGAGGGCAGGTGCCAGGAACTGCCAAAAGGCTGAGGAAGTGGAGGTGAGACTGGACTCAGGTGGGTCCTGGGGCTCTGGAAGATCCCAGGGAGCTCAGACTTACCTGGAAGGATCTCAGGTGGTTTAGATAGAAACAAAAGGCTCCCCATGACCTGAGTATTTCAGGATCCCTGAGTATCTCCTTGGGTGCCCCCCAATGGAGAAACTGAATAGAATAGCCCTGCTCTTTTTGTAAAACCCAGTTTTAAACCCCAACTGAAGGATTTCAGAAGCTAGTTTCAGCGGTTTTAAAGTTCAGGTTGGAGTTCCTCATACCCAGTTGTCCAAAACTAAAAGAATGTGAGGTGGAGCTAGTAGGGATGAGGACAGGAAAATGCATATATCGTGCGATGAAATGCCATTACAAGCATGTGATTGGTATTTTTCTAAGTGCGTTAGGTAAAAAGAAAAAGGAAATAACCTTTCTTATAAGTACTTTTTCTATGTCCAGCATGATAGAAATTCTGCCAGCTGTGAGGAGGGTTTGGCCTGGTATGTTGGTCCATGTTCATCTTTTTGTAGGCTCATTTGATCAAGGGACACGTGGTGTTAATTACATGCAAATGAATTGGCTATGAGGCAGAATAGTAATGCTGGTTTCCTATTCTTAGTTCCCGTTGTTGCCAGAGAACTGAATTACCTGGCAGAGTCTCAGCGCCTGCTTTTCTTGACCTGCAAAAATGACAATAATAGTCATTTCCTCGGTTGAGAGAGAAACAGCGTCTCAACAGACAACTGTGGCATATTGGAAAGAATGTGGGCTTTGGTATTTAGGAGAGCTTGGGTAGAGTAAAATTTATAGCATTTATTAACTGTACACCCTTGTCCCAATCATTTAATCTCCCTAAGCCTTAATTTCCTCAACCCTTAATTTCCTCAACCCTTACATGGGGACAATAATACCTGTCTCTCAGGATTGTTATGGGAACTGTTATGCTAAGAAATGACATGACATGCATAAAAGTGCTTTGCAAATTTAACAAACATTTAAGCTCGAGTCGATTTTTCTGCCCAGAACTCTGCTAGGGGTTGAAAATAAATTGGTAAAGAGCATACTCCCTGCCCTCAAAGAACAAGAAGTAGAAGAAAGGGGCAGAAATGTAAGTAAATTATTACACTGATTCTAACCCTGTAAGGCAATATAATTCATGGTGTTAAGCAGAAGGTGAAATGGAATGAATAAAGACCACAAAACGCCTAAACTAGAAAACAAAAGAGGAGTTAAGGATTACTAGGCAAACATTCGTGGGGGTTTAAAGTTGTCAAGTGGAAGGCACAGCAAATGTACGATGATTATTACCCTATTTCAGTTATTACCCAAACTCTATTCATATAATCTGACGATGGACCATTGGATCCCTTTAATAAGCAAGAGGTGTAATATAGAGAATTTTACTGTGGTCCTTTGAAACTTTTAGCATATTGTTTTAAAAATAAAAACGGAACACTATGTACATTAAAACGTCTGTTGAAAGAGGCATCTTAGAGCTGGATGGGAAAATGTGAGTGATGCAATGTGGTTTCATCTTGTAAACAACAAGATCATATTTACTAGCAGATATCTGATATCCATGTTGGCATCTGCTCATTCACTCTGGTAATCGTAATTAGGGGTTCTGTATCAACCATGTGAGCTGTATAGACAATCCTCATTGAGCCTGTGCAGGAGACTGCTGAGACCCCTCTCCTCGATTCCCTGCCCTGTTCAGAAGGTCCTAGGGAACCCAGAATCCCACGCAAGGGTTTTCCTTTCTTACTCTGAATCCCCTGCATGTGCTGTGTACGATAATGAAGCAGGGCCCAGCTTTAACTGGGCTTTGTCAGGATATGAGCAAACTTCGGTTCAGTCCAGCTTCGAAAGACTTTATTTAGTAGGCTTGAAAGGTTTTATTTGGATCCAGTCCATGTAGAAACAATAGAACCGCCCTGTACAGCCTCGCTGGGAAGCCCAATGCACACAGATGCAGGGGGATCTGTGCACTCCTCTGCCCCGGCACTGCCGTAACCTTCCCAATGCAGAAGGTAGGATGGAACCTATAGGGCCATCTCAGGAACTAAAGTGACTCTGGAATTTGAATTGAATGGAAATTTAGTAAATGATGATTGGATGATTGAATGAAATCTGCTCTCTTCTTATTTCCTATTGCAAATCAAATTAGGCCTGTGGGGCCTTTATAAAATCTATTTTTTAAAAAAGATTTTATTTATTCATTTGAGACAGAGAGATACAGAGAGAGCATGAGCAAGGGGAGAGGCGGAGGGCGAGGGAGAAGCAGACTCCCCACTGAGCCGGGAGCCAGATGCAGGGCTAGATACTAGGACCTGGAGGTCATGACCTGAGCAGAAGGCAGATGCTCAACCATCTGAGCCACCCAGGCACCCCTAAAATCTATTACATTGTAGGAAGAGTGTTTGCAATTGACAGAAGTTTTGAAATGTGAAATCCTCAATGTGTATTGCCTAACTTGACTCATTCTTCTTAACTAACAACCATTCATCCTTAACATTAAGGAATTTTTAGCATCCAAAAGTGCCACGACAGCTTGCTGACCAGCATAGTGACAAAGGAGGAAAGCAAACATTTTCTTGAAGACTTGTTCATTACTTGACAAGCATTATTCAGAGCCTCTCTGGGCTCATGCTTCTGTGGGACAGAGTGCAAAGAGCTGGGGATACGAAGATTTGTAACAAATTAACTTTTATTCCAGTATGTCTTTTGCTTTGGTGTTAAAGTAAAATGTAGCATCAGGCCAGTGATAGAGTGGGAGCATTCAAGTATACTGGGAGAGAAGCTGATTAGAGAAGCTGATTTAAGAAGACACCGGCGTTAGAAAAAGCCAGTTTCATTAACTAAGCAGGATGCCTCGGAGGGATCTCTGCCAGAACACATCGGTAGTAAAAATGATGACTCAACTAACAAAAACAAATCCAGGAGGACTTAAAATCTGACTTGGGACAATTTACTAGTGGAATCAACAGAATTTGACAGAATGGGTTATTAAAGACACAGCATACACAGAAAACCTCCTCAAAGGAACATGAGGAATTCTTTTTCTTTTTCTTTTTCTTTTTTTAAATAAAAACAAAGGAGTAAATCTTCCACATCCAGTATACTCAAGGCCGGGGCTTGCCAAAGGAGACATGAAGACTTCATGCACCCTATCCGAAGCTAACCCTGGACCACAATTTTGGTGAGCCTTGTTCTATCTGACTTCCTAGTTTTAGGGAGAAAAATGAACAGGGAAAATTAATCAAAGAATGCACCTTTACCTTACCTCTTCTGCCGGAAGATAGGCAAGGAGGGACCAAAGGAGCAATGAAGATTTAAACAAGTGCCCTTTAAAAAGATGTGTTTACTTTTTATTACAGAAACTTTTCTACAATCTCTTTATGATTTCACGTATATTATTATACACATACTAAATAGTTGCCTTATAATTGATGATATAATCAGGGTCCCCCTAAGACAAAATTCTAAGAGAAATGAATTATTTCCAGTTTTTCAGTTTCTGCCCTTCAGATGTTGGAGATCTAATTGCTTGAAGGTACTTGTGGGTGGAAAGAAACCAGGGAAAGTGTAATGATCTAAGGATGCAGCACAGAAGGCAAAATGTTTGCAGAAGTGTAAAGAAGATGGGAGGGCAGGGTGAGGATGGAAAGAGGGAATGTTCACGGCTTCATTTATTTATATAGGCTCTGTTGCTCTTTCATATTTCTGTTCCTTCGCCAAAACTGTATCGTTTGTAGAGTATGGAAGATTGACACAATCCAGAGTGCCAAACTCCTTGATCGTGCTTCTGCCAATATGAACTCCCATTCTAACAGTGTGGGGGCAACATCTCCTTGTGGTTTTGACTTGTATTCCTCTGATAATTATGATGTTCAGCATCTTTTCATATACCTGTTGGCCATTTGTACATCTTCTTTGGGAAAATGTCTGTTCAGGCCCTCTGGCCATTATTTAATTGGGTTGCTTGTTTTTGTTTTTGCTATTGAATTAAATGAGCTCTTTATATATTTTAGGTATGAATCCCTTATCTGATATATGGTTTGCAAATATTTTCTCTAATTCCATAGTTTTCCTTTTCATTTCTTTTGATAGTTCCTTTTGCCGTGCAGACGCTTTTCAGTTTGATGTAGTCCATTTGTTTGTTTTTGCTTGTGGTTTTGGTGTCATATCCAAAAAATCATTGCCAAGACCAATGTCAAGGAGTTTTTCCTTATGTTTTCTTTTAGGAGTTTTACAATTTCAGGTCTTACATTTAAGTCTTTAATCCATTTCTAATCAATTTTTGTAAGTGGTGAAAATAGGGGTCTAATTTCATTCTTTTCCTGTGAATATCGAGTTTTCCCAGCACCATTTATTGCAGAGATATCTTTTCCCCACTGAGTATTCTTGGCTCCCTTGTCAAGTATTAGTTGAATGTATAGGCATGGGTTTATTTCTGGGCTCTTGATTCTATTCTATTAGTTTTTGTGTCTGTTTTTGTGCATGTATCATACTGTTTTGGTTACTATAGCTTTGTAGTATAGTTTGAAATCAGGAAACATGATGCCTCCGGATTTATTCTTCTTTCTCAAGATTGCTTTGGCTATTTGGGATCTTTGGTGGTTCCACATGAGTTTTAGGATTTTTTTTCTATTTCTGGGGAAGACCACATTGGAATTTTGATAATGATTGCATTGAATCTGTGGATGGCTTTGGGTATTATGGACATCTTAATAATATTTATTCTGATAGACAAACATGGGCTACCCCTCCATTTATTTTTGTCTTCTTCAATTTTGTTCATCAGTGTCTTATAGTTCTTAGTGTACAAATCCTTCACCTCCTTGGTCAAATTTATTCCCAAGTATTTGGACTCTCTTCTAAGTGAAATGGGAGAACACTGGAAGGTGTTAAGCAGTGGTGGAGAAAAAGTCTATAATATATATGTTTGATCTTGTGTGGGGGATAATAATAGAGGGGAAAATGGGTGTGGAGAGGCCAATTAGAAAGCTTCATATCTGTCCAGTGTGGTGGGCAGAATTCTAAGGTGGTCCCCTAAGACTTCTACCCCTTATTGGGCATACCCTGTGCCATTTTCTTCCTTGAAATGGATATGGTGGGATATTACTCCTCTAATTACATTACTAATCAGTTAACTTTTAGGTAATTAACAGAGAGGCGGGCCTGACCTAATCAGGCGAGTCCTTGCTAGGGACTCCTAAAATCAGAGAGATTGGAAGTGTGAGAAGACCTATAAAGGGACCATGTAGCTAAGACCTGAGGCCAGTCTGAGAGCATTCTCCAGCTAATTACCTGCAAGAAAATAGGGGATGTTGGTCCTACAACCTCAAGGTACTAAATTCTGCTAATTATGTGAGCAAGCTTTGAAGAGGACTCTAAGGTACCAATGAAAACTCAGCTCTGGCTGATCTTTACTTTCAGTCTGGTGAGACCCTGAAGAGAGAATCCAGCCACACTGTGCCTGGACTTCTGACCAATAGAAACTGAGATAATAAACTTGCGTTGTTTAAAACTGCTAACTTTGTGGCAATTTGTTGAGCACCCAGTAGGAAAACGAACACATCCAGACAAAAGTCAATGATGGCATAGAGTAGACTAGGATAGTGCCAGTGGTAACAGAGGGAAGTAGACAAATGCAAGATAGAGCCAACAGAATTTGCTAATGGACTGAATGAGTACAGTGAGAAAAAGGAAGGAAACCAACATAATCTTTTTTTTTTTTTTAATGCAAGGGGGTAAAATGTGTGCTTTTTACTGAGATGGGTAATACTGGGGAAAGAATGTGTTTCAGGCATGCAGGAATTTCATTCTTTGCAGGATAAGTTTTTAAACTTTTTATTTCGAAATACTTAGGGATTCACAAGAGGTTGTAAAAATAGAACCACAAATACTACTTTGAAAAGTTAAATTTGAGCTGTTTATATGACTTCTAAGGGCAAATATCAAATAGAAACTGGGATATACAAGATGGAAATTCAGGGAAGTGGTCAAGACCAGAGATATAAATTTGATATTAACATGGATGGTACTTAGAGCTACCGTACTGAAGGGGATGTCCTAGGGAGACAATGGAGCTAAGGAAGAAAAAGAGCCATGACTGAGCCCTGGGGCATCCAACAGTAAGAGTTTGAGTGCAGAGGAAAAGCTGGCAAAGGGATATGACAAAGACTGTTCACTGCAAGTTGGAGGGGAACCAGCAAGGGGAGGAAAACTTCATTTGAAAGTTCCTGCAAATCCCTGTATTTACCCTGAAACTCTTGAATTCAAGTATATGTGTTTACTGCAGGACCACAAAGGGGTGGAAGAGGGATTGGGAAGGGCCTCCAGAGATTTGTTGAAGTCTCTAAAGTTTCTGTGAATGACAAATTGGGGTTAAAACACCATATTCATATGATTTAAGTGTAAATGAGTGGAAACATATGGATTATATTTTTTTCCAATTGCACTGAGTTTAACAATTAAGCACAAAGGGTGCTTGGGGCAAAAGGCTTACTGGGGCTTTATTAAATCCTAAATATGGGGGCAGTGGTTAGAGAATAGGCAAGTTAAACAAACAGTGCAGGTTGCCCCAAGAGATGGAATCTGGATTTTATTCTCTCTCTGTCCCTCCATCTTTCCAGGTCACCTTCTCTCTGTCGCTGTTCCTGTCTGTCCTGGTCTTCCTCCCCCAACCATCTCCGTGTTCAGACCACCATCTGGGTGCTCATGGGCATCTTGAAAGCACATTTTCCAGCTGTCTAAAAGCAACAGCCAGAGTCCTCCTCTGTTTGTAGAATTCCATCCATGGTTTCCAATTCGAGGGGAGAAAAAAATCAGTAGCAGGTGTTGCAGCTCTTTGGGGAGTGTTGTTTATTACGGCTATTCTCTGAAGAAATATTAGGACTCATGCTACGGCGGATAATATATTGCTTCATATAATTTTGCATTATGAACTTTCCTTTGTTCCTTCTTCCAGCCTTTCTACTCTTTCCCTAGACCCCAACTCGCTCTTTTCGAGACAAGCTCGGTACAAAGGAATTAAAAGCCCTTTTCCATTTGTTGTTAAGTGTGGCTGAGGAATGTGTTCATAACTTAGTTGAACACTGTCTGACGACAGAAATTACATAACGGCTTTGGAGTCGAGACTGAGCTGTGGGCAGGGTGATGGACCTCGTTCTAGGGGCTTCTGAAGATGTCATAGTGCTGTCTCGGATGAGAGAGTAGAAAGTAGACCGCAGAAGTCAAAGTCAAAACTAAATGGATATATTTCTTATTACTATCTTTATTTGGAACTGGAGACTCATGGAAATACTACAAGCAGTTAGAGAAGACCACACAGGCTAGGAAGTTTGAGCAGAGCAAAGGGCAAGCTGAAACATCGTCACTGGCTTCCCTACGGCTCTGTGGGAATGGCAGCAGGGAATCCTAGAGTCCACGGTGCTTACTATGGTCCAGGAGAAAGACGAGTGATTTCTTTTTTAAATATTTTATTTATTTGTTTTAAAGTATACAGTCAAACGAATTTCAACTTTTAGTTTTATACAGCTGTGTAGCTATCACCACAGTCCATCTCTAGAAGGGCGCCTGGGTGGCTCAGTCGGTTAAGCCCCTGCCTTTGGCTCAGGTCATGATCCCAGCATTCTGGGATATAGGTCTACATTGGGCTCCTTGCTCGCCGGAAAGCCTGCTTCTCCCCTCTCCCTCTGCCTGCTGCTCCCCCTGCTTGTGCTTTCTCTCTCTCCCTCTCTCTCTCTCTTAAATAAATAAATAAGATCTTTAAAAAAATCCACCTATAGAAGAGGTCCATCCTATCAACAAGGTTCTTCCTGTCCCATTCCATACCTACCCGGATTTCCAGCCACGGGCAACCTCCTGCCTGCCTTTTATCACTGGCCTTTTATCACTGGAGTTAATTTGCTTATTTGTTTAGAATTACATATAAATGGAATTAAAGCATATATATTGTTTTTAAAATCTGGATTTCTTCACTCGGCATAATTATTTTAGGATTCCCCGTGTTGTAGCATTTATCAGTATTTTGTACCTTTTTATTGCTATGTGGCATTCCATGAATGAATATAGATCTTTTTGTCTGTTGATGGATTTTTGGGTGGTTTTCATTTGGGGCTATTATGAATAATACTGCTATAAACATTCTTTTATTTTTTCTGAAGAATTATTTATTTGAGAGAGAGAGAGAGAGAGAGAGAGCAGGCAAGTAGAGGTAGGGGCAGAGGGAGAGGGAGAGAGGATCTCGGAGGAGTCTGCCTTCGGGCTTGATCCCAGGACCAGGACATCATGACTTGAGCGGAAACCAAGAGTTGGACTCTGAACTGACTGAGCCACCCAGACGCCCCTACAAACATTCTTTTAAAAGTCTTTGTGTGGACATGTGTTTTTGTTTCCCCTCATTAAATACCAATAAGGGGTAAGTGTACATTTTTCTTTGTAAGATACTGTCAAACTCTTTTACACAGTTGTACCATCGTACACATCATGAACACTTCCTGTTGCTCCACATCCTTGCCAACATTTGCTATTTGAAGTTATATAAATTTTAGATATCTTAGTGGGTGTGTAGTTCACTGTGGTTGTTTTTCTTTTTAAATTGTGGTAAAAGGTCCATAACATAAAACTTACCATTTTATCCATTTTTAAGCATATAGTTCAGTGGCATTAAGTACATTCAAAGTGTGCAACCATGACCACCATTCGGTTCCAGAACTTTCTCATCATCGTAAACAGACGCAGTACCCATTAAAAAATAGCTCCCCATTCCCTCCTTCCTCTCTTCCTTCTAGTTGGAATATCCAATATTTCTAAAAATATTTTAAAAGTAACAAAAATATTGCCTCTGTGTAATTTAATAAATATTCAAGAAAATATAAAACATTGTCTTACCTCAATATAATGTAACATTTGAGTGAAGACATCATAGAGGTCCATTAGACATGAACGTGGAACTTTCTACCACCCTTGAGATCACGCAGAATATACAAACAAGACAGAGATTCAGAGCAGTGAGAACGTGCATCAAATTCTTTCTCAGAGGATGCCCTTTTTTGTAAATTCATGGTTTCATGATATTTTTTAGAATATTAATATTTATAATAAACTAGAAATTATATCCTTGTAAATATTTAAACTCGTAATGAAAATTATGTACATGAACTTAAAACTGTGTGAGAGAGGGCCTAGTTTAACAAAATTCTTTAAATAGAGTTAAATTTTGAGGAACACCATTCTAACCCATATGTATATAAAAATTATGACTATTTCTTTTTTTTTTTTTAAAGGTTTTATTTATTTATTCGACAGAGAGAGAGACAGCCAGCGAGAGAGGGAACACAAGCAGGGGGAGAGGGAGAGGAAGAAGCAGGCTCATAGCGGAGGAGCCTGATATGGGGCTCGATCCCATAATGCCAGGATCACGCCCTGAGCCGAAGGCAGATGCTTAACCGCTGTGCCACCCAGGCTCCCCCTATGACTATTCCTGCCTCTGGTAGGACTTTACTTTGAGTGAGAGCTCCATTCTGGGATTTGTAAGGGAGGAGCACTTGATGGAGAGGGTAAGCTGGGCAGCTCCCCCCAGAACACGGCTGAAGAGAAGCATTTGACCATCTTCTTGGCTCTAACCTTCTTGCCGACTCACCAGAGCATCAGGGAACCAGTGAGACTTGGGAGCCGTGAGTTAGTTCCAATTGATTGGAGCTGCTCAGCAGTGGACAAGCCAATACTGATAATGGCCACAGCCTCCCTGGAGCATCTTTGCTTTTTCCCTTCTCCCTGCCAGCCTGGCCTTCAACCCTATTAAAAGCACTCCTGGGCACTGTGGTGTCCTCCTGATTTTACTCATATTTAAATGAGTGCTGAATACCAAGTAAAGAAATCACTCAATTGTTCTGTCATCAGTGAGGAATAGTGTTCTGACGAGGATACTCTTCCAGCCCTGGTTGGCTGCATGCACATTCTCTCAGGTGGATGTGGGAGGACCTGGAACTCTCTAGCAGCGAAGATGTTGAGCCTCTCTCTGTGATTCTCACTCTCATTTTTTGGGAACCATCTTGAGGGCTAGGGCAACATGATATGTTTCTGTGCAGAGTGTCACATTTTATTATTTTTAAGGGGCTTTTCACACCTTATTGATGTTTTTTTTAATCATCACCACTCATGTTCCATGTTGGGGCCTAAGTCTGCTGCTAGGCAGTTGGCCATTTCTCCAGAGCCAGTCTTCTGGAGATGCAGCAAGGAGTTCTGAGGTCTCTGGTGTTCACTCAGCAGTTACTGGCTGCACAAGTCTTGGGGTGCTGTAATTCTGCAGGACCTGTTGGGTCTGGCCTGACGGATTTTGGCTCCGGCTTCCAGTTAGTCTGTGACAATGGATGAAATCTGTTGGTTTTTTTCATTCTCTTTCCTCTACTTGAAATACTTGGAGCTGTACACACAACAAAAAAACTTTTTTTCCGGAAACTCATGTGGACTGGTTGTTTACCCTGCTTCAGCACCTGGTAGGGGAGCAGGTGAGCCCAGAGGTTGGGAAATGAGAATGGGGGCTGGATGGGAAGGGGAGCTTAGTGAAATCCTTCTCATTTGTGCTAAGAAGAGGGTTAGTGCCAGGCAGAGATAGGATAAAGTCTTGGAAGAGGGTGGTCAATGGGGAAGAAAAGGAGAAGATTGGGTAGGGTCATCTGACCTGTGTGGAGAGGGGGTCTTCTTCCAGCTTTGGGTGCTGTGGTTGTGGTCTCCTCACTGTGCTAGGCTCCCGTGGTTTCCTGGTCACCACCATAGCCATGCACAAGTCTCCCAGATGATCATCCCAGGGGACCTGTCCTCCCTCTATACACCTCTCCCCAGAACAACAAGGAGCCACAGCCCTTCAGCTTTGATCAACAAGGTGCTCCCCCAGCTAATGGTGGTTGTAAGGAGCATAGACCTCACAAAACACCACTCCTGACTTTCTTTGGTGGGGTGGGGGGAGATGCTGTGGAAGCCTAGATGCTCTGGTTGGACAAAGGAGCTGTTTATTTAACACCCCCAAAAAGCCTTCCCAAAGTGGCTCACCACTCCTCATTTCCTCAGGTTCAATTCTAGTGGCACAAATAGCAGGGAGAAGTTGTTTCCTCTGAGCCATTCCCCAGGGTGGTCCCTATTTTGTGGTTTTGCTATTGCTTCTCATCCTTTATCATTACCTAGAAGTTTTCATGTCTTACCTAAATCCTTCCATGGTAATGTGGCCTTATTTACATTCCAGTGGAGACACGAAACATCTCACTTCCCTCCAACAACTTCCCCATACATATGTTTTTGTATGGCCCATGAACTAAGAATGTTTTTTTATACTTCTTTCTTCAAATTTCCCCAATTTTACTTGTATTCATTTGTGGTGTGTGTGTGTATGTGTGTGTGTATCTCTGTGTGTGTGTTCTTAGTTCTAAACAGTTTTATCACATGCACAGGCTGGTTTATCAACCACCAACCACAGTTAAGATACAGCATAGTTCCATGACCACAAGGATCCCTCATGTTGACTTTTTATAACCAGAGGTCTCCCACCTCTCTACTTACCCTGACCACCACTGCACTGTTCTCCACTCCTCTCTTTTTCTTTCTTTTTCTTCCCACAAATGCTATATAAATGGAAACATAAGATATGTCGCCTTTTAGGGTTAACTTTTTTCACTCAGCATAATCCCCTTAAGACTCGTCCAAGTTCTTGTGTGTATCAGTAGTTCATGTTTTTCATTGGTGAGTAGAGTCCGAAGGGAGGGGGTATCCAGGTTTACCTAACCACCCATCCAGTGAAGGGCTTGTGGGTTGTTTTTAGTTTGGGGACACTTCGAATAAAGCTGCTTGGAACATTTGTCTACAGGTTTTGTGTGATTCTAAGTTTTTATTTCTCTGGGATAGGTGCAGAACTATGCAACCGCTTGGTTGTGTGGTGATTGTGTGCTTAGTTTTATGAGAAACTGCCAAGAGCGGGTGTTTCCCACCAGCAATGTATGAGTTATCTGGGGTCGGCCATCCTCACAGCATTTGCTCTTGTTCTTTTTATTTTAGCCATTCCGATGCATATGACGTGAGAGCTCACTGTAGTTTTAATCTTCAGTTCCTTGATAGCTAATGATGCGTATTATCTGCTGTGCTTATTTCCCATCTCTGTATCCTCTCTACTGCGATGTCTGTTCATGTTTTCCCCCACTTTCTAATGCGATTTTTTTTTGTTTTGTTTATTTGATTGTTAAGATTTGAGAACTCATATAGTCCAGGCACTATGTCTTTGGCAGATGTGTGGTTTGCAAATATTTTATCCTAGTCTATCATTTGCTTCCTATTCTCTAAAGGCTCTTTCACAGAGCAAAAGTTTTGAATTTGAGGTCCAGTGTATCCATTTGGTGTCAGGTCTAATTCAAGTTGAAGTCATCTTTGCTTTAGTCTTCGATCCTGCAGATTTCCCCAAAAGCTTTAGTTTTACATTTTACATTGAAGTCTGTGAGCCCTTTTGAGTTAATTTTTGTATAAGGGTGAGGTTTGGTTTGAAGTTGTATGTCTGTGTGTGTATGTGTGTCTGTTTAACCTGTGGACGCCAATCATTCCGGCACTATGTATACCACTTGTTGAAAAGTTTATCTTTCCTCCATTGCATTCCTTTTGCACATTTGTCAAAATCAATTGGGCAGGTGCGTGTAAGTCAGTTTCTGGGTTCTCCTTTCTGTTCCATTGATCTACCTGTCTATCCCACTGCCAGTGTCACATGATCTTAATTACTGTGGTATAGAAGAGGCCTTACTATTGGGCAGAGTGACTCCTCACACTTCTTTTTTGAGATTCTCTCTGCCATTCTAAGGCCTGTCTCTGTCCATATTTTCAAATAAAATTTCTGAGATTTTAATAGGAGTTACATTAAATTTTTATTAAATCTCTTTATCAACTTGGGTAGAATTGATATTTTCACTATATTGAGGCTTCCAGTCCATAAACACAGCATGTCTTTCCACTTGTTTAACTCCTTTTTTATTTCTTTCATCACCCTTTTGTAATTTTCAGCATGCAAATCCTGGGCATACTTTGTTAAGTTTTTGCCTAAGCAGCTGATTTTCTTTGAAGCAGCTGTAAATGGTGTTTATTTTTTAATTTTGTTTTTTACATGTTCATGGTTAATATATAGAAATGCAATTAATTTTTATGTGTTGCTCTTGTATCCAGGGACCTTGATGAACTCACTTATTAGTCCTAGAGGTTCTTTTCTGTAAATTCCTGGGATTTTCTTTTCTTTTTTCTTAAGATTCATTTCTTTATTTGAGAGAGAGAAAGTGGGAGGGCAGAGGGAGAGGGAGAGAGTATCATAAACAGACTCTGCGCTGAGCCCAGAGCCCAACATGGGACTTGATTTCATGACCCTGAGATCACGACCTGAGCTGAAATCAAGAGTCAGGTGCTTAACCAACTGTGCCACTGAGGCACCCCTCCTGGGATTTTTCTACATAGACAATTATAGCATCTGTAAATAGAGATAGTGTCATTTCTTCCTTTTCAATATATATTGTATGTATGTATGTATTTCCAATATGTATTTTATTTTCTCTTCTTGCCTTATTGCGTGGCTAGCCCTTCCAGTATTATGTTAAATAAAAGTGGTAAGAGTAGACATCCTCGACTTGTTCTCCATCTTAGGGGGAATACATTCAGTCATTCACCATTAAGTATGTTGTTGGCTGTAAGATTTTTGTAAGTGCTCTCTATCATGTTGGGGTAATTCCCTTTTATTCCTAACTTGTTGACAGTTTCATCATGAATGGGTATTGGATTTTGTAAAATGCCTTTTCAATGTCAGTTGATACTATCATATGACTTTTATCCTTCAGTCTGATGATCTGGTGAGTTACACTGTTTGACTTCTCAATATTAAACTAGCCTGTGATACCTGGAATCAATCCCATTTGATCACAGTGCATAATTTTTAAAAATATTTATATTAATGTATAATTCCATGCCAAAAGAATTACCCACTTAGAGTGTACAGTTCAGTGGGTTTTAGTATATTAATAGAATTGTGAAACTGTCACTACAATCTAAGTTTCAATCTTTTCATCATCCCAAAAGGAAACCCTGCATACACCAGCAGTTTTTCCTTTCCCCCACCAACCCCCAACCTAGGCAACCACTAATCTACCACTGAGTAAAAGATGCCAGTCTTTAAAGACCACATATTTTGTGATTCCTTGTGTAATTCAAAAAATATATTGTTGGATTAGATATGCTAATATTTTGTTGAGGATTTTTGCTTCTAAGTTCATGAGGGATATTAATCTATAGCTTGTCTTTCTTTCTTTCTTTCTTTCTTTCTTTCTTTCTTTCTTTCTTTCTTTCTTTCTTTCTTTCTTTTTCTCTGTTTTTACCTGTTTTAAGTATTTTTATAAGACTAACCTCATAAGATAATTTGGGAAGTGTTCAGTTTCTTGTAAACCACACACGGTGGGGTTGTGTACATGTCTTTTCTTAATCCACTCTGTCAATCTCTGTCTTTTAATTGACCTATTTATATGTTCTACATTTAGAGTAAGTATTTATTTGTTCAAGCTTTAGTCTGCCATTTTAGTATTTGTTGTTTGTTTGTTTCCTCTGTTGCTTATTCTTCTGTTTTTCTGTTTTCACCTTCCTGTTGGTTACCCAAACATTTTCTAGGATTCCATCTTAAGTGTTTACAGCATTTTTGTGTTTCTGTATCTATAGTTCTTTTAGTGCTATGGGTCTTAAAATATACACATGTGTCACAGCCTACTGAAAAATAACATTTTTCTACTTCAACTCAAGTGTGGGCCTTACTTCCATTTATGTCCCTTACCTTTACACTTTTAAATATCATTGCCTTGAGCGTCAGGTGTTATAATTTTTGTACCCATTAAATATGCCTTATAAAATTCAAGATGAAAAGGATTGTCTATTATATATATCCATATTTCTGCTCTTTCTATTGTTCTTCCTTCTGGCTTCTCTAAGATATCCTTCTTTCTGTTAGAACTTCCTTTACCCATTCTCTAAGGATAGGTCTGCTAGTAACAAATTCTTTTAGTTTCTATCACCTGAGAATGCCTTTATTCCTTGTTTGTTCCTGGAAGGGTAGTTTCCTTGGATAGAAAATTTGTGACTGACAGTTCTTTTCCTTTACCACTTCAAAAATAGCTTCTATGGTTTCACACGAGAAGTATGTTGTCATTGGAGTTTTTTCACTACAAGTAATACATTATTTCTCTCTGAATGCTCTCAAGACTATTTTCTTTGTCTTTCGTTTTTGGAAGTTTAGTTATGAGGTGTCTTGGTGCAGATTTCTTTGATTTTATCCCATTTTGAGTTGACTCAGATTCTTGAGTCAATAGATGCATGTCTTTCATCACATTTGGGATGTTGTTTCTTCAAATACTCTTTCTGTCCTAGTCTGTGTCTCCTCTCTCTCTCTGTGATATCCAATATTGGATCTTTTGGTATCGTTGCATGGGTGCCTGGGACACTGTTCACTTTTTTCCAATCTGTTTTCTCTCTACTGCTCAGGTTGGGTAAGTTCTATTGATCTGTATTCCAGTTCACCAATTCTATCCTTTGCTATCTCAACTGTACTAATAAGCATATTCAGCAAGTCTTAAAATTTCTAGTATTTTATTTTTTGGTTCTATAATTTCCATTTTGTTCTTTTTAAGTAACTCCTATTTCTTTCATGAGATTTTCTGTTGTTGTTTTTTTCCCATTTGTTTCAAAAGAATTTGTAACTGTATACCAAGGCTTTTTAGGATGGCTCTTTTTAAATCCTTATCAGATAATTCTAACATTTCTGTCATCCTGGTGTTGCCATCATTTGATTGTGTTTTGCCATTCAAATTGTGATTTTCCTGGTTCTTGTTAAAATAGGCGATTTTCTTTCTTTTTTTTTTTTTTAAGATTTTATTTATTTATTTGACAGAGATAGAGACAGCCAGCGAGAGAGGGAACACAAAGGGGGAGCGGGAGAGGAAGAAGCAGGCTCACAGCAGAGGAGCCTGACGTGGGGCTCGATCCCATAACGCCAGGATCACGCCCTGAGCCGAAGGCAGACGCTTAACCACTGTGCCACCCAGGCGCCCCAAAATAGGTGATTTTCTGTTGTATCCTGGACATTTTTATTATTGTGTGAGGAAAGTCTGGATCCCATTTAAATCTTTTATTTTCGTATGCAACTCCCCTGTTTAGGTTCACTATGCACAACCTGACCTACTTTCATGGGCTGTAGTTACTATGGCAAGTTTATCTTCAGAAATTTGCCAAGCTAATTCAGTGTATCTGGTACAGCTGAAACTCCCACTGGTTGCTGCTCAGGAAATTTAAGAAGTTTTCCGGGCTGCCTGCATTCTAGGTGGAGAAAGGGATGTCTGGCCTATTGAGAGGAAGAGACTTCCTGGTGCAGGTCGTCTATAATGCTGAGGACCCCTCTTCATAGTGCTGCCTGGCTACCTGATGTCTCTAGATATGAGAGAGAAGTCTCAGGCCTGTGGAGACACAGGTGGGCTGGCCACTTACTGTAACTGAACACTCTTTTTAGGTAGCCCTGGCTCCCTAGTGTCCCTTGGTGGGGAGAAAATTCTGAGATCCAGTAGGGAATACAGTATTTCCCAAAGGGGGCTTATGGTGGTGAGGTCTCCCTCGATGAACTTCCGGGCTGACTTCCTGGCATCTCTGGGTTAGTGGAGAGTCCCATTCCTGGTGAAGAAGAGGAGCACCTCTCCTGACCACTTGTTGTCAGTGAGACCCTCTTGCTCTTGGCAGGTCTGTCCTTCAATAAAGGGGAAATAAATCTACCTGAGCCACGTTCTGTTGCTAGGTTGGGGGTCAGGAAACATGAGGTCTGAGTCATCTTTTTCTGTGGGATGGGAGTTTGCAAGAGCCACTACCACTGTGTTATTCTTCCAATGCTGGGGTCTCTTACCATTTTGTCTTCTTCTTTATACCTTTCAAGGTTCTCTTTTGGTTGTCCCTGGAATGATTTCCAAGGCTTCAGGTTATGAAGGAGCAGAGAGAAACAAATCTATACCATCTTGTCTGGACCAGAAGTTCCTAATATATGTTATAAATGGAATGCCTAAAAACAAGTAGATTATTTTTTAAACAGAATTTTTTCAGGAGGTGAGTAGTTGGCAAGAACATACATAGTCCCAAATTATTTGTTGAGAACTGCGTATAGCAAATGAGCTGAGGTTCTGGTTGTAAAAAACGCACCATTCTCCATAAATCTGCCTTTGAGCAGGCCTTTCATCTTCAGCTAGAACAGAGCCAGCACATAGTTGGTCTCAATAAATACTTGTTGAATGAGTGAAATAATAGATGGAAATTAGAGTCTCAGGGCTCCTGGGAGGCTCAGTCAGTTAAGTGTCTGCCTTTGGCTCAGGTCATGATCACAGGGTTGCTGGGGTCCAGTCTTGAGTTGGGCTCCCTGCTCAGCAGGGATCCTTCTCCCTCTACCTCTGTTGCTACCTGCCACTCGTGCTCTCTGTCTCTAATAAATATATAAAATCTTAAAAAAAAAAGAAAATTAGTCTCTCCCCCAATTTCATTAGATAATTCAGTTGGTTAAATAAGGGCTAGGGGGTTTGGAATATGACATACATTTTTCTTGGGTTTGCCTAGTGATTTATTTTCCTGATTCTGGACATGGAAGAATCACCAAAAAATCTATAATTAACACATCAAAAAAAATTGAATGTGTCTTGTCATTGTATTAGGGACTAAAAGTTCTTGAAAAATGAATAAAAAAAGGTAGATCCAGAGACAGTCAGAGTTCATGCAGAAGAGATTGAAGAACATCTGTGATTTGGTAGATTGGTACAGCTCAAGGGCTTGATCCAAGCTATAACATTAATTACCAATAATTTTAAGTGACTTGAGATTAGAGTTCTTAAGCAATTGGAGCTCCTGATGTTCTGTTAATGTAGACAGGCAAAGGAAGGGATGTTCCCTGACCCACAGAAGACAGTGTTCGAAGTGATCCACCCTTCCCAAGACAGTACCCCAGAGGAAGCCAAGAACGTACCATCAATTGCCAAGTTAATGTTATTTCTCTTGGTGACCCAAATAACTCCCCTTCCCTTCTGAAGTCTGGAGTCTGAGGACATCTCTGAGAAGTTGCTACTTTAGATCCTTGCCCTCCTGCTTCACAGCCTGACTTGCATTTCCTCTATCTGATAGACAGACCTGTCACAGCCCTTCCCCGAGTGAACCTCACTGCCAATCACCTTGTGAATCTCTCACCCCTGGAACACAGCTGGGTCATCCGGGGCATGCACTGCTCCACCCCGTGGACCTGGTTTTGGTCCCTGACAGCAGACCCTAGCCAGAGGCTTCGTCTCTCTGCATTCCACTGCTGATGAGCTCCAGCGTGAGAAATTGGAGGGGAATGGCACAGGCCTCTGTCTACAGACTTCAAACACTAACAGCAGATGAGGCCTGGTGTTGGTTAAGGGCCATTTGCAATTGCAACTCTCTGTTTCAGCTGTACTTTTTTATGTTTCCCATTACCCACCCTGCCCCACCTCCCTCACACATGCCCCGGAGATGGATTGTGCAGGCACACACCGTCTGCAATAGCTCAGGGGGAGACGGAGGCCTGCCTTCACTCCGCACGTGTGTCATTTTTGTACAGAGGACACTACAAGTGAGCCCTCGTCAGCGGGATACCACGTTATCCTTTTCTTCTATGGCTCTGGGCAAGGCTGAGCCCCTAGCACTTTCCATCTTGCCCTGTGCTGCTCGATAGCATATTTGATGACTCTACATCTGGGGAAGAGAGGAACTGGTTGTGCCACACTGGGGTTCCACTGACGAACCTCACCTGTGAGCAGGGCTGGACCAGCAACATAACTGTCACTGAACGTCCACACGTCAGAGACAGAGTGCCATGTTCTTCCTCATGGCAGGGGGAAGAGGGACAGCTGCCTATCCCACCAAGAAGGTGGTGAGACTGAATCCATGAGCTGAGATGCCCAGGGGTCCTGATCAGGTGGCCTGAGGAAGTGTAAGGTCATTGACAGGGCTTTCCTACACAGGCGGCTCCCTTCTCTAACTTACTGCTTTCTAGACTTCTGGCCCTAAAAGTTTTTATTGAACTGCTAGGTCCCCAAGGAGAGATAATTTTGGGAATTAATTCTTAAGAAATACAATTTCAAGTTATGAGGAGTATGGGGAGGGGGGAGAAGGAGGAGAGAGTTACAGCATAAATGTGTTTCATTTTGTTGAAAAAAATCAATATTGCTCAAAATTTACTTTGAAATTTGGAAAGTTTTGTGTTAAAAAAGCATGATCTATATGGAGTCAAATGGAAAATTTTTTGTTTGCATTTCAGTGACAGAAGAGGGTCCTTCGAGGACTCTTAGACTTGACTTTAGGCTGCCACGAGTTAGTCCACAGGAATAACAATCACTGTGCCCGTCGCAGGGTGCATAAGGGAGACATTGAGAAAGCACCTCACCTGTGCCTCTTGAGGGATGGCAGGCCCGGGGCGGGGGTCCCCTGTGGGGCTGAGGCAGATTGGAAGGAAGAAAGAGGACTTCCCAGGAAAGGGGGATTTTGCCTTTATAAAGTATTAGGCAAATCACCATGATAACCTCACTAAAAGCTTATCACCGAGAGATTGGGTGTCTACAAATGTGTCTGAGGAGTTCACCAATGAATGGTTCTGTATCTGTTCTTCTGCTGTAAAAATCATCAGAACTCTATCATGAAACCAATATTCCAACAAACCATTTTTTTTTCTTCTGAGGGATTCTGGGTATGAACGATACCCATGCACTATTTTAGAATTCCACATAGGATGTAAAATGTGGTTTTAACTAGATCTTCTCTTCTTTGACCTCAGAGGTAAACAGGGCAGTAAAGCCATTTTATAGATGAAAAAACTGAGGCCGAAAGGGTTTGAAAGACTTGCCCGGGATGACCTGGCTGCTGGGGCAGAGCAGAGACCATCCTCCCCATTTCCTTGTGGTTCATCACTGCCTTTCTCCGCCATGCTTCGTGGCCTCCAACCAAAAAGGACATCATAATGCATTTCCATGGCGTGTGGCTTACTCCATCTTTCACTAATTAAAGATATAAATATAGATTGGTACTAAGAATGCAGTGAAGAGTTTAGAAATGCTGATATGTGCTTATTTGACATCTAACAATACAAAGCTGGCACTTAGCCAGCTGCGAAACCTAGAGATGCAGCCAGGTCTAAAGTCTACTGAGTAAGATGGAAAGTCTTTGAAGTATTCTGTTGTGTCATTGACATTCAGCTAAGTTTTTTATTTGACTCCCCAACGTCTCCTGACTTTTTATATATAAAAATGTTTAAATGTAAAAAAAAAAAAAGCTCTGAGTAATATTGATTTTTTCCCCCCAGAAATCCTGTCCTCGGGGGTCTCTGTATGTGAGAGAAGCAGCCATTTGTATTCGGGCCGAATACAAGGAAAAGAGCACAGTGACCTTTTACTCACAGAAATCACTGGAAACTACCCTGAGACTGTGTGGGGTGGGTGCCCTGACACGCTATGCCCTGCCCAGGGGACAGTGTTCCTCCCCACTCCCTCCTGTGTGCTGACAGCCATGGCGGGATGCCCATCTCTACAGAGCCCAGAACTCAGCACCTGCTCTGTGCCTCCATCAACCGCGGTCCCACTGCCAACCCAAGTGACAACTGCAACACGAAGTAGATTGAGGACCTTGGAGCAATGTCCCTGCAGAATGTTCAGAGCGCAGCTCTGCTCTCATCCAGTCCAACCCTCCCTTGATCTTATAACCCTCCGAGACTGACGGCAATGTGAGCAGACATGCCACCTAAACCCAAGAAATGTTCTGGCCTCCAAAGCAATCTCTGAGGATTAGCCTCTAAATTAAGAAATGCTTCTTCATTAGAAACAAACATTTCAGCTGGAACGAAGTCTTGGTTGGAACACAGGTATGACACTCATTAAAGATCGTCCTCTCTCTTCTCTTTTGGCCCCTGATTTAAATCTGGGTCAATCTGCTTCTCTTTACATTTCTAAATCAGAGACCGGATGATAGATTTTTTCGTAAGGGTCCTTTTTCACCATTGAAAGGCTCTCTGGCTCATTGACATTGTAGGGTTAGTTTTTTTGTTTTTTGTCTTTTGTTTTGTTTTGTTTTTGTTTTTGTTTTTGTTTTTTGGTTTTATTTTCACTTCACATGCACTTATTTGAAAAACAAATCTTGAGATTTTTGCCATTAGGCTCCCTGCCTATAAAACCGTCCATGCTCAGAGTCTCTCTCTCGGGGGTGCCCTGCAGGTGCCAGAGGCTCGGCAGCTGTGGCACTTACATGCTGATGGATTTAGGGAATGGAAGGCACTTCAGACTGAGATGACCAATGAGATACACTTTACAACTCAAGTCGAAGCTTATGTTAAAAATTAAAAGGCCTTTATAGGTGCCTTTTGTTTCCCCCCTGAGTCTTCTAAATCAGGAAGACAGCTTGCAGCAGCCCACTCGTTGGGTATTTCTTGCATGGCCTGGCTCCCCGAAAAACCAGGGGCCAACACATTTGCCCTGTTGGAACAAGGAAGGGAGAGGGTAGCCGAGAGAGGCTGCTGCAAGGTCAGTCTCCTGCAGGAGAAGGTCGATGGCTTTTCCAAGTGGGCTTTGGCAGCCAGTGATGTCACCTGCATTTCCAAACTTCTTTGTGACTTCTATTCTCCTAAGGTGGCAGCCCTGAAAAATAGAGCCACTAATGAGGTGGTGTGGCTCTGGCTACCGTTCCAAGCAGAACTAGTAAACATACCAGCAAATGGTTGCCTTGCGGTGAAGACGATTTCAACTGTAGGCCAGTGAGAAAAGAAGGTCTAATGGAATGGAAGGTGTGGTCCAGTTGCGAGTAGGAGCTCTGATGTGTAGCAACTAGGAGAGCGCTTGCCACTTTATCAGCCTGGTGTTGTGATGGTAGGACACAGTTCCAGGGCGTGCAGGAGACATACACTCTTTCCCCAAGGTCTAGTACCACTATGTCTAAAAGGAACCCGGCAAGAAACCTTTATTTTGAGAGGGAGCTGCAAAGAGCTTGTCATCTTTATTTCGAATATTCAAATGCATTAAAATAACCTTATTGAAAAGAAATAACCTTCCCAATAAACAAGCCCATGCATTCATCATGTAGCAAAATTCGTCCTTCACGTTCAATATTATGCCTCCAAACTTCTTTACAGCACTTTATAAGCCGTCATCCATCAGCGCAGAACATGTGGGGCTGGTGTTACCAGAGCGTGCAATGTATTTGGAACATTCTCTGTACAGCAGCCTTGCTGGTAAAGGTCAATAATGGGGAGCATGCTCCTTTCAACAGCACATCTGTTGAAGACCCTATGCAAGGTCTTTGAAGATTTGCATGTTTACTAGCAGCAGTAAAACAAAGAAAAATGGAAATGTTAAAGAAGCTTTAGATGGCTAAACTCCCAGGACCAAGTGAGTCTGGGTCTTGAGCATAAATTTCCTCGGAGAGGGACTTTGAAGTTCGTCTCAATCTGTGAAATTCTAGGAATGGTCTAAATTTGCTCTTCAACAGCTGGTGGAGATAATTACAGCAGCAAATGGTATGGATACGTCCATTTGTTCATGAATTCATTCATTAATTCAAGACAGTTTTATTGAAAGTCTCCTACTCAGAAGAAAATGGTCTCAACCCTTTAAGGAATAGAGAGGTGAGAGAGTCCTGGTTCCCAAATACGTCAGCATGCGCTTGGGAGAGGAGGGTCCCTAAGTACATAATGGCAGAAAGTGATACATGGAGATAAACATCATAAGCTGTATCCGATCCAGAAACGGAAAGGTGGGCGGTGGTGTACTTTGGGGATGAATTTAATGGCAGACTTTATTAAAAAAGGTTTGCATTACAGCTGGAGAATGTGTATAGATTCTATACATTGGTTCTATATATACAGAGGTTCTATGATTGAAAAGGTCAGAAAGAGTGGGAGGGCATTCTAGGCAAAGGCACCACCTGAATGAAAGCTGGGGAGTGGGGAAAATGCAAGGCAGGGTTGAGAACAGGAAGAAGCTCCATCTGATTAAATCATGACATACATGTAGGAGGGTCATAAGTGATGAAATTATACTTATTAATTTAGCTAATTTGATGCCAGTATTATAAAAGGTGGTGGGTATCAGGTGAAAGTATTCAGGCTGATTACAGCCTCAGTCAAGTATGGGCAGAAACATTTTTTAAGACTGTGCAAGAACAGGGGAGCCTGGGTGGCTCAGTCGTTAGGCGTCTACCTTCGGCTCAGGGCATGATCCCAGCGTTCTGGGATCGAGCCCCGCATCAGGCTTCTCTGCTGGGAGCCTGCTTCTTCCTCTCCCACTCCCCCTGCTTGTGTTCCCTCTCTCGCTGGCTGTCAAATAAATAAATAAAATCTTTGGAAAAAAAAAAAAAGACTGCAAGAATAGGTGGGAAATAGTGAACACCTATCTCAAAAAGAACTTCTTTCTCCAGGAACAACTTCTACCCTGTTCATGTACCTGAATCACTTTGTTAATTCAATCAGTTGGGTTGCACAGCTGTGGGAGCCTTCCAGAGAACCTTTACTCGTGCATAATGAATGATACTCCGGCTCTCCCGACTTCTTTCTTATACCTCAGCCACTCATGATTCTCCCCCACCACCATCACCCACATCAGGATCTAGTCATTGCATAGTGTCTAATGACACTCCACTTCTCCAGGACACCCATCTGCTGGCAAAGTCATGACTGCTCAAAAGAATGACTTGTTCAAGTTACAGAGCCAGGAAGTGGTAGAGCCAAGAAATGCTCAGATTGAAGGGCTAGCATCAGCCCTTGGATTACCCAAGACATTGATCATCCCAGCTGTCCCATGATCTGTTTTCTTTGATTCATGGCTTCCATTCTTTTGTTCATGCATTTATTAACTTAACACTTATCTATGGAGCACTTACTATGTTCCAGCACTGAGTTTCTAATCATCCAGGTCTTACCTAGCATCTGGAAAGCCTGGGGGGGGAAATAGAAGTCCTCCCTGTCCATCTCCAGCTCCCAGGATCCAGTGCACCCTCCAGGGACAGCACTCCAGGCCAGCCCTCTCTGTTTTCCTCCTCCCCCAGCTGCCACTCTCACTGGAATTCTCTCCCTCATCTTTGTCCAGTCTCTGACTCCTCATAAAATTAGATGCTCTGGGCTTTTCTAGATGTGTCGATTAATCCATCTAAAATATGAATACTGATAATAAGACTGGGAGAAGACATAAGTGTGCTTATCTGGGTATTTCAGGCCAACAAAAATGAAAACTCAAAGACAACATCTTGAACATTCAGCCCAGTGGATATGGACTCAGGAGGGCCGAACACTGATTCTGTTTGTTTGTTTGTTTGTTTGCTTATTCGTTTGTTTTTTAGATTTCACATACAAGTGAACTCACGCAGAATGTGTCTTTCTCAGTCTGACTTATTTCCCTTAGCATGATAGCCCCCACAACTGCCCGCCCCCAGGTCCATCCGTGTTGTTGCAAAGGCAAGATCTCATCCTTTTTCTGGCTGTACCAGGTACAAAAAGCAGGATCAGACCTAGAAATCCAGAGAACAATCTGACGGTTGCTGAGGGGTGAGGGTGGGGAGAGGGACAGAATGGGGGAAGGGGAGTGGGAGGTACAGGCTTCCGGTTAGGGAAGAAAGAAGTCACGGGAATGAAAGGCACTGCACAGGGACTGTGGTCAGTGGTGGTGTGTGGCGACAGATGGGAGCTATGCTTGTGCTAAGCACAGCAGAACGTACAGACGTGTTGACTCCCCATGTTGTGCACCTGAGACCAAGGTAACGTTGTGGGTCAACTATACTCAAATGAAAACATTAAAGAAGAGAGAAGGAAGAGAAGTTCCTCCTCTGGGGCTTTCTCATGCCTCCTTTAGTGATAAGCCAACCCAGTACAAAACTTGAGGGCCACATAAAGAGACTTTAATGAGTCTAGAGTGTGCTTCCTGAAGAAGAGATGGTGGCCTATGACTACTCATGGGGCAAATGGCTAAATAAAGTTCTTAAATAATAATTTACTTGTGGACAAGAAAAGGTAAGTCCTGACTTTCATACAACATAAAGTAAACAAGTGTCGAAGAGTTTATGTAAGTCGTTAATGAGGGAGGAAGCTGGTACGGTGTTTAGAAACTTGCCCAAGGCAGAATGGGAGGAGCAGACACATATTTAGGTAATCAGGGATGTGGCAACGAATTTGCCCGGTTCGTGAAAATCGGCTTATGACACCGGACCAGGTTATACCCGTTTCACCTCCACGGGACAAAACTCGCTTGTATTTCCACATATAAATACAATGTGCATTAATATCAGTATTCTTAAACTTACAGCCTTAAAAAATAGCTCAAAGACAATGACAAGTGCAGAGTTGATAGAATCCTATAACCTGGGGGAGAACGCAAGGCAATACCTAGTTTTCTAGGTATTCAGCTAGTTTTCTGTTGGAAAGGGACTCCATAACCATTTTGGTCCATTTCAAAGCCTTTCACAATTTTTCCTGACAAAGTCTTACCGTCCTCTCTGATAGGAGGAGAGCAGCTCAGTGGTTGTTACGTTCGGAGATGGATTTTTCTCGGTGTCAAGTGACCCGTGTATAATCTAATGGGGAACATCAGCCATGCCCCTCCGAAGAGATATCGAAGAGTGCAAATTAAGGGATATGAACAAGGGCACATGTAGGAAAACCAGATGCACCGGGATTGGGCTGACTCGGAGGTTAAGTAGGACTCCTGCTTGAGTGATAACTTCAACCAGGAGAAGTCAGAAGAGGGTTCCTCTTAACGTTGAGTTAACAAATGACTTACAGAAATTGAAAGGAGTACTTAAAACGTTATTATGCTGGGCAACTGGAAAGATAAACAGGAGCTAGAAGATGTGGTCCAGGGCAAGAAAAACAAACGCAGGAAAGTAGGAAGCAGTGTAGCCAGTCCTGCCTTGTGAGTTGTGGTAGGAGTTTGGGGAGAGATAATTGCACACTACACTATTGAGACCAATTTGTCCGCATGTGGTTAATGGGGACAGAATCAAGGGGACTGCATCAGCACAGAGGAATAATTGGCTGTGGGCACATGTGACAAACAGATTTCTGAGTCTGACATATAATAAGCTAAATGTGGAACATATTATTAGAAAATTACATTATTATTATACAACAGAACCAGCAAAATGCTGCTACGGATCGTAAAGAAGGGTATTGCATGTAGGTTATAATCAATACCTACATCTTCATAGCATTTCGTACTTTCACATGAATTTTATCATTAACAACCCTCAGATGTATGTGTTGCTATTTCTATGTTCAGTGGAAAACCCAAAGCTCAGGCAGCTAAGGGGTGGCAGAGGGAGCATGTGCCCTCCTTCCCCTGATTTTCATCAAAACCACAGCTGCTGTTTCAGTGCCATGAGCCAGTCCTCCTGGTTCGCTGCCCTGGCCAGATCCCACATAGAATTCGGGGTGGAAACAGAGGTCAGGCCTGAACTACCCAAACTTGGGAGGCCAAACAGGAAAGCAAGACCCAACAACAACATCCAGAAGATCTGTGGTTATGTCCTTCAGAGATCAGAAAGCTGAGGAGATGGTGGTGGGCATTTTGGGGCTGAAACACTGAATGCAAAGTACTGACCAGCCAGCTATCCTGATGGAAGATCCCAAATGAATTAATAAACAAATTTCTTGGGCGGGAGGACTGACTTGGTGCCAGGCATTGGCTATATAAGTGACACCGGCTTTCTCATTTATTCTGCCTAACGAGCCTATGAGATCAATACCGTCATCTTTGCTGTCAGATTTGGAAACTGAGGCCCAGAGATGTTCCTGGAGTTGCCAAGGTCCGTACCTGGTCAATGGCAGACCTGAGATTGGAACACAGGCCTGTCAGATGCCCCATCTGTCACTATTTGCCATCTGCACTATTCAGGTTTGGAAGAAGCATCTGAAGAAATTTGAACATTTTTCTTTGGGAGCCAAGCCAGTTAGTAGGCCCAGATTTTGTCAGGCAATATTAGTAGTTTTCATGAAGTGTTCAATTAAAGACTGAAAGCAAAAAAATAATCCACAACCTTAAAAGAATATTCAGGGTGTTCTGAAATTGCCCCTGTGTTTTCCCCGCGAGGTGGACGTGACAGCTGGGGAGGGAATAGTATGATTTAATGGAAAGTCTGTTTGCTACAAAGTTTTGAAATAAGTTGAGTATTATTCTAGGTTAATAGCCATTAGGTGAGTTATGAATAGATACTAGAATAATAGAACAAAATTGTTGCTATTCAAATAAACTATGTTGCCTGAAATCTATGAGAGTCTATTGAAAAATTCTTGATTCCTTAAGCAGCCCTTTCTAAAGGAGCTGCAGGTTTTAGAGAGCATTCCAATAAGACACAAAAGAAATCCTAAGGGTTTCCCCAGTGCTACCTTTGAACATTCCATTGGCCTTCGGTTACCATTCTGAGACAGCAGCATCTGAATTTGGGTAGATATTAACATTTTTCCACAAATTGCCTCAGATGAAAATCTAATTCAATTAAAAAGGACAAAGTCCACAGAAACCACAATGTCAAATATCCCAAGCTGTCAGAGATTGCTTCTATTTTCTTTGACTTCTTTTGTTTGAACCTTGAGACAGCTAGCTCTCTGGGCTTGTTCAAACTTCTCATCTGTCCACCTCTCTCTCAACACTGACATCCAGTTTGGCTTCTCTCTTCAGATCTGCTTAATACCATTTTGGGGACTAAGGTTCCCAGATGTGCTCCGCTGAAATACCAGACCTCCAGCTAGGACCGTGGGGTGAATTTTCTATAGAACTCCATCCCCCCACGGCACATTATTAAACAAAACACATCGTCAGAGGGAAAACTTGCATCTGGATTACTTTATTGAAGCCCAGTGGTAATACCAAGGATAATGAGAACTTAATTGACCAAGAGGGCTCCCTGAAGCAGCTGAAGAGCTGCCCTACAGAGATTGCCTATTTCTACCTTCACAGCCAAAGAGGAAGAAGTTTTCCCGGCAATTTTTGAATAGCCCTTTTGTTCTTAGCTCTCGTCATCAAAGTTTTAGAAATGTTGAAGTCTAACCTCACAGAGCCTAGCCATAAAATGGGAACATTTTTAAAAATTACATTAAAAAATAACATTTACATGACCTATTTTTATATTTTCACTAGACCACACATTAAAATATCAGTTTGTCCAGTTCAACTCAAGGCATGTAGCCACCCAGGAGACAATGGATCTTGGTTCCCCAACAAAAATGTTTCCTTCGCTGTCCCTGATCTTGGGAAAGAGCTCTCTTCCTATGGTAAAGATTGCCAGGGTGCTGATGTCCCAGCCAGTAACAGTTAGGAACTCTGTTTCTTTTGAGAATTTGGCTCTTCCTGGAGTCGGGGATGGGTAGAAGATGTCGTGTTATTCACCTCCCTGTGCACGATTCTCTGCTTCTCTCCAGGGGCTGGGGTTCTGAATTTTCCTCCAGCATTCCCTGCTTCCCCTAGTGACTGATGAAGGTTTTGGCATTTTGCCTTCTGAATTTTCTGAGGGCTTGTCATGGATCAAAACAGCAGTAACTATTTTATTTCATTTTCTAAATCATTTAGGAGGACAATGGAATGGTTTTAATTTGATTCATCCATAACCTTATTATTTTCCAGGAGATTTTTTTTTCCATTGCCTTGTTTGCCAAGGTCCTTGATTTGCCCTTGGCTAATTCAAAGAAGAAAAGGAGATGTTTACAGGTGTCCTTAATCTCAAAGTTGATAATAAATTATGTAGCTGTTAAATATACTTGTTTTGCTGCCAAGGGCAAAATAAGTAAAGATGTTTGCTTGGTTGGAGAGAACTCTACATTTCTAGTCTTTTCTAAATCTTGCCTGGATCTGGGGAGCATTAGCACATTGAAGAAAATCTTTAGCAGTGACTCAAGACCTCCAGGCCCAAGATCATCCTCATCCTACCATTTCATCACTGTTTGTCCGGGCCAGGGCTCAGGAAAGGGCTGACTTATTGAAGGAAAGCAATAGAGGCTGATTGATTGAATGAAGTAAACCTTTCCGAGATAACAAAAATGATTTGAGGGGAGCTAGCTATAATCCAAGGACTTATTATTATTGGTTATGTTAGTCATTGCTTACCTATTTACATTTTCTGTTTGGTTTATTTTAGGATATACATATTCCTCCAAATTTCAGAGGCCGTGTTCTTCTTGGGCAGACCAGCTACGTGGACGGACTCTGCCCACTCTTTGAGTCTCCCCATTGCTGTTTTGCCACCTTCTCTTCTCTCACTTAGCTCCAAGATATCCAGATGAAACATTTCTGAGAAGTGCTTCAAGATGGGGCCCGGAGAAAATTATAAACTAAGGAAGACTCTCTTCAGAATTTTCCAGCTCCTTTCTAAGTCTTCAAAGTGAATAAGACACAGTCTCATTGGCAACATCCTACAGTCTGGTGGGCATGTTGATTTGTATAATCTTCCTGGAAAGCATTTTAAGACTATGTATCAAGAGGTTTATTGCATGTGTACATTTTGACCAGATAATTCTAACTTTGGAAATTTCTCCTAAAGAAATAATCTGAAATGTCGCAAGAATTTAATACATCAAGATGTCAACTTATGTCTTGTGGATAACTTGTTAAAACAGAGCCAATAAATAATGGGTGCTAAATCAATAATTATTCAGTGACAGAATGATCATATGTGCATCTGATAAGAATCAGTCCTCTTCCCTGGCTATTAAGGATGTGGCTGAGGAGAGCTCATTTTATTTGGATCCACTGGGAGTATGCTAGTGGCAAGAAAGTCTCTTAGCAGAGGGGATCCATAAGGCAAAGGAGTGCAGTGGTGAAGGTCTGGTGGGGGTAGGTGTGAGGACGGGCTGAAGATGATCATTAAATAGCGGGCTAGGAGCAGAATCTAGGGTAAAAAGCCAGGACCTCAAAGGGCCAAGGGGAGTGATCTGAACAACTCGCCGGAGTGGCAGCTGGCTGGCTGCGCGAGAAGGCTTTGGGGGGCACTCCTAGCAGGGTCAAAAACAGATTAGCCACCTTACTGCAGGGACTGTGTCCTTGCCTGGAAACATGGCTGGGACTTCGTTTATAGAAACTGATTAAGAAAAAACAAAATTTGAAAGAGTAGAAAAATTAATTAGCTCGGAAAAATGAATTCCAGGCTTATATCAAATTCTATTCCCTTAAACTTCCCAAATTACTCCAGCGCTCTCTTTATATGGGGTTTCGTGATCACTGGCTTGAGTTTTGAATAACTTGTGTTCAGTACTTCCTTAGACTACTAATTGTAAACTGAGCTTTCCTTCAACAGAATGGTTTTTTCCCTAATTTTGTGAGACCAGTTGCATGAAAGAAAAGGCAGACAATAAAATCATGCTTCAAATGCCAGCTACATTTTTTGAATAATTGTAAGTTGATATATTCCTAACTCCTTCTGGGTTCCAAACTGTAATTTCTCAAAATAGTTCTTAATCTCAACTCTTTCTCTCTTGTTCTTTCTGTCACACACCATGACCACTTTTTCTTCTGAATTTTAAGACCTGTCATCTTATTCTTGGGTTTTTTCCGTATGTTTATGTCGATTGCTCTTGTCTAAAACTGTAAACTCTCAGATAGACAATAGACACTGTGTGCCGTTTGTACCTCTGTCCCCCGTTTTAGAGCAGAAATATGAGGCTCTCATTCTGCATCATCGTGAAGATAATTTTAATAATTCACTTCTCCTTCTCTGGCAACCATACCTTAATGACAAAATTCTGAAAATAATTTTCAGTTAACTTTAACTTTAAAATACTAGGTGTCAGAGGCTCAGTCAGTTGAGCTTCTGCCTTCAGCTCAGGTCATGATCCCAGGGTCCTGGGCTCAAGCCCCACATCGGGCTCCTTGCTCAGCGGGGAGCCTGCTTCTCCCTCTCCCTCTGCCTGCTGTTCCCCCTGCTTGTGCTCTGTGTCAAATAAATAAATAAAATCTTAAAAAAAAATACTAGGTGCTAGAGTGTCTTTTTAAGGGGTTGTTGGGAAACAGTGTAAACATTTGTCACCACTTCCCAAAGGTGGGACGTGTATTAATGAAAGGCTAGCAGAGCTGAACCATGCTAGTATCGTCTTGTGCAAAAGTGATTCAGTCGATGAGGCTCAGCAGCAGAAAAGAATAAATCCTTCCTTTGATGAATACAACAGCCACTGTTGTTTCTGCTGCGCCTCGCTGTTGAGATGACTTCATCACCTGTGACTCACATGGAATGCACCCTTTCTGTCCAGCCCCTGTGTTCCAGTAAAATTGCAACTTCCAGATTCTTGACAGTGACGAGAGCCGAACGCAGGCATATAACCGTGTACCAGGCGTTGGGGTATTTAAGCTCTCTTTTTAGCAGAAGTTGCTTTAGACAAATTTTGACTTTGATCAAGAATGGCAAGCAAGTTTAAGAAAAAAAAAATTTGGTGTTGTGAAATCAAGGAGTTTTCAATGAGAAGAAATCATGTGCTAAAAGACAGCAGCAAAATGGCATCAACTAGTGATCCTGATAAGGAGTTGAGGACTTTTCTTTCTGAGGAAAGATTAGGCACAGAAATGTTTAAGTCAAGCTTTGTCTAGTGCACGATTTCCTTGCCCAACCCCGACCGATAAAGTAACCAGTTGGCCCTGGGGCCATGAAAGAGCCAATTCAACTATTAGATGCTTTACTGTGACAATAATCTCAATAAATTTCAGACCGGGCCGAGCTTTGTAATTTACAGAGAACTTTTATGTACTTTATCTCCCTTGGTCCTAATAGTGATCCCTTGTGATGGGCAAGGCTGATGTTATTCCTATGACCAGGTCTAGCTCAGTGCCTGCTGCGTGTGTACCTAGTTACTATTAAATAATAATTTATAGAATTGAAGTTGTTGAATCCCCATTTTTCATATTCGGAAAGAGTGTTAAATGATTTCCCCAAACTCAGCCATACCCGATGAAATTGCTAGAACTTAAAGCCGTATCCTGTGCAGTGTGCCCAATGGTCTTGCCATTGGTACCCAGAAAAGCACTTCTTTTCCCCAAATGACTGTTGATACCAAAACAAGCAAGCTATTCCTGGTATCATTGGTTGTGCAAATTTAAACAATCTTGAGAATAGGCTTACGTTTAATTAGCTACATACAAAAGAGAAAAAGAAGAGGGAGTGGGAAAGAGCAGAAAGATGATAAAAGCATTGGGTGTGGATCAGAATATATTTAAAACAAATACAATAAAAGTTATCCTGTAATCAGTAAACAGCAATATAATTAGAATTTTTTTTTCCTATTTACTTCCTTTAACATGCAATGGGGGGAAATGAAAAAAAAAGTCAAGGACTCAATCAAACAGATGGTTCTGGAGTTATTATTTTCCCCTTGATGTTGTTTACAAGAAGAAGAGACTCCTTTAACGAAACGTGACTCACAGATTCTGGTGGTGAGACCAGCAGTTCTCTATGGGAAGGAGAGAGGAAAACAGCAGGAAGAGAATCAGATCATAAGCTTTTATTATGCACATTATTATGCCTCATTAATTAACCCAATCACTGTCCTGGTGACGTCCTGGGCTCACTTCACAGGAAAAAATTAGTCTGGATTGCCAAGTTAAATAGACAATTACAGGAAGATCGAATTATGCCTACATTGCGTTCTGTCAGGGCACCAAGCCAAAGTCATGTCAAATTCATAAGACTGGAATATCCTCACTAAAAACAGCCCTGAAGAACCCACGTCACAAGCTGTTTGACGTCTACACAGAGGATGTATTGATCTTGCCTGAGCTTCCTTTCTCAGAATCGCATAATAGGCCAAGAGAGAGGCCTTTCTGAGCATCTTACCCTCCACCACACACCAGCTGGCTCGATCCTTTGTTATGTCCAATAAACCACATTGTGGCAGGGGAAACACCCCCACCTCGTGAGCTCCTGTCCCCCATCCTGGCTGGCAGCTGTCTCAGCCCTGTAGGGACAGCTTGGACATTTGAAGAGAACAATGGGAGCTCCTCCTGTTGGTTTTCCATGGTGGAACCCTTGTTCTGTCCATGATTTTGAAGGAACATTTTCCATGGGAGGGAGAATGGCCACAGTGGCGTAAAGCACACGCTAGATTTTCAGGAGCCACCATCTTGGAACGTCCGAACTCCCCAGCACCAGAGCCAATAAGACACTGGATAAGAACAAAATTTTCAAGTAAAGTGATATTTATCAGTGGTCTGGGGATCACAAAAGAGCAAAATGTGGTTTGCAACCACTAAAGAGTGAGAAGTTTAGGAATATAAGTTTCCATGCCTGGATGCAACCTGGAAAGAAAGCTGCTCCCTGATTCCCATCATAGGACGCTCCTCCTTTGTAATCAGAGGTGTCTAAACCTTTTCCATGTTCCTTCCCTTTTAGACAGAAAGTCCCTATGTGTTGAGTATACCTTCACAGAAGTTTTGCCATCTTTACCCTGGGAAGCGGAAGTTCTAAATCTGTCCTTATGATGATTCACCTATTGGATGGGCCTTCACTATGCATTTACCAGTCACGAGATACTTTTTGGGCCCTGAATGATCTATTTTCTCAAAGATCTTCCAAAACAACTAGCCTTGCAGATTGAAAACCTTAAATGTTGCTGTTCCCCCTGGGGTCTATGCTCGGCCCTTTGCTCGTGTTTCTCTTTGCACTTTCTTCGGATGGCCTCCTGTGTTTTCATTGCCTTGACTGCTGCTTGTTGATGCGCTCCAAGTGTGATCTTACCAGCCCAGACTTTTCCCTCTCTTTCTAAGACTCGTTTTTACTATTTACTCTGGGCATCTAAAGGGTATCAGAAAACTAACTTCATCTAAACTTAATTGCCCCTCTCAGAAAAGCTGCCCCTTACATGTGCTCCCCTTCCCAGAGCATGGTGGTTTGCCTTTCTTGGGTCTCACCATTTCTTTTCATCTGGATCACTGTCGTCTGTCTGTGGAGTAGAGCTCACCAAACTATACTCACCAACAACACACATCTATTGTGCGTGTGCCCAAATCCTCAGTGAGGCCCAGGGCCCTTGCAGAGTGTATGCCATTCTCTGTGGTTGGGACCCTATTAACTTTGCAGCCTGAGCTCATATTTCACTCAGGATTCGAATGTCACATGTTAGCCATTCTGAGTTTCTTGCAGTTGCCAATCACATTATGTTCCCTCTCACCTACGGGCTTTCATTTTACAGTCATCATTGCCCATGCTGCCTCTGCCACCTGGAATCACCTTTTCTTTTTGACTCAGATATCTCCTAGTGACTTTTCAGAACTCCACCCAGGGGCTGCTTCCCCTGGGCCACTGCTGTCCCTCTGGGGCTGTCATCAATTCCTTCCCTTCCTGTCTGCGTATGCTATCCCGTCCTTCCAGAGGTGGAGTTGGTTTCCTTCCGTCTTGTGATTCTCTATGAAGCAGAAGTGACTGAGACTTCTCAGCCCAGACTTGCACAGGCCTGGCAGCTGTCACAGTCTACCTCTGAAAAAGCCAGGTGACATGTATGTTTACTCCCTTGTAATATCACCCTGTTATAAGGAATCCCAGGCTGGCCCATGGAGAGGCCACATGAGACAAGGAACCCAGACAACAGTGTGAACTCAGGGGCCAGCCAAGTGACTCCTGTCAAATTGTCCCAGTCTTCTCCCACAGGTCAAGTCATTGAGTGGATATCCAGACACTGTGGAGCAGAGAAAAGCCATTCCTGCTGTGTTCTGTCTGAATTCTTGTCCCACAGAATTATAAGCAAATACATGGCTGTTCTTTTCTCTTTTTTAAAAAATTAATTAATTAATTAATTAATTAATTTAGAGAATGCGTGCCCCCGCACTGGCCACACATAGGGGGAAGGGCAGAGGGAGAGGGAAAGAATCTCAAGCAGACTCCATGCTGAGTTTGGAGCCCAACTCGAGACTTGATCCCCCGACCCTGAGATCATGACTTGAGCTGAATCCAAGAGTCAGATGCTCAAACAGCTGAGCCCTCCAGGCACCCCAATGCTTTTTATTTTCATGTATGGAGTTCAGAGAGGCCTTCTGCAGTGTAGATAACTTAAATACCTTCCGAATCTGGCATCGACACTTCTTCTGTAACCCTTAGAGCCTTTGAGGGCCTACTATCATACTGCCATTTCCAAAATGGTCTGCATTCCTCCCTTGCTCCAGTTTTCTTTCTTGAACTATGCTTGTCAATGGTTGGCAGAAAGTCTTCTTGGGGAAGGAACTGTCTTCATTTGCAAAGACAAGTTTCTGAGTCCCTGGAGGTTGAAGGATGAGGCTTTGGAGGCAAGATAAGGCTTCTGAGGAGCCTGGCTAACAGAGTCAGAATCTATATGGGGAGGGGCACCTGGGTGGCACAGTCGTTAGGCGTCTGCCTTCGGCTCAGGGCGTGATCCCAGCGTTCTGGGATCGAGCCCCACATCTGGCTTCTCTTCTGGGAGCCTGCTTCTTCCTCTCCCACTCCCCTTGTTTGTGTTCCCTCTCTCGCTGGCTGTCTTTCTCTGTCAAATAAATAAATAAAATCTTTAAAAAAAAAAAGAATCTGTATGGGGAAAGGGAATAATTTGTTCTTAATGACAGGGAGGTGGAGGAGGAGACATTGAGAGAGAGAAAGAGAGCAAGTGAAAGGGAAGAGGGAACTCAGAGAGGACCCTGGGTGGTGGGGGACTGTGTGGGGAAGTAGCCAGTGGACACTGTCTGGTTGGGGATGACTAAGGCACATTTTAAATTGGAAGAAACTAATGTACAACTTTAATTTGCTCCAGGTTTTGACATGACATGTAAAATTTTTCTTCCTCTCCTGCCCATCTCCCCACCACAAAACCCCCTGTAAACCTTACTATTGTCACAAGTTTCTGTGTGAAGGGAGATTTTGTGAGTCATGGGATATAGCACATATCAGAGACCAACAGTCAGAGGTGACCTGAGAATATGACCCCCGAAGAAAATCACAGAAACCCAGAGAAGCGATGGACAATTGCAGGGCATGGAATTGGAGGTCCGAGCTAAAGTCATCTGGATCCCAAGGGGCCAGGAGAGCAAAAGACTTGTGGACTATTGGTCACCTCTGTATTCCTAGTATCTAGCATGGTGTCTGGAACATTGCAGGTGTGGGTAAGCTTTTGTTGAATACATGATTGAATAAAAGAAAGAAAGAATGAATGAAATGATTTAAAGGATAAAGTATGGCTCCTTTAGAGGTTGTGTGCCATGGCAGACACCATGAGATCCACAATCTGTGGTTGAGTCTCACTTCCTCTTATGCAACCTGTGGAACATTGCTTTCCTAATTCAGCCTATTCACCTGGAAAGTGGGATCAAAAGTAATGGCCCTCTCACAAAATTTTAGCAGACACCCAATGGAAGCTCCTTCTTCATATTGGCCAAGACAACAGCAACTTGGTGTACAGGAAATAAGGAAGTTTGCTTAGTACCATAGGTGGGAAGGAGAGAGTGGAAAGTGCTATGGGAGCAGGACATGTGGTTGAACACAGGGTTGTTTCTCAACCTTATTACCAGCAATTTGGTCACGTTCATGTCATTTCCCTTCTAGAGTTCTTCCCAAGAGTAAGACGTGGGAATGGTTGCTGTTTCTGTGTGTTCCCATTTTTGAGGTTCAAAGTATGGGAGATAGAGGGACATGGGAATAAGAAAGGATAACAAAATTTGATAAATCATCTAAAAGGATGAAAAGCCAAGAGAACTTACATTAGCCACTAAGAGTGATTGAAAGAAGCAGTGTGTTCATGGTTCTTCTTTGATTGTTGCAATGGGGTGAAAGAAAGTAAAAGAACAGCGAAGATTTTGAGTTGTTGAGTTACATAGATTCTGAACCCAATGCAGAGAATGCATTCTCTTTCCAGACTGGACTTCTCCCTGGACTGTCTCCCATCAAATAAGAGAAGCAATGTCTCTGCCAGGCTGATAACCAGCAGGCACACTTGGTTCCCTCTTCTCTGTTCATTGCATCTGCCCTTCCATAGTCAAGTGCCCCACATTTCCAGTTTCTTTCCCCTACAGAATGGTGGTGAGAACCCCTTCACGCATGGTTGAGATGCCAAGAAATATTCCACAGCATTATGTGGATTTTGATCTCTGGTCTTTTGTGGCATGGAAAATGAATTTTGCTGATTTGTGCTGTAATCTTTATTTATTTATTTCTTCTTCTGGTGACCTTGGGTTTAATTTGCTCTTCTGTCTGGTCATGTTCAAGGTGAAAGCCAAGATCATTGATGTGAGACACTGCTTTTCTAATAAAAATGTTAAATACTCTAAATTCCCCTCTAAATACAGTTTCACTGGCATCCTACACATTTTAATGTGTTACGCTTTCATTTTCATTCAGTTCAAGCTTTCTATTTCTCCTCTTGATTACTTCTTTGCCCTATGGGTTATTTCAAGCCTGTTAGGTAATTTCCAAGTATTTGGAGACTTTTCCACATAATTTTTTGTTATTGATTTATAATTTACTTCCATTGTGGTTACAGAACATTCTTTGTATGATTTAAATTCTTTTAATTTATGGAGACTTGCACTATGGCACAAAATACGACCTATCTTAGAATATGTTTCATGTGCCCTTCAAAAGAGTTTTTATTTTGTTGTTGCTGGGTGAGGTGTTCTATGAATGTCAGTCAGGTCAGCTTGATGAATGGTGTTCAAGTTTACTATATCCTTATTGATTTTCTATTTATGCCATAAGTTATTGGGACAGGACTGTTGGAATACCTACTATAATTGTGGATTTATCTATTCTTTCACTTTTGCTTTTTATCAAATTTTGCTTCATGGATTTTAAGGTTCTGTGCATAAACATTGGGGAATGTTACATCTTCTGGATGAATTGTCCTTTATTAATTACAAAAAGAACCCTTTATTTGTAGGAATAATCCTTGCCCTGAAATCTACTTTGTCAACTATTCATTCAGCCACTCCAGCTTTCTTTTGATTTTCCTTTCTTTTAACTTATTTATGTCTTCACATTTAGAGTGGATTGATTATAAACAGCATAGTGTTGGATCTTGCGTTTTATATTTTAACTGACCATCTCTGGCTTTTAATTGAAATGTTTAGGCGATTTGTATTTAACGTGATTAAAGATGAGTTTATTTATTTATTTTTAAAGATTTTATTTATTTATTCGACAGAGATAAAGACAGCCAGCGAGAGAGGGAACACAAGCAGGGGGAGTGGGAGAGGAAGAAGCAGGCTCATAGTGGAGGAGCCTGATATGGGGCTCGATCCCACAACGCCAGGATCACGCCCTGAGCCGAAGGCAGACGCTTAACTGCTGTGTCACCCACATGCCCCTAAAGATGAGTTTAAATCTGCTGTTTTCCCAGTTGTTTTCTACATGTCTCATCTGTTCTTTATGTTTTCTTATTTTTGGCCCTCTTTGGTATTGAGTATGTTTTTATTACAATATATTTTATTATATCACATATTAAATTTTATATTTATATTATATATATACTACAGTGTATTTTCTTTAAATGGTTAATTATCTTTAAAGGTTAACTTTAGGGATGCCTGGGTGGCTCAGTCAGTTAAGCGTCAGCCTTCCACGCAGGTCATGATCCCAGAGTGCAGGGATTGAGTCCCGCATTGGGCTACCTGCTCAGTGGGGAGCCTGCTTCTCCCCCTACCTCCTACTCCCTCAGCTTGTGCTCTCTCTCTCTCTCTCTGACAAATAAATAAATAAAAACTTTTAAAAATAATAAAGGTTTATCTTAAATCATGAGAAAAATGTTCAATTTTCTTCTCCTTTGTGGAAATACATAGACCCATTTGGTATCATTTTTCTTTTGCCCAAAGGATGTCCTTTAACATTTCTTGTACTACCAGCCTGCCTGTGATGGATTCTCACAGTTTTTATATGTGTGCAAGCATCTTTATTTTGTTTTAGTTTTCAAAAGATCTTTTTGTTGGATACAAAATTCAAGTTTATTAGGTATTTTTTTTCTTTCCATGTTTGTTTGTTTATATTTACTCCTGTTAGTTTTAATTTTGTTGGCTTAGACCTGGTATTTCAGCTCATAAGGATCATTCTGAAGTTTGATGACATTCTACCATATTTGTTATCATTCTTAGATCTATGGCAACTGCAAATTTGTTAAGTACATTTTTAATGGCATGTCTAAATTGTCCATAAAGTTGTTGAACAGAAAGAGGCCAAGGGCAAAATGCACATGACTCTAGTGAAGTCTCTGCAAGTCAACATCAGTGGACCAGCATTTTTCCATGTTTTAAGGATGTTCCACATTTTTCTTACTTACGTTGTTTCTCATGCCATCCCTTTTTTTGTTCCTCTGTACATAGTTTTTTGTTTTTGTTTTTGTTTGTTTGTTTGTTTGTTTGTTTTTTGCTCTGACTGCTTTTAAGATATTGTCTTTATCACTGATTTGGAGCATTTTAAGATGTGACTTGGTATAGTTATCTCCATGTTTCTTGTGCCTGGGGTTCATTGAACTTTTTGCATGTGTGGGTATATAGATTTATGAAGTTTGAAAAAATTTCAACCATTAGTTATTTCTTCAATTATTTGTTTCTGTCCCCTCCTACGCTCCCCTCCTCTAGGGACTCGAATCTATTAGGCCATTTGAAGTTATCCTTTTGCTCACTGATGCTCTTCTCATTAAAATTTTTTTTTCTCTGTGTTTCATGTTGGATAGTTTCTATTGATGAGTACCTTCAAGTTCACTAATCCTTGCTTCTGCAATGTCTTATCTATTGTGAATTCCATCCCAGATATTGTAGTTTTCATCTGCAGAAGTTTCATTTGGGTCTTTGTTATGTACCATTCATGTTTTTGCCTAACATTTGAGCATGCGGAATATGGTTCTAATAACTATTATAATTTTCTGTCTACTAATTTCATCTATTCTACTCATCTTTTCCATTTCTAGGTCAGTTTAAGTTAGTTGATTTTTCTCCTTATCATGGGTCACGTTTTCCTGCTTCTTAGAATGCCTCATAGTTTTTTATTAGATGCATTCATTGCAAATTTTGTTTTACTGGGTGCAGGATATTTTTGTAGCACGACAGATATTCTTGAGCTCTGTTCAGTGATGTGGATAAGTTACTTGGAAACAGTTTCGCCCTTTTGGGTCTCACTTTTAAGCTTGGTTAGCTGAGAAAGATGAATTTTCAGTTCAGAGCTAATTTTGCCCTACTTCCGAAGCAAAGTCATTCTGGGTGTTCTCTCCCATGGCCTAGAGGTTGTGAGGTTTCCTACTCTGGCTGGAGGGAGCGTGAGCCACTCCCAGCCTTGTGTTATGTTCAGGATGGATCACTCTAATCCTTTCAGGGGGTCCACACACCCCAGGTATTTTCCTGTCACATTTATACTGAGCAGTATTCAATTGAAGACTCCCAGGGACTCCCTTCCTGCACAATGTTCTCCTTTCTGGTACTTGGCCTGTGAGCTCCAGCTGTAAATCCCTGGATTTACAGGTTCTGTATCCTCAGCATAACTGCTGGGTTCTGCCTACACTTCCACCTCCTGGGGCTACAACCTGGAAATCCTATCCATTCAGGAAGTGGAGGTAATCATAGGACTCACCTCTTTTGTTTAGCATTTCTTAGAGATCATTGTCCTTTTTTGCCAATGTTCAAGGACTGAACGTTGTTATTTCATATATTTTGCCATTAATTAATTTTTTGATTAGGCTTTTATTGGGTGGAAAGATAAATCCAACCCCTATTATTCCATTTGAGAAGCAGAAATCCACTGGAATGTGAATTTGAGTTATCACTTGGTAGGTGTTGGTCACCCAGGATATGGACTAAATTGAACGCACCCTAAAACATATGATTTGTTTTGCTTTCTCTTCTCATCCTCCCAGTTTTACCATCTGGTTTGCTCATTGCCTTCCTCCGTCTTGTCCCAGACATTTTGTAACATCAATCTTGCTCCTCTGAGCTAGGAACAGACCTCTTTGGAGCCCTTAAACTCCCCATAGATTCAGGAATTGGTGATGTTCCCCGAGCTTATTAATTCAGTGGTTTAAATGAACCAATGATACCTAAATGGAAATATCTATCATCTCTCCATCTATTGATACCCAAACATAGGTGTCAGTTGGCCTACTCATCCATGTAACACACAGAACATAAAATATTTGGTGTATTGTCTCTCTGATTGACAGAGCTAGCTAATAGTGATATCAGCCAGCCACCATAGCTTTAATTTCTAGCCTTCTACTGAGCATTTCTTTTGAGAACCTTTGTTATGGTCTAGGTTTTCTTTTTCAATAGTGTTGTGTCCTGCTGGGTGGGGAGATTAAGGAAAGTTCTTTACAAGGCTGCCGTAAATGTGCAGGTGAATGGGATGCTGCTGTTTCACAGCATCCCTTTGTCAAGCACACTTGTAAAAGCCATTATAGAGCCTGTCACATACTTGGGGGAAGAGGCAATGTCAGAGAGATGACGAAGATGCTGTCTGGAGCACGGCACCTCCAATAACCCAAGAACATCTGTCACCAATATTTCTACTTCTCTTGGCACCTACAGCTCTCTTTCTCTTTGTGTCTGTTTCCTGTAGACGTTGTTGCACTTTTTTTTCTCACCTCCTTAAAATAGAGGCATTCTGCAATAGGATTAGGGCATGTCTAAGTGTGCTGCTATATGATTTAAATCCTTGGCCTTACCATCCGATCCCACATTCTAGCAAAGACAATCAAGTCACATCACTTCTCATATCACTTCCAAATCCCCATCCTCACCTTCCTTTTCTGGAATACTCTCCTCCACTGTTTCATTATCACCCTACAAACTTCTGGACTTCTTCCTAAATTCCGTATCTTACACTGTCCATTATTTGAAATTGAGGGAAAACTAACTGATGTGGAATCACATTATAGCTGATTTTCAGTAGCCAAAGCAAAGACTTTAATGTGATGACCAACCTCATTCAAAGAACTCTGCATTAATAGTCATCCTACCTTTTAAGATTGGAAAAGTCACAGGATAAAGAAGGAAAAAAAAACAATAAAAAAGCCCAGGGAAATTTTTTTTTCTTTGAAAATAAAATGTTATATTTGGAAACAGTCCAATTTTATCTATTTTTTATTAAATTTTATTTATTTAGCCTAAATTCCAGAAAATTCCATAGTTTGAGCTCCCAAGTCACAGGAATTACTTGAAAACTGTCATGAATTGGTTTTCCTCGGGGTAGTGTGATGAGGGCAGAGAGTAGATCCAAACGTTTGACCTCAGTCTTTTTGCTTCACACCTAAGGCTTGTATCTCTGTGGTATTTGGGTCAAAACACCTGGGGAGTGACATGAGATGAAGAGAGAGAGAATCTTCTCCCAGGCACAAGTGGGAGCTGTAGTGTACGCTAGCATGAGAGTCATCCACACCACCCCCATGTCTGTCATTCGTACACCCAACACTGCCTAGGGAGATGAATCAGCTGTCTGTTAGCTCCCTTTTGCACTTGGACTTCTAATCCTAGTAGAGTCTGTCCTGGTGAGTAGACTCCATTTCTCCTGGGCAAGACTTGGGAGTCAACCAGTCAGAAAACAATGGAGGGGAGAGGTTAGTGGATGGGGTGAAGAGTAAATCTAAAATCAGATTAAATCCTGTCTTTACCACTTTCTAGCTGTGTGACATCAAATGTCAACAAAAACATTTCTCCCACACCCACCGCTGCCATGCTGGCTTTCATGTGGAGGGAATTGATGATAGTTTGCAGAAATAGGCACACATTCTTTCCCCTCCCTGTGAGCACACCCCTTGCCATGTAACTTGGAGTACTCTTCTGCTCTGACTTGCAACTTGACCATGTGTTTGCTTTGGACAATGAGATGTTAGCAAACATGGCACAGAGGCTAGCAAAACTCTTCCATGTTGGACCTGTTCTCTTTTGCAGCTCTTGGGAGTGATTTGATGCTGTGGGAAAGAAAGGTACTTCACAGAAGAGCTGATGACCGGGACTGCCCTGATTACAAATTTCCTAAGTTCACAAGAGGACAGCAGTGCCTTAAATGCCATTGAGAGAGAGAGAGAGAGAGAGAGAGAGAGAGGATGGAACTCATATTAATATTTCTTCCCCAGATTTGATAAATGCATTGTGCCAAAATTAATATTTCCTAAGCAAATTCTTCCAGTTGACTTTAATTTCCCCAGCTATGAATTCTGACAGTGACTGACTTGCAACTCGATGTGGCTGAAGAAAACAAAATCTCCATCTGTCTTAATTCCATTCACTTTGTGGTACTCTTTGGTAATACAGGTCTACATTTTCTTCTCCAAAACACTTGGGGCTATATGTGTTTCTGAACTCAGAATTATGCAGACTTTACCAAATATCATATAATACTTCAAACAGGGTCTTCAGAACTACCCCATAATCTAACATTTCTATTCTTGGAACAAAATATATGAATATTCATACTTGGTATGATATTTAAGATTTATAAGTCATATCAGTCAGTTGGGGTCAATATTTGCCACCAAATGCTTCTTGAATTTTGGATATGCAAATGAGGGACTGCAGATCAGTACACAGCTTGGAGTTCTAGGAATAAAAGTTTCCCTCGGACAGTGCTCTAAAGCTGGGGAGAGTTTGTTTTCCGAATTTGGTAGGTGTGGGATCAGTGCTAGATAATCCTGTATGTTCATTTACTCTTGAGACTCTTAAAAAAGGAAGGCATAGCAGATACTCAGAGTTGAACTAATGTACAGCCTTGAGCCTGACTGAGCTGCAGTTAGTCATTCTGGGGACATATAGCTCAGGCTACCCTAGTCACAGGAACCTTACTCTATTTAGGGAGGAAGAACCTTTCTGATTGAGACTAAAGATGTTGTGGGGAACTTGAACTTCCTAGGACTGTTGACTCATATATTGTTTCTTTTATGGATTCTAGGTTTGAGGACATCTAATCTTTGAATTTTAATTTCTCCTTGGATTTGAATATGAAAGGGAGACTATAGTTGGACTTTAATTCTCTCAGTCTTAAAAATGTGTTTGGATGTTAACTTGAAAAGAATTTGATCATTAAACATTACTGTCTCTCTGGGAAGGTTCTAATGGGAGAAGATTTGTGTTCAACTTTGGGGCTTTTTTATATCTACTATTTTATTCTGCATTTTAGTGTTTGGATATCTTAATGTTTTCAATTAACCTCATTGCCAAGCCTCTGCTATGCTATGTTGGTATAGAGTTGACTGGAGTTGATTGGTCTGCATAGTATTTTGACCTATTTCATAGTCTCAGAACAAAATTGAAACTCTCCACCAGTGAAGTCAGGAAGATACCCTGTGGAGCTGGGGACAAAAATGCTGGCTGTTAACCACCAAATAGGATTGTCACACCCGTTGGTGACAGTATGCTTAATGGTTAAGTCTGACATGTTAAGAGAACAAAAGTCTAGGAGATATTGGAAGGGAACACATTTTCCCAATAGCTGATATTTCCTCCATGTGGAAGGAGCTCAATCACGAACATTCTGGCCTGGCTCTGTCCCCTTTACTCATTTCATGTCAAGAAAGATGGAGAAATATATCAGATTGGTAATTTTGAAAAGAATAACCTCAATATTCTCAACCCAGCTACTCCCTTCACCCTCTTGAGCATGACTTGCCTACAGAACACAGGTGAAGTGCACTTCCTCAATCCGGCACCGCCATGGCTGGATGGGTAAGCTTCTCCAGCTCTGGGTTTCAGTACTACTATCTGTTTTTCTTTAGGTCACTTTTTATACTCAGGGTTAATGAGTAAAAAAAAAAAAAGTGATGTATCAATCCTGTCTATCTTATTCTTGATTTATTTCTAAATTAATTCAGAACCCAGAACTTGATAGAGAAGATGGATGCTATCAATTGAATGCCCTCAAAAATTTCAATATTGCGTAAGTTACTTCATCTCTCTGTGCTTATATCCTTGTCTCTGTAATGAGGATTTGTGGCGATGATTATGTTAGTTGATTGTGTAAAGTGCTTGTAACATTGCCTCACATGTAGCAAGGACTCAATATTTGCTATTGTCATTACTGCCCTTGGATTTGTGTCCAGTATGTGTGGAGCATTTAGCAATGTCATAGAAACCACATAAGACAAAGATGCATGCCCAGTTCCCAAGAAGTCTATTATCTGGCCAAGAACACAAATTATGGAGGATGATAAGACACCTGTTACCATGTGTTAGACTTGCATACTCAGAGCTATGCAATGTAAGCATGACATTAGGAAGGAGGGGAAACACTCTCATAGCTCTTTGCTTCTGCTGCTTTGATTGTACAGAGTTTGCTTAAACCCATATTATTGCTAATTTTCGACATACTTCTTCCACCAGATTGGAAACTGTTTAAGAGTAGAGATTATTATTCCTTTCCGCATCTTCCATACCACCCAGGATGCACACAGACACACAGACACACATGTATCTTGAATAATAATTGTTTTAGGAGCAAAGGAGAAAGAACAAGTGAGGAAAAGAAGGAAGGAGATAAGGAAAGATCTATTTGACTGGCTTGGATAGAGAGCTGAGCTGGGGATGCAGCCAGAGGCCAATTTTGTCAGACAAAGTGGACACATTCAGTAGAAGGAAAACTGGGGCTGTGGCTCAGTGCTCATAGAGGACCCAGGTTCTATCTATAGGATCAAGTTTCAAAATAAGAAGAAGCCTAGTTCTCAGAGGCTCAAGGCTTGGGTGGCTCCAAGTCTCCTCATGGGAGGATGTTAATACAATTGAGTGGCTCCCAAGCAGGCTGAGAGATACAGGAGAGCTACCAATTTTGCAAAATGTTTATTTGGGTAAAAGAAGGAACTAATGAATAAATCATTTTCAATCTCTCTAAAGAAAACCACTAGATAAACTGTAGGTGTCTATTTTTAGATAAAAGTTGAGACTCCCCCGTGTATTGTCCATTGCTATCTAGTAATATTTTATACTTGGCACATGGACAATACACACATTTTCTTTAAAGCAGTGTCACTAGAGTTCCATATACGTCCTAGAATATACAGGACTTCCTCTGAAAGGTGGCCTGCTGATTTTGACTAACGACCCCACTAATGAATATCACAAAAAGACTACTAACCAAATCTTTTTTTTTTTAAATTTCCCACTAGAAAAGAAACCTCTCTTTTGCAGCTGACTGCTTTCCCTTAGCTCACACCGTGACTTGGTGGACAGGCCATTACAAAGCCAATGTAATGGGTCTTCTGGGCAACTCCACAGGGCCTCCCTGTCTCCATGGGCAGGAACGGTGCTGGCCTGCATCCAAAAATGGCATGTCAACAACTGTCTTTGTTTGATGTTACTTTGCCATCAGTGGGTAATATTTCCTGGTGCATTAGAAAAGGATTACATCTTGATGCACAGGCTTCCTTCTCCTTTTGATAGGCTTCCCAATTTGTCATAAACTGTTGGCAATTAAATAAGCATATCTTTTTATCATGACTGGCCTGGGAACAGTTTACACTAGCGATCCTAAGAAAAACCCACCACTCTTTCCTCAGTTAGGTTCCTTTCAGCAGAACTGTATTATGTTGGGCTTTGCTGTATTTCCTGCTTTGGGCCAATAATGGAGCTTTAGTGGCCCTTGCTTGTTTTTGAGAAGGATGACATATTTCCTGCCGCTCTTTCTACAAGCAGACAGCTGTGGAAACATCACAATAATGAACCAAACATCTTGTGGACCGCCAGGGCAGCCCCTAAACATTCGCTGTCCTTTTGTTCCTTGCTCTGGGAAATTTCTGTTGATATAACCTGGGAAATCAAGTAACATTTCTCATCCAAAGTCTCTTCCCCGGGCATCAACCACGCTCTTTCCCCTTTCTCAGCCTATGTGGAAGGTAGCTCTTGGAATATTGTTCTCTTTGTCGATTATCTGGGCACACGAACCATCTGGGGTATGATGATTTTATTCCAATGAGAGAGTCTTGAGGACATATAGTGTACATAGATTAGGTAAATTTCAGACATAATATGATGTCACTTAATTCAGTTGGATACAAGTAAAGCTATAGATTGTGTTTGTGAATTAATTCTCTATCTTAATTCTCAGTGGAAACAGCTGCATATATAGGAAACATAACCATATTTTTAATACTTCACTTGTATAACAGTATATCTCTCTAACCATTTATATTATTCTTTAGAATAAACTGGGGCTTGTCCAAATAAGTTAACATTTTCTTTTTTTCTGTCTTTGTATTGTAAAATGAAATAGGGAAACAGAAAACCAGACAAAACAGGTATAGGGGTTAATGAGTTATAAGATGAATGAATCTCCTTGTTACCATCACTCAGGTCAAGAAATAAAATTTGCTTCCACCTCAGAAGCCATCCCATGTGTCTTCTAACCCACAGGTTTTCTCCTCATCCCATACTTTTCTTTACAATTTATCTGCAGGGTAAGGAATACATGCACGACCTACATTTTTGCCTCACCACCTGTATGGCCGATTGCCAACACAAGGCCCAGCTCAGTATGTGCCTCTACTCATGGTATTTGCTGCAAAGAGGATCTGATGAGACAAATCCTGATCAGACTCAGGCTCTCTTCATTCGGTAGGACTAGAGGTGATGGTGCATTTTTACAACCAAATGCATTTGATGTGTGGGTGTCTCTTTTTTGTGATGTGAGCAGCCGTTGATGCTTGATGACTAGTTCCTTTGATACTTTCAGGGCTTACCTGCGGTATCATTCTAAAGTTACCATTTATTAGATAGGGAACTTTTATAAAAGAAACTGCTCCCTCATCTACTCGATGGTGACTTACTGGAACAGTCTACACTGAAAAGGTAGGGCAAACGTTTCATGTTTTAATAGCAGCATGAACTTATGGATTTAAACATATTTAAAGGGTTTTAAGCCACTTCAATCATTACCATTCTTGAAGCACAAAGTGGAGGCTTTTTGGACAATGTGAGCCTCTCTAAGTTGATTCCCGAACCCTTCCATAGCTTTCTCAGTATCAAGTAAGATAATTTTGTATACTTCCTGTCTCCTGAAAGTTCTGGATTCTTTTAGTTGGCCAATGTGTTTTAAGATTACAATCTGATCAATAAAGATGTTCACTGCTATTTGTTTGGTTGTTGTTTCTAAACTTCTTGAGTAGACAGAGCCAGGAGATAAATTCTCTTTCTCTCTAGCATGCACCCACACACACATACACACACATCGCAAGTTCATACTGATATACTAATACCTCTAATTCAAAATCAGGACGACTCATTTTTACCCAACAGCTTCTGTATTATTTCTGCAGCTCCATTCTTCTACTCCAGGGGATCATACACCTTTAAAGTAAGGGACCAGATGGTAATTACTTTACCTTACAGGTCCTATGGTCTCTGTTACAAGTACTCAGTTCGGCCCTTGTGGCACAAAAGGAGCCAGAGTACAATAAGAAGTCATTTACACAAAAAAAGGTGCAAGGCCCATGAGCCATAATTGCCAATCCCCACTCCACATTGTAAGCCCTGGTTCGCAAAGACATAGGTAAAATCAGGATTAGAATATCCCATCACTGCTCATTTACTTATTTCACATTCAACAGTCTTGGAATAATGTAATATTACTACCACCTGTACCCTTGATAAGAAGAGTTAAAAATAGGCTTTTCTAATGTACTACTCATTCTCTCTTCCTTGTTTATAGTTGCACTCTGTCGACATTGTCTGTGCCTATAGCCAGTACGTGCTATACCCCTTCATTCTGTTGACCCTCACTCTTATTCNTAGGCTTTTCTAATGCACTACTCATTCTCTCTTCCTTGTTTATAGTTGCACCCTGTCGACATTGTCTGTGCCTATAGCCAGTACGTGCTATACCCCTTCATTCTGTTGACCCTCACTCTTATTCTGCAAGTATCTACACAAAATTCTCTTCGCCAGTGTGTGTGTCTCTAATCCTCTGGTTGTTTGAGGCTCATTTGTTGCCAAGTTCTTTAGGGAGGATCTATCAGGAGTAATATTTCCTGAGTTCATTCAGATTGATAATAATTTGNTTAAATTCTCTTCGCCAGTGTGTGTGTCTCTAATCCTCTGGTTGTTTGAGGCTCATTCGTTGCCAAGTTCTTTAGGGAGGATCTATCAGGAGTAATATTTCCTGAGTTCATTCAGATTGATAATAATTTGGGGCACCTGGGTGGCACAGTCGTTAAGCGTCTGCCTTCGGCTCAGGGCGTGATCCCAGCGTTCTGGGATCGAGCCCCACATCAGGTTTCTCTGCTAGGAGCCTGCATCTTCCTCTCCCACTTCCCTTGCTTGTGTTCCCTCTCTCACTGGCTTTCTGTCTCTGTCAAATAAATAAACAAAATCTAAAAAATCTAAAAAAAAAAGACTGATAATAATTTGTCTGGCCCTTTATGCTTTATGCTTTTGTTCACATTTTCTTCTCTTCAATAACTGAAACACGTGACTATTTTCTCCTCTGCGGTCAAATAGCCTGTTGATGAACTAGTTTACTTCCCTTGTAAGGCACGTGCTCCTTTTGCCTAGATGCCTATNGTCTCTGTCAAAGAAATAAACAAAATCTTTTAAAAAAAAAAAGACTGATAATAATTTGTCTGGCCCTTTATGCTTTTGTTCACATTTTCTTCTCTTCAATAACTGAAACACGTGACTATTTTCTCCTCTGTGGTCAAATAGCCTGTTGATGAACTAGTTTACTTCCCTTGTAAGGCACGTGCTCCTTTTGCCTAGATGCCTATTTCAGCCTAGATGCCCACACTGATGTGACAGTCAGCTCGAAGGGAGTTTATAGAGAATGTTTTCAGGATTAACACCAGTTGGAGGAAGAGGGTAGAGAGGAAAGTTGGGCTGTGGTGGTCACANATTAGCTAAGATGCCCACACTGATGTGACAGTCAGCTCGAAGGGAGTTTATCAGAGAATGGTTTTCAGGATTAACACCAGTTGGAGGAAGAGGGTAGAGAGGAAAGTTGGGCTGTGGTGGTCACAACCTGTAAAGAGCTCTATGTCTGGCAGTTGTCTCAAGCTCAGGAGAGGGAACTAGAATTTTTAACCCCAGAGTTGTCCTGTGTATGTGAGGTGTGCCAGAGAGTGGCTGGGACCTTGGGCACAGTTGCTTTTCTCAGCCAAGTAACTCACTGAAGAGGTAGGGATGAATGAGATCTGTCCAACAATTCTCTAGCCACTCGCAAAATTTTTCAAAATGAAATAAAAACTTCAGGCTCAGCAATTTTTCTAGAACATGCTTTGATATTGGCCATGCGAGGTCAAAATTCTCAGGGAGGTAGCATGCTCTTTCACTTTGTTGTTTCAAGCTATTTTTATTTCAGGAGATTTTCTTAAAGTACAGTACTTAGTATTTATTTTACTCTCTCCCTTTGGTTTCCAGCATCAGTGACTCCTATTCTACCTGTATTGGATCTTTCTTGCTTTTCTTCATCTTTTTCACTAAGGTATTATCTCTTTTCCTTAAGGCATTATCTGTTATGTTCAGTAGCTCTTGTGTTTAGTTTTGTTTTCATTTTGGAAAAAAAAATTGTATTCTATTTCTAATTGTTTCCTGAGTTCTGTAAATAAATGTACGAGTTTTTCTAAGGCTGAGTTATGTTTTGCTTTCTTTTAGTTGAGTCTCTCTTTTGTTTAAGATAGAAGTTAATAGTTTATTCTGTTCTGGGCATATCTTCTTGGCATAATTCCATTGCCTTTAGGGATGTTATTCCTTATTATCTTTTTTTTCTGGTTATAATTTTGTATAGAATTTAACCTCACGTCTTTTCTGTGTTCATTTCCATGTGAAATTAATTTTTCCCAACTTCTAGAAAGAAGTGTGGTTCAGGGAAGCTTTTCCTACCTCTCTATCATTTTCTCACAGAGTTAAAAAATACAGTGGCTTGCTTGCTCACCTTTCCTGATTCATTTCCTTTTCACCACTTTTATCTGGACCTCCTATTACTTCATCCACATTGTCCTTATCCTGATAAATTTTTATTTCACTCCCAGGAGCTTCTCCTTTGTGTGTGGGTCTACCAGTGAGGGAGATTTTGTGGGTCAGTTCTGAGAATTCACTGGGGTCTTACGACTCCAGCCCCTTTAGTACTTACCATAATCCCCTTTCATTAATTCACTATAATGTTGGGGAAAATCGCTCTAGCTTTCCACTTCTGGTCTAACATTGGCCCATGACACTTCCCACTGCACTATTTTGAATTCTCCTCTCCTCAAGCATTTCAGGCGACTCGAATGTCCATACCATGCAGGTCTTGTGGCTGCTGGTAGTTTGCGCTCATCCTGATTGAGGACTGTGGGTATAACTTGTCATCTAGTCTTATTTTTAAATATCTTTCTTGTGTTTTTGGTTTTGCTTTCTAGTTATTCTATCTTTTTTCACATTGGGATTTGGAAAGATTGGAAAACATGCAGCTGATACCTCCACCCTCCCTCCAGAATCACATTTTAATTGGTTTCTTAGAAGTTAAGGGCAAGTCACAGGCCAAATAGAATATGAATGTAGCAAAAGTGCAAGAAGAAGTCCACGGCAGGGGATGCACTTTATATTTCATTAAAATGCAAGTACCAGGCCTCACGTTTTTACCACCAATCCTTTTGTAAGTGTCTCATTTCCTGGGTCAAATTTACGCTCTTACAAAGCATGGAAGAATGGTGTCAGCCACGAATAAGCCGCTGCTCTCCTGCTGCACAAACCCAGGCTCCACTCCGGCTATGCTGTGGATGGTTTCTCTGAACGTGGGTAAAGTTAGTTTAATTATCTGAGCCTTATCTAAAATTCAAAGTAATATTCACCTTAGGAATTCCATTTCCCCAGGGTCATCCTTATCATCTCTCCCTCCTGTCATCCCCTCCCATCCACTAATACATACAAAAATTCCAATTGATATTACTCTATAAATATCTCTGCGATTTGCTCACTTTTCTCCATCCCCACCCTTGCTGTTACTGCCTCTCTAATGCAAACTATTGTCTTCTCTTGCTTGGCCCAGTTGAACACTCTCCTAAATTACCTGCCAGAATCTCCTCTGGCCCCTCTCCCACTCATTCCTTAAACTCAGCCAGAGTAATTTCAAAACATAATTTTGTCAACCTCTTCCTTAAATAGCACTGGCTACATGAACTTTTCTCTTAAAACTCATCAGTCTTCTCATTGCTAATAAGATTTAGGCAGAACTTGTTTTAAACTGGAAGGTCTGACCTCTGCCCACCTCTCAAGGGTATTTTGCATTGCTCTCTCCATTAACCGTCTTCATATCTGTCATGCCGGTCTACTTTCTGTTCCTCACTGTCACCGTTTTCCCTCTCCTACCAGAGACCTTGTGCATGCTGTGTCTCTTCTCTAAACGTTGTTCTCTCTCTATTTCACCAACTCAGCATTTGATGGCTCCTCATATCCCCACGTAAGTAAAGGTTCCTCACGGAAGCCTTCCCTGCCGTCCTGCGTACAGATCTCATAGAGGACCAGGTAGGTCTCCTTCAGAACGTGGAACAGTGATTTATGAAAGTGTATAATTAATGCCTCTTTACTCCATCAGATCTTAAGCTCCACGAGGACAGGGAGATTTTTCGTTTACTATCATATCCCCAGCACAATGCCTGTGCGTAGGATTTGGAACATTTTGGCTAAATGAAGACTTGAATGAACAAAGGCTTTTGAGATTGTTGCAAAGATAAGAAGTTTTACTTGTGTTGTGAGTTGGCCTAGGCTACTTCATTGCAGGCAGTAATTATGTTCTTCGAAGTAGATCTCGGAAGCCACCAAATTGTTGGGGGTGAGCAGGTTAGTTGCTTCCTTCTGACCTCACTAACAAGTTATAACAAAAGCAAGTCTCAGATCACCTTTTGCCACAAAACCAACCAACCAACCAACCAACCAAACAAACAAACAAACAAACAAACAAACATGATGGAGTTTCATAGCCCTCTGCACTTCCTGGCGATGTAAGAAAAAAGAACTGCTGGAAAGAAACAAAACAAGTCTGCCCGACTGAAGATTCTTAATCCCTATGTGGCATTTAGGGAGAATTTCCTTCAGCTTGTAACAATTGGGCCTTGGGGATCCCAGAGCTCTCTGAACTATCCGAAGTCAGAGTGATCGCCTTAAAGAGAACCCACCAGAGCCCTAACAGTTTTTCCAGGGCTGCCTGATTCTTTGTCCTGGATTATCACTCCTGTAAAGCTTCAGAATTCTAAGATAAAAGAGTGCAATAAAGAATAAAATAGTTCCTGTGTATGTGTGATTACTGCAGGAATAAAGCAAATGAGTAGAAAGGAACTTCTCTCATTTAAAAAAAATTCTAAGTCATTGTTCCCTGCCCTATAATGGTAGCTCCAAACAATTGAGATAATTATGATTTATAATGAACATTCCCGGAGCACCTGAAGGCTGAAGTTTCTTGTGCCCACAATGAATGAGTCATTATAACTTGTTTGTTTAATACTGGGAGGAAAACAACAAGATCATATCTCTCTCACACTAATGATAAGGTGACACACAATCAAAAAAAAGGGCAGTGAAGTAATTCAAAGAGGTCAATTTTCAAAGGAATCATTGACAAGTGTTCTCTTGCTACCACAAAAACAAATTTCAGGAAAAGGATATAATAATCATTCATATTAGATTAGTGGTTCAAAATGGAGTGATTTTGCCTCCCTCAGGGACATTTGATAAATCTGGGGACATTTTTGGCTGTCACCACTGGGTGGGGTGCTCCTGGCATCTAGTACGTGGAAGCTAGAGATACAGACAAGTACCCTGGGTTGCACAGGACAGCCGGCCACATCAAGGAATTAGCTGGGGAGCTAACGTGCATATTTGTCGAAGCCCATTTTGGGCTCTTATTTTGCTGAAGGAGGGGGCTCTGGGTGAGAAAAAGACTAAGTTATGGATGCATGAGAGACCTACCTCTTTTGTTTCTTCACTTGACTTGGTCTCCGTGTGGTAGGCTCACAACCCCAAATAGTGTCTCTGAAAGTCCGTATGAGAAGGAAGACAGGTCAGGTATGGGAAGGCCAGAATGTGTGTGTATCGGTACCCTATATTGTCACTAATTTCAACTTGAATAAGGACAAGTGACAGTAGAGATTATCCACTGAGGCCGTAGCAGAATGGAGACATTTTGAAACAATTCCTAAACCCGGATTTGGGATGCATCGTCTCTGAAGTACAAATGTCCTTTTAGGAACAATGAATGGACTATTTCCAATCAAGACTATTTCAGAAAATGAATATTATAATCATGATGAATATATGGGGGAAATATAATGGCAAATTAAGCTTCAGGTCAGCTCTGATGGGGAGATTTGATCATCCTCAAGTCCTTTTCCGATTTCCGTTTCCATATCGTCTCAGGTCCAGATGCCAAGTGCAGCCCTCCTTATCGGGTGTGTAGCACGGGGCACAGAGAAGGTTGCTGAACAAGAAGGAAGAGAGAGTCTGAACTCTGTTTCCCTCATTCTTCTTCCTAATTACCGCTGAACAGCAACACACCTGCCAAAATAATTTGAAAGGAGCCCGGTGTTAGGGCAAGGTCTAAATAAAGTACAAACCAGCAGTGGGGCCCCAGCATGCAGGACTGTCTCAGCAATCATGGAGATTTATGATATTAATACCCACAATTTCTCATAAAAACAGCAGAAGGTGTGCTTCCTACATGTGAGTGGAACTTGGCTTGGGTTCCCGGCATCGGCTCCTATAATCAAAGCCACTAGACATCCTCCCATGGGCAGAGACGAGTTTTAAGTGTAATGGTCACCCTCGAGGGTGACAGCTCTGTCCCAGGCCTTCCTTCTCCCTTGCCACTTGAGCATTCCAAACTCTGTCACTTCTGATTAGGGTCATATTTAAAATGAAGATGTTAAAAACAAGATATTATGGGTCTTCGAGCACCAGAAAAAATTTGGCTGAGAGTCTGGTAATGAGGAGATTCGACTCAGAATGGGTATGTTGACAGATGGCATTCAGCCAAGTATAAACCCTCTCTGTGCCATGGAGTCACAAGACCCTTTGGTATACTCATTAATAACCGAAACCCAGTAATAAGTTCCATATTTCACGAGTGGAGTCTCATACCAGAGATATTTTTCCATCGACTTGTACATGCTCTATGCTTATATATAATCTTTGTAATGGTTACAGGTACATTCTGACTTCTCCACGGTCTTTTAGGTACCAGATGTGCCTGCTACAGAAAATGTTCAGATGTTCCACGCCTTTCTAAGGGGGAAAGGGATACGCTTTGATTCTTTTCAACCACAAAACACAGACTTTAAATGGGATTGGTGTATAACGAGACAGATTGTTCAAATGCATTATTAGAATCCATTCTTTGGGATGAAGAAGATAGTTGGTAGAAGGGCTTCATTCTTTAAAAAGAAATATTACTTTCATGTGGAACAAGAGAAAAACAATTACGGTCTTAAATCAAGCAAGGAAAATCAGGCTTCAGAAAACTTCAGTTAGTCCCACTGCAAAGCCAACATTTTACACTTGCCAAGAGACTCTTGTTAAAGAAGGAGAGAATTAACACAGACGTGTCACAATTGTGTGACGGGAACTGTGAAATCTAAGCTGTAGATATTTTAAGGACTGCTCTGGGAAATTAAAAATCTAGGGCAGGACTTTCATTTCTAGCAGTAAATATCATAGAAGTATGTATCATATCTAGGAGTAAATATCATTTAAAACAATATTAAGCAAAAACAAAAAGTTTTACAAGGAAGAATAAATTGTCCTTAAAAAAAGTAAAAATGTGTATGTGAACCTAATTCATGGGGTTTAAAGCACAATGAATATATAAATCATAGTGACATAAAGCAAGAAGAGGGTAATCTAGGATTTTCAAAGTTCCTTCTACTAATCTGGAATAGGATAAAAATATCAGTTAATATTAGTAAGTTGTATGTACATATCAAATTTCAAAGGTGACTACTAAAAACCAGAATGTATACTTTCTTAAAAATAGGGTAAGAAAAAAAATCAAGCATCCCAAAATAAGTAGAAAAGGGCACAAACGAAACATCGAAAAGGAGAACAGAAAGCTTAAAATGAGGTAGAAATACATCTGCATATGAAATTCTCACAATAAACATAAATTAAAATTTTCTGTTCAAAGACAGAGATCGTAACTCTAAATAGTGTATCTTTTTATCCAGATATCAGATATTTGCAATAGACACCTATAAAACATAAGGACACAGAAAGATTATAGTAAATTAATGAAAAAGGCATAAACCAAGCATGCACTGATCAGAAGAAAACATATGTAATTTCATTATGTCAGAAAGATAAGTCTTTAATAAAAAATATTATTCAAGATAAAGAGGGCTACTACATAAAATTTTAGCTTGAAGTTAGCAAGAAAATAAAATAAATTTAACCTTGCAGTTTCCTAATAATGTGGTTGCAAACTATATGAATAAAAATGGCAAATATATAAGGAGAACTTGAATATTTACCGTCACACAGTGGTGGAAGAGTTTTGTACATATTTCTGGATATATATATATATATTTAGCAGACAAAACAATCTAGTATAGTTATTATCTAATATACATAGGCAACTGCTCTCGATAATCGGAACATAAAAATTATTTTGAAGTACTCGGATTATTTACAAATTTAATACCAACTAGAATATAAAGTATTTCTAATACATTTCAAAGAATAAGTATCCTACAGAGTTTCTTCTCTAACCATATTCTTAATTAATATAGAAATAAACAGTTAATAAATAGAAAAAAGATAGCTTTTAAACCTTAAAAAATTAATCTTTAAAAATCCATAAAAAGACAAGGATGAAATAATTTGAACAACACAATGAATAACATAGTTGATATTATCACCCAAAGTAGGCATAAACATCTACAAATCCAGACTGATATAAACAAATTATCGGCTGGAAAATAAGAGAGCAGAGACAGTTGACTCTACAAAAGAACAACAAGTAAGTGATGTCGATGGCCCCCCCCACCCCGTGAGATGGCGCATAACCCCCCACTCTATAGGGTTGTACAGGGTGACTGCCTTCTGAAGAGCATAGTGTGGAACGAGGCAAAAAGAGTAACTCCACGGTGGAGGAACTTGACAATTACTACTTTAAGCATGTGATCAAGATAGACATCATTAATATTAAGAAATGTCCNAGAGGACCTTGACAATTACTACTTTAAGCATGTGATCAAGATAGACATCATTAATATTAAGCAATGTCCCTAGGACATAGCTTTGATAGGATGTGATGCAAATGGCACTTTCTTCTTTCAAAAACCCACAACCCTAGACTATTCATGAGAAAAACACCAGACAAATCCAAGTTGAAGAACATTCTACAAAACACTGACTCATATTCTTCAGAACTGTCAAAGTCCTCGAAAACAAAGAAAACCTAACAAATTGTCACAAAGTCAGGGAGTCAAAAAGTATTTCATCTTTGACTTTTTATGGATTTTTAAAGATTAATTTTTTAAGGTTTTAAAACTGTCTTTTTGCTATCTATTAACTGTTTATTTATATCTTAATCAAGATTGTGGGTAGAGAACAAACTCTAGGTGCAACTAAATGTAATGTGATATCCTAGATGGGATCTTGGAACAGAAAAAATAATTGGTAAAATCTAAGAAAATACGACTGAAATATGGACTTTAGCTAGTAATAATGTATCAATGTTGGTTCATCAGTTTTGACAAATGTACCATGGTAACATTAGATGTCATAATAGGGGAAACTGGGTGCAAGATAATATGGAAACTCCGAATTCTCTGTACAATCCTTGCAACTTTTCTATAAATTGAAATCTAGTCTAAAATAAACATCTAAATTTTTTTAAATCTGTAAGTTTGAAAATAAAATAAAAATTGTATTAAAAGCTCACAAAATTCTTAGTGGAAATTAGATAGTATTTGGAATAAAATAATTTGAAAATAACCACATTTCAAAGTTTGTGGGATTGAACTAAAGCAGTAATTAAAGTGTAAAGCTTCAAATGTTTATCCTAGAAAAGAAGGCAGTCCAACACTTAGTTAAATATCCAACTTATAAAGCTAAAAAAAGATCAGCATTATAAATTTTAGTAAAGCAGAAGAAGGAAATAATGAGGATAAGAACAGTAATTATTGCAATAGAAAGCAATGATATAAGAAAGAATAAACACAGACAAAAACTGATTCCTTGAAAAGACAAAGTTGGCAAGGTTGCTCGGGATAAAAAGGAGAGGCTCAAAAATCAGTGTTAGAAATGAAAAGAAGACAACTACAGATGCAGCAGAGATTCTTTTTAAAGGTAAAACATTATAAAAACTTTATGTGCACATATTTTGAAACCTACATGAAATGGATAGATTCCCTAAAAAATACATACTACAAAAACTGATTCTACAAGACCACAAGACACAAAGTGATTTCAGAGATGAAAGATTCCAAAGTTTAAGGACCGGATAACTCCATCCCTACACCAATTCTTCCAAAGAATAGGAAGAGGGGGACTACTTACTCCCGGCCAAGTTTATGAGACTCATATAATCTGCGTAACAAACAAAAGATAAGAACATCTTGACAAGGAAATCAGACAAGCATTCATTTGAAAACATGAGGCAAAATACCGAGGAAAATATTAGCAAACAGAATCCTTTATTGCATAAAACAAATACACGATGACTAAGTTGAGTATATTCCAAGAATGCAAGATTGGTTTAATCTTAGAAAATCTATTAATGTGAATTGCCACATGAACAAATTAAACAAAAAAATTATATAATTGCTTCAATATATACAGAAAGAGCATGAAATAATGTTCAACATCCATCCTTTGTACTTAAAAATTCCTTGGTATCTTCCCACTATCACCAATTTCATTCATCATTTTTCAGAAGTTCTGTCCAACATAATGAATCAAAATAAAAATAGAATTAACTGTTGGAAAGAAAAAAAATCTTATTATTTTCAGATGTTGTATTCTATATAGAAATCCCAGAATAATCTCCAGACACTTGACTTTAGATTCAGGAGAAAGTTAAGCAAGTTTTCTGTATATACCAGCCACAGTTAGGTAATACAATAAGGAGATGTTATTTAGAGCATCAATTAAAAATAGAAAGCATTAATAAAGAAAGATAACAAAATATATGTAAAACCTTTATAAAAATTTATTGAATGACTTGAAATACCTAACTGAATCAAGATATGTGGTATGGCTATGGTTAACAATACCTAATATTACAATTATGTCAGTTCTCCATAAGTTCAATCGATTGATTTAATGCTTTCCTACCAATGTTCCAACAGAACGTTTCTTAGGACTTGACAAACTGATCCTACAGTTTGTAAGGCGAATGTAATACCGCCCTTGGGTGAAGAACCACCGGTTCTGAAACTCTGGCTGTCAATGTGGGAAAGACTAAAGTGATGCTTGCTTCACACTAATCAAAAACTAAATTTTAAATGGGTTAACACAATGTGTTTCATTGTGAAACACAACATTTTAAAATCTTGAGGACAAAATACAGGAAAGCCTTTATGGCTTTGGAAGGAGAGAAGCTTCACCATCACTAACTGCTGTTGACTAACGAGCCTGGGTCCTCAGCTACCATGTGAGCTCCAGATCTGGGGGTGCCTGCCTGCTTGGCATCTACATCGACTTCTTCTTTTTTTTTTTTAAGATTGTATTTATTTATTTGACAGAGAGAGAGACAGCCAGTGAGAGAGGGAACACANCACGAGCCTGGGTCCTCAGCTACCATGTGAACTCCAGATCTGGGGGTGCCTGCCTGCTTGGCATCTACATCGACTTCTTCTTCTTCTTTTTTTTTTAAGATTGTATTTATTTATTTGACAGAGAGAGAGACAGCCAGCGAGAGAGGGAACACAAGCAAGGGGAGTGGGAGAGGAAGAAGCAGGCTCCCAGTGGAGGAGCCCGATGTGGGGCTCGATCCTGGGACTCCAGGATCATGCCCTGAGCCGAAGGCAGACGCTTAACGCCTGAGCCACCCAGGCGCCCCTACGTTGACTTCTCGAAGGCATCTCAGCGGATTGTGCCCAGTCCACCGTCTTTGATCGGGCACCCTGAGAAGAAGGTAGGCATGCTGGAAGTTTACTGGGGGAGACTGTTGGGATCAAAACCAACGGGGGAAGGAAGGACGTTGGTTAAGCAGAAGGAGGAGTTGAACANCCGCTTAACGCCTGAGCCACCCAGGCGCCCCTACGTTGACTTCTCGAAGGCATCTCAGCGGATTGTGCCCAGTCCACCGTCTTTGATCGGGCACCCTGAGAAGAAGGTAGGCATGCTGGAAGTTTACTGGGGGAGACTGTTGGGATCAAAACCAACGGGGGAAGGAAGGACGTTGGTTAAGCAGAAGGAGGAGTTGAACATGGCACACTTACACCAGTTGCCCCAGCTGGTCCCACTCGCAGCTTTGGAGCTGGATGGCCCTTCAGAGCTTTCCTGCTCTGAGGCAAGGAGGCTGCGCGGGTAGACCTCAGTTATTGTGTGAACTCCCATCCCTTCCAGGGGGTGTCCCTTGAATGAGGTCACTCCCTTCCGCTGAGGGCAATTCAGAGCAGCAAAGCCGAGAGCTGTGAGCCGCAAGTTCTCGCAGCGATGGTGGAAGAAAGGCTGCCTCAGTCTGAGGCAATAGAGCCACTCTCTTTGCCTCCATTATTTCTCCTTCCTGCAACTTTGTTCCTTTTCCTGTGTTCCTGCCTTCTCAATGCCATCGTCATACCTCGTTTCTTAGGCCAGAGTTTCTGGTTGACTGCTTCTTGAGGAAAGAGTGGGTCCCTGTCATTCGAGTTTTCTCCACTACCTGGCAGTGTCTGACACATTTTCTCCAAATAGTTATTCATTGGATGGCTTATTGAATGAACGAAGAGTTCATATGAAAGGAATTTAATACCCAATTCTTGGGGAAACTGATCCCTAACACACTTTTCAGGGTGAGGGACAAGGAACAAATGGCGTGTTTTCCTCTCTCTCGCCTTCTCTCTAATGCGTTTAAGTTTACTTGATCCTATCTTTGACATGCCCTTGCCGGCCGGCTCCCTGCCCGCCCCTCTGCCCTTGCCCTACTTCAAACAAGGGACTGTCCTTAAATTGTCACCCTGCCTTCAGTGTCCCTTGCCTTTCGTTTGTCTTCCATACTGCCACAAATCACCTTCCTGAAACTTGACCTGGTCGTATCACTCCCTTGCAAAAAGTCTTTAGTCATCAGAGTTTAAGGTCATTCTAAAATGATAGAGTACAACAGCAAGGGGCTGGGGATTAGAAGGCTCTGCTGCTCACTCGCAGGGAGACTTACCAGCAAGTTCTTCTCCAGAACTCACTTTAGCCATTTGTCTTGTGCTCAACACTAGCTCCTCTACTTTTGGCCCCGGTGCTTTCATGACTTCTGACAGAGACCAGGCTCCAGGGGTCAAGTTCATGTCCTCGGTTGAAAAACCAATTAGTGCATCCCATGACCCAGCCCACAGTGCTCGCTTCAGAATTTGGCGTGTGATCGAGTTAGGGACCTAATGCCAGCATTGTCACATTGTCACGTAAGCTTTCAGGAGATTGGCTTTTCCCGCTGGGTGTTTGATAACAAGCTTTTGAGTTCATGGCAACAGGGTGAGAGGTAAGACATTACTCCCAGGAGCCCAAGAATGGAGTCAGCCTGGAACGAACAGACATGGATCCTGGATCCTTGAATTCAAGCAGCGTCTGAAGTCTCTCTACGGGCTTCCTCATTTATGCACACCAACAATAAGCTCTCTTTCTGCCTGAACCATTTGCACAGAATATTCTGTTACTTACAACCTAGAGCCCTAACTGATAAAGTCACGATGCAGGGTCACTGTTGTTTTTTCAATGTAAAACATTGTCTAAATGTCACTATTACATAAGTTCTATGCCCCTATGGTATCAAGAAAAGTCATTATGTTGTTTAAATTTACCTTTTTAATCACAATCTCTTCCTACTTTGGTCTCATGCACACAAGCTCTAGCCACACTATTCTATACTTTTCTTCCAAGCATGTACTTCCATTTTGTCTGTATTTTCATGGTGGTCTTTATTTTTCCCCTAAAACACCTTCCCTAGCTTATGGCAGGCCGAAAGCTAGTTACTCTCTGAGGCCAAGGTCAAATACTCCCTAGTGTGTGATAGTCAGAACCGACTCTCCGACCTGCTGAAGTTGTGGTCATATCATTATAAATCCATAATGTGATACTTCGGGTGAGTTAAGGGGTCCCTTTGCTACTCCATTAGACGGGAAGCCACTGGATGGTGAGACCCACCTCTGTTCATTTCCATTTCCATTACACAATGCTCCCTGACATTCAATAAATGTTAAGTGAATGAATTTGTGAATGACCTCCTTAAGTGGAAAATAACAAGATGAATGCAAAACTTTCTGGCTGGCAAATGAGTCAGAGCCCAGCAAATAAATGAAAGAGTACGGAGAACTTCGTTGACCCTGAATTTATCTTCTACAGACTTTACAGGGGCCTGTTCTGCTTAAGTGAACTTATTTTCAGTTTTACAAAGCTACGTGGCTCTGCTTGGTTTCTTTTCTAATCACAGTAACTGAACTCGATTTGACATTCTCAAAAAATACGAATTTCTCTCCACAATTTTACCAAGTGAAAAAAACATTCACTCGGCCTTTGACTATTGCTGTAACATGTACTCCGGGATTTTTAAGAGTGGTTTTCGGAGGAAACGGAGAGAGGGACCCTCTCATTCTCGCCAAGGCACCTGAGCATTTAGAGGTTTTCCTTCTGGTTTTGTGCAGCTTTTCTTTTTTCTCCGATGCTCATTCATCACCATGGATGCTATGCTTGGAGAGAAAGGGGTTTTGGTTGCAAAACTGGCTTCCTGTTAATTCTTCCATTCCCGAACATTTTGGAAACAGATGTAATGATTTCAGTATAATAATAAAAGTAAAATAATTACATCCAGACAACTGAAGCCAAGTGAAAATGATTTTACAAAATGAATTTCTATTTTCCTTTTTATGCAATGGGTATAGCAACCCTGGCCTCTCTGCTTGCACCCATTAGGTTAATTAAATGATACTGGAGAAATCCTTTGCGTGGTAACTTTATGTAAACATGTAGACCACTGCATCCTCCCTCCATGTAGTCGACTCGTTGTTCCATGTATTTGAAGAACGCTATTCTCTAAACATAACAACTATTTTTTGAAAGAATGTTACATGACCGAAAAACAGAAATTTCTTCTACATTACAAATACAAGCAGCCTTAAATATTTGCACCTTATTCAATACGACCCAGAAGTGTATCTAGGAAATAGATTGTAGAATTCTATTCACTGGTTTAATGGTTCTGTGAGAGAGTGGACTGGTGCTTAGTCATTTTTATTTTACAGACAACATGAAGTTCACGGTAAGTAGTAAATAAACATGGGTCAGATTGATGAACAAAGGAGATAAAAAATGGTGTTAAGGAACACAAAATTTGGGAGGAAACTGAGCTTTAATAAATATGTCTATAGGGTGCCTGTGTGGCTCAGATGGTTAAATGTCCGCCTTCGGCTCAGGTCATGATCCCAGGGTCCTGGGATCAAGCCCCACCTTGGGCTCCTGGCTCAGCAGGGAGCCTGCTTCTCCCTAACCCTCTGCCTCTCTCCCCGCTCATGCTCTCTCTCTCTGTATCTCTCTGTCTCAAATGAATAAATAAAATCTTTAAAAAAATAATAAAATAAATAAATATGTCGATAAATATTTGAGGCATCAGAAAGGACAGACCAGCACTGGTTAGAGCAAAACCCTGAGGGCGTGTTTTGCTCCTGCTACAAATAGCCCCACGTGTATAGTTGCTGGAGAGACTGATTTTAATGTCCTAAAAGTATTAAAAGTAATAAACAATACAAAACGAAAATTAACAACAACAACAAAAAGGGAAGTTTTCAGGTTCAGCACGGTGCTTTGCTCTACATCTTAATCTCCTCTTCCTTCCAGGATCCCACCAACGACTGCAGTATTTTCTCATCAAGCACATCTCCTGTACTGGCTGATTTTTTTTAGTCGTGTCTGTGTGTAACTGAATGAGAGTGTAAATAACAACATTTAGGGCTCTCAGAAACTTCCACGTTTTGGCAAGCAAGCGTGAAACACGAACATTGCTAAACTGGTGGCAACTATCGTTTGGGTAACTCAATACATAAAAGGAGATGGAGAAGCATAAAGATATATCCGTGAAACTGCTTAATCTGGTGACATTTCTTTGCAGAGTGCAAGAACCTCACTTCTTCTCTGCGATGGACTTGAGTGCATCAATTGTACATTCCGGACCTTGCTAGAGTTATCTAATTAGGTAACCATTACAACGTCACTCTCAGTCCTGGGAAGAAAGAAATCAAATCTCGTTCTTGAACTTCTTGGAGGGGATATTTTTCAGCTATGTCCGGACCAAGGATTGAAACTGGAGAGCAAACGAAGGTAAAAACTGAACCATCAAATTTAGCTCTTGAGTTCAGAAACAAGCTCAGAATAGAACTTGTCTATTTTTACCAAAAGAAATGTGCCTGGGAACATACACCTGTTTGCATGCTAAAAACCTTGAATTTTACAAACACCAGATGAGATTTTTGGAAGAGGACACATTTTTGTTTTTTTCCCCACCATTTTTCAAGTGCATCGACCACTTACTACACCAATTTGTTCTCCCAAACAACATTAGAAGATAAACACAAGGTCCAATCGATTACTCCTACTTGGATGATGAGTTGAAAATTATTTAGTTTGACTCTGAAAGTTCACCTGACATTGACACTTTTATATCTACTTCTACCAACATCTAGAAATTTGCTTTGGTTTTAAAAACTACTCTAGCCAAGCAGGACTCCATGACACAAGCAAGACTGCTTGTGTGAAGAGAGACACCTGGTGGCCAGTATATGGAACTGCATCCCAGGAAAAAATTCTTCTTGGATGTCTCCCCGCACCCCTTCCCCTCCTGCCTTCTGGGTGCAGAGGGCTGTTGACGGTGGACGAACTGCAGCTGTAGGAAAGTGAGTCTCAAGTTCAAGTCAAGAGATTTCCAGAACAGTTACATCAACACCACGAGAGCTCCAGGTCACAAGTTCTCTAAATTATTTAGAAAGCTGACCAATGTAGCATACGAACCATTTTTAAAAGCTACTAAAATCTCTTCACTGAGAAGCTGAACAGGAGCCTCGATGTGTGAGCGTCTGGTTTAACCTCCACCTAAAAACTTCTGGACTTCCTCTGTCAGAACAATGAGCTGCTGTGGTCTTTGGGGGGAGAAAGAAGAAGTGTCCGTTCCTTTGACACCACGAGAACAAGCATTTGGAGCTTCTGACTGTGGCCTTGCCCCTGCACCGCCCCCACCCCCTTCAAACTGCTCTGTCCAAAGTGACCTCCGCCAAGACAAAACTATGTCACTGAAAGAAAAGGGAAGCAAAATCCTGTCTTGTTGCTGCTGGTCCCTTGTTCTCTTTCATTTCTAAGTTTGGAGGTAAGGTTTGGAAAGCCGATAGAGAGCAGTTCCCCAAGCTTCCTTAGGGTACCCTCGGTATCAGAGGTATCAGACAGAGAATGGAATCAAGTCATTATAAGCTTCGCAGCAGTAAACGTGGAGGAAAGGCATGTCAGAAGGACACAATGTGTCTCCCAGGCCCATCCAAGCGTCTGACAAAGTGACACTGTACAGAGGGGGCGATTTCCTGATCTCCCCTCAAGCTCCCCCATAAGCAGGAGGACTCCGTCTAATGGGCTGACCTCCTGACATAATTCCAGGCACCGCTCCACCTGAAATGACAAGATTCTGTGGTAGGGATGGCCTTGGCCTAACTTTCATTGGACCTTTGCTGTGTGCCAGGCCCTGTCTCAAGTCAGGTCCCACTCCCCCAACCCCCTGCCAGTGCTCCGGGCTGGCCCTGATGGACGCACTCACTGTGTGCAGTCCTGGCAGACGCAGGGCGGGGACGTCTGCTCGAGCCTCACCCACCGACACCCTCCTCTTTGTAACTCAGCCCGTGTGCATGCATACACGCCGTAATGGGAAAATGGAGGCCTTCTCTGATGTTTGGGGTCTGACTGTCAGTATTTTTTATTCATACCCACAAAAACACCAGGAAAAGGTATACATTTTCCTTTGTTACAAGAGAAAACACCTTCATTTCGGTTGAATAAAGCATGCATATGATGTCCCTTTTTGCCCGTCCTCACTGACCGAGGTGAGAAGTTTGGACAAGGATGAGGGAGATGCCTGAAGGAGAGCTTTCCTGTAGCCCCTGAAAGACTGATTATGTTGCAAGAGTCATTTACGTTTCAGGCACGCAGTCCTCTTCCTGAAATTCTATGTGCAAAGGTGTTTCAGGATTCATAATTTTTCAGATGGTAAATATGTAATACAGCCCATATATTAAATATTGCATCCAATCAGGGACGGCAATAGGACCCCGTAATTAACACATGAGTAGGTCTGTAATGGAATGTATAATGGTCACTTTAGGAGGGCTAAATCAAGACTAAGAATAGCCTAATATTGGTTCAGGTCAGGTGTAGTCACTAAATGAATCTAACATACATGAAAAAGTTTGCTTATTGGACTTCTTAAAATTTTAAATTGTAATTTTAAATTGTAATTGTTGTGGCCCTGTATGTGATGAAAGAGCCAATTATATACATAGACTCCTGTCTAGAAGGATCCTGTAATTCCCTAGAATCAAGAAGAACAAATATAGCTCTAAGAAGAAAATCTATTATCAAGTAACTCATTTCCTTTGTTCATCAAAAGTCAACGCATTCATCATAAAGCCACGAAACTTTTAGAAGTAAACATAGGAGGGGTGCCTGGGTCACTCAGTCGGTTAAGCATCTGACTCTCCGTCTCAGCTCAGGTCTTAATCTCAGGGTTGTGAGTTTGAGCCCCCATAGTGGGTTGCACATTGGGCCTGGAGCTTACTTAAAAAAAGAAAGAAAGAAAGTAAACATAGAAGAAATCTTCATGATCTGAGGTTAGACAGAGTGTTAAAAATAACACCAAGAGCACAATTCATAAAAGGAAAATTGGTCTTTATCAAAAGTAAAAACTTTGCCAAATAACTGTCAAGAGAATAAAAAATAAAGTCCACAGACCAGGAGAAAATATTCTCAAATCACATCTCCAACAGAAAGCTTGTATCTGGAACATATAATGAGCTCTTTAAACTCAGCAGTAAGGAATCAAATTACTCAATTAAAAGTGGGGAAAAAAACAGACACACCATCAAAGAAGATATTAAGATGGCAAAGAAGCACATGAAGAAAGCTGTACTAGATGCCATTAGGGTGACACAAATTGACCATAATGAGATTTTACCATGCATCTATTAGAATGTCTAAAAAAAACTTGACAATATCAAATGTTGGCAAGGATGTGAAGTAACTTCAACTTACATACATTGCTGGTGGGACTGAAAAATGGTACAGCCACTTTGCAGAATGGTTTGGCAACTACCTATAAAGTTAAATACGTGTTTACCACGTGACCTGGCAAACTACTCCTGGGTTTTTACAGTAGATTGTTGAGAACTTATGTTCACATGACAACTAGTATACAAATGTTCATAGGTAGGCTTATTTGTAGAACTTACGTGCCCTTCTGTGGATGAAAGGATAAGCTGCCTGTGGTATACCACATGACACATTGCTACACATGTGAACTTGACTGAATCTCAGACATCATGGTGAGCGAAAGAAGCCAGTCTCAAGAGACAACAGTATAGTGAGGGACACCATATCTGTAGTTGGCAGGGATTATGGCTGGAGGGAGGCTGTGAAAATCAAGGGATAGCATGAAGGAGGATTTTTGGGGGGTGATGGTGCCATTCTGTATCCTTATTATGGTGGTGGTGGTTTATAGATTTGTAGATTTACAAACCTATAAGTAGGTTAAAATTCATATGACGGAACACCACAGAAGGAAAGTCATTATTAGTATCTGATAATTGAAAAAACACCGAAACAACAAAACAAAACAAAAAAATGAACAAAACCCTACTCGAAGCCAATGCACTCACATTTGACTTTGGTGTTCCCAGTTTGTGGTCAACACCACCTGTATTTACCTAATGACACTCTCCTTCAGCCAACAGTGCCCATGTGAGCAAGAGGCCCTGCCGTTACAAAGATGAGTCAGACACAGGCCTTGACCCTCAGGGCTCACAACCTGGGCAAAAAAATGAGACAGGGAGGCGAAAAGAGATGTCCATGACTTACGCCACACAAATCCAAGGTCACGATCTCCAGGAGCTGTAAGCATGAAGAACGTCTTCTTAATTTGACCAAGAAGGAATAATTGTTTTTGTTGACTTGTTTTGTTTTGTTTTGTTACCAAGTATATTTTTTGGTAGTTTTGAAGACTCCCTTGTTTTAACCAAAAAATTACTAAGTGAAAATTCCCATTCGTTGCTAGGAATGGCGTCTGCTAGATTGCAGGCTCATTGAAACTGTGTCTAATTCCATGAGTATAGTCCAGTAACTAGTACTTGAGCACAAAGAAGTCCCATCAATCATGAAATAGTTATTAAATAAAGGAATGAAAGATGACATCAGCATGACACTTTAATCACTGCAAACCTTATGACATTGTTCCTTATTTAGCCAGCATATTCATTAGTATAGCTTTGCTCATGGCCATTTGGAGATGAAGGCTGTATTTTCACTAATAGGTGCACAGCCCATCCTCATGCCATTAGGAGGCACTTCCAAGGGGAAAGTCCCTAAAAGTGAGTCAGAATGATTAGTCATGTCCTATGGCATTGGTCTTTGAAACCAAAGACCATTGCATACCCTCTAAATATCTACAGGAAATAAATACCAGCAATGTGAACGTAGATCCTTTTAGAAGACCACTAATCCTGCTATGATAAGCGACCGGGCACTCATTCAAGTGTCGTGTTTGCAGTGCCATGGCAACAGACAACGTTGGTGTATTCCAGTGTTCTAAATCCAGAGTCCTAATCTAGATATAAATACGCTGAATGTTATGAATCCAGTTTCCTAAACTAAGCCCTACCTCAGTGTCTTCATTTGCGAGCTAAAGGTCACTCACCACAGCCTGCATTCATGACAAGTAAGGTCCTTGCTTATAGGAAGTCATGTTTTTCTTCCCATCTGGGCAAAAGTGAGGTTCAAAGTCAGAGTTCTATCAAGGTTCAGCTTCTGTGATCAATCAGACCATTCCTGTTTAGAAGAGAGTTTGCTAAAGTAACTGCTAAGTATTTTAGGCAAAGAAACCCAGCTGTGAAAATACCATTAACATTTGTACAGTTGTTTTATATGTGGATTTATTTTTACGTGTGCTTATTTCAGTGCAAGTCTTTGGAGAGACGTTTCTCTTCCCCCGCCCTCCTTCCCTGTAGCTTACTCTTGCTGCCCCTCATGGGTCTTTTGAGAAATGACAGTCTTTCTAATTCTTACGGGTCACAAGTGTTCTGCATCACAGCACACCCTTGACTAATTAGCATTAATAAGTGATGCCTGGACAAAGAACCCTAGAGAAAAAGCGGTAGGCTTGTGTTTGCCAAATTGGAGTTGACCCAACTAGCAAAATTTTCCAGTGTACTTTCATATTCTCCTGCCTCACGTGTGTTCCTGCTGCCTAAACATACATTTCTGACGTGGGATCTTGGACACCCCATGAGGTACATGGCCCTGTGTACTTTTTGCTCCAGGAGATATGCAGATTTCGTTTATTTAATACAGTGTGTCTCCACTGTCTACTGTGTGAGAGCAGCATGGGGAATAAGACCTCATCTCTGCCTCCTACGATCTTAAGATGTTTTAGCAGAGATACAGGGAACTCTCATCTAACTATTCATTCGTTATTGAGCACCTCCTGTCTGGACGGCATGGCGCTAGGTACAGAGCGCTGAACAAACAGGATCTCGACAAGGAGAAAACCAAAGCAGGGACAGAGCGGGGAGGCTAAGCGGCAGAAGGAAAAGCTCAGAAGTGAAAAGCCAATGGCCAATGAGAAACTCCCGAGGAGTGAAGCAGAGCAAAAAGGGTATTGATTCAAATCCTCTTTCTCCTACACACTTTGGTGTGCACAGCCTCACCCACGAAAAGAACAAGTACGCTCTGCAGGGCCGGTGTGGGTGCGGAAGGCACCTGGTACGTGGCAGGCAGACAGCAGACAGCAGACCACGGCTGTGCTGACAGTGGGTCAGTTTGCCTACAGCAGACGATTGACGAAGGAGAGCTAGAGAATAGGTTTGCACAAGTAGTTTGGAGCCTCTAATAAAGGGCTTTGAGTGCCCAGCTCGGGATGAGAGTTGTATGCTGTGAACAGTCGTGAGGAGTCACAGATGGTCAGGGAACAAAAGAGGGACATGAAATGGAACTGTTTTTATTTTTATTTTTTAAAGATTTTATTTATTCGACAGAGAGAGACAGCGATAGAAGGAATACAAGCAGGGGGAGTGGGAAAGGGAGAAGCAGGCTTCCCGCCGAGCAAGGAGCCTGATGTGGGGCTAGATCCCAGGACCCCGGGATCATAACCTGAGCCGAAGGCAGATGTGTAACGACTGAGCCACCCAGGCGCCCCCAAAATGGAACTGTTTTTAGAACAACGAAGAGCAGAGTAGGCGCAGGGGGAGAAAAGGCAGAGCAAAGAGCCTAACGTTCCTGCAGGTGTTCTGTCAAGAGAACAGAAATCAAGAGGTGCACGTGGGTGCTGTTGAAGGTTTTTATTATACTTGAAATACATGCCACGTTCTATCAAGAGGGTTTCAGGTAGGACCTAAATTGATGTGATTTTCCACCCTGCGGCCATTCCAAATTTTCTTCAAATATTTAGGCAAGAACGATATGTTTGGTGACACAACAGGAATGTGATCTGGCCTCCTGCATCAGGACCCACACACTGGCATTAACAAAGGGCAGGAAGCAGGTGTCACCTGCAGACACCTGCCAGCACCTGCCTGCTGGAGACCACGCCATTTTCAACGGTGCACGTGGGTCTGGGTGCCAAAAAACAGGCATATGAGGTTTAGAACCAAGTCGCCTCGAAGCCTTCCAGGTGTTTATTCTGACATTGAAGTGCATTTTGAAAACAACCTAAATATTGGAAAAAGAGGACGTTGTTAACAAAAGGCACATGTTAAAAAATTCGTGCAATCATTAAAACCATGTATTTTTATTATACTTGAAGTCCATTTCAACTTATATCAAGAAGCTTTAAGATCATTCGAGGACATGGGTACATGCTCGTGATATTAAGTGAACTAAGCGAGTCAAACTTGTTCATTTTGAAATCATTTTTGCAAAAAAATGAAACATATAAATATAGGATTGATGTATATAAATAAAGAATGAAAAGAACACATTAAATTTTCAACAGTAGTTGTCCGTGGCTGAAAAAGCCTTTTTAACGGAGAGATTACAGACTGAGAGCCAGGAACGAATGTGACTTGCAGAGATTTCCCACTGGCCAGACTTTCCCTTCTATTCCTTCCTGCTTTGTTCTCTTAGGACCCACCTGTTCATCTGTGCGGGTTGCCAGCCTGAGCGCTGCAGGTATTCCTGAGTGGTTTTCATTCTGGAACTTTCCTACCTGAGCAGGATTTAATTTTTATTATTGGAAAAAGCAAAAGTGATGATAATTGGCAGTCTGTACATGACAGTTGGGAAATATAATTTCTTGAAAAAAAATTGACATGCATTTTTAGCAGATGGAGCTCCTCCTACCGCCCTTACCTGGAGTCTAAGAAACAACCGGGCACGTGTTCATATTCCCTTAGGAGCTCCTTCTGGTGACAGGTATGGGTGTGACCAGCCCCACCTTAGACCTTGTCCCCAAAGGCCCTGAATGTTTAAGTATGTGAGAGCCAGGGTAAAAGATATACATACGCACGTTGGTCAAGAATTATTTTAAAGTGGGAAAGTGGGGGCGCCTGGGTGGCACAGCAGTTAAGCGTCTGCCTTCGGCTCAGGGCGTGATCCCGGCGTTATGGGATCGAGCCCCACATCAGGCTCCTCTGCTATGAGCCTGCTTCTTCCTCTCCCACTCCCCCTGCTTCTGTTCCCTCTCTTGCTGGCTGTCTCTATCTCTGTCAAATAAATAAAATCTTTAAAAAAAAATAAAAAAAATAAAGTGGGAAAGTGATGTAATTATTATTCAATAAATGTAATCTGGGTATTTACAGAATCTTTCAAAATACAAATTCAAAACAAAGCAGATTTTGGTAGCAGCATATCGAGTATTATTTATTTAATCCAAGCTCCTCATTTTACAAGTGGGGAAAGGGTTGGCCGAAGAGAGAAAGGAACCAAGCAAGTCTTGGTTAATGAAATACTGGATAGAGACCAGGAGGCACCTACCACGCTCCCTAAAGGCCAGGCCCCATCCACCTGTTCACATGCTCATTCAACCTTCTCGGCAACCTGCGGGGCGGGGTCACTTCCACACCTGCACCTGTCCCTACCCCACGTTCATGGGAAGGCAGGAGGCTGCGGCATGGACGCTGAAGCTGATGGAGACATCAGTGACCGCCTGGTCCAATGTCTGCATTTTATGGTTGAAGATCCGAGCGTCCATGCAATTTGACGACTTGCTCGAAGTCCCTCGGCTTCTAGAACTAAAACTTCAGCCTCTTGGCTGAACTCCCAATGTTCTTTAAGCACATCATGCTCCCTTCCAGTGCACACTGAAATATAAATAAATGAAATAATTGGAGTTCTATGATATTAAAGAAATTTTTATTAATAAAATCAGGAAAAGACAGCATTGAAAACACTTAAAATTGGTGAATTTTATTGTATGTAATTATACCTCAATAAAGTCGACTTAAATAAAGTTATTTTTCATGCCTTTTTAATGAAATGATTTGTATTTCCTTCCTTCCTGTGTATCTATCTATCTAATTGTGACATCTGTCTATCTGTCTATCTGTCTATCTATATTTTATCTATATCAAGAGATAACCTGAATACCTGAAATGTTATTCAAACATTGTTAATGGTGATGATTTGGGGGTGGCGAAATGTTGCATCTTTGTACTTTTCAACATTTTTTGAGCTTTTATAATTAGCATTTATTATTTTCACAGAGCATCGTTTGCAGTATTTTCCCAAACAAAACAAAATTGACTGAATGGCACAAGGCCCAAAGAGTGTCTGAAACACTGGACAGAGTTTATCTCTTAATATTGTCCTCAAAAAGAACCCCAAATAAATAAAAGCTGAAATAAAACATGAAATCTATAAAAATCCTTTGGATTTTCTGTGGCTTTATGTAAAGTCCTTCCCTGGAGAGTCCGGTGAGGTTTTTAAAGACTTATTTATTAATGAGGGCCGTACAGAAATCTTTATACTTAATAATCAGTTGGATGCTTGTTCTAAAAGACGGAGATTCCGGTAAATAAAAGGATTGGGAAAGGGTACAAATGTATTTGTCTTTTTGAGTACAAAAGAAAACATGTCCTTCAGAAGGTTATTTGGAGCTCTGACATGTTACAAGTTACCAGCAAGCTTGTAGTCACAGGAAGGGGGGTATTGGGCTCAAAGCAGAGTTTTGTCTTTATTACAAAGGCAATTGGACATGTTTTTAAAAGTTTGGGAAACTGGAAATGTGACACAATTAAAGGACATTTTAGAAAGCACATTCAGGGACAGCTGCTTGAGTCAGAGGCTTACTCTTGATTTCGGCTCAGGTCATGATCTCAGGGTCTTGAGATCAAGCCCCATGTTAGCTCTGCACTGAGAGCCTGCTTGAGATTCTCTCTCTTTCTCCCTTTGCCCTCCCCCCCAACTTGCATATACACACTGTCTCTCTAAAATAATAATAATAATAATAATAATAAATAGAAAGCACATTCCGACTGGAGTTGTAGGACAGACTTAAATATGAACACACTGAAGTAAAGAAGCTTTAACCAAGTCAAGGCCTCAGTGAAGAGGGGCTAGCATGGAGTGGCGTGTGGGACGCATTTCCTGCCTTCCAGGGGCTGACAAATCCTGGGGAGGAGAGAATGACACAGTGAAACAGAAGAGGCCATTACATGACAAATTTTGAGTACGAAAGCAGTCCTGGCAAGAAAAAGATCCATGAAGCATAAAATGCTTGAGGGAGGCATCATGGAGGTAATCAGATGTAGTTTGCACCTTGAAACAGAATATAATGGAGATGCATAGATTGTATGATTGCAAGAAAAAGGAAGAGTCCTAGGCAAACATTATGGAAGAATAAATACGGCACTGTCACTCTCATAGACAAGGAAAAAAAAATTTTGGTTGATGTATTTTAAGAGAAGTATTCTAATGTAATGGGCAGTGGTAGAGAATACCAGCTTCCCCCAAAGATACCCACATACTAATTCCAGAACCTGTAGATATGTTACCTGACAGAGCAAAAGGGACTTTACAGACGTGCTTAACACCAGGGACCGAGAGACAGGAGGATTACTCTAGATTAGCCGAGTGAATCCAATATAATCACAGGAGTCCTTACAGTTGTGGAGGGTTTGAAGTCCAACACATGTCCCACTCCTTAATATAATGGATGTGTAGCTTCTAGCCTACAAAGGTGTCCCCTAACAATTCTTGTTTTTTTTGTGTATGACATGCCTTTGAATTCTGGACCAGACTTGTGATTGGCTTTGACCAATAGAATGTTACAGAAATAATATTTGTGGACCTCTGGGTCCGAATTTCAACATTGACTGTCAGCGTCAATTTCCTGCCTTGTAGAATGTAGTTTCTATGCTGTGAGGAAGCACAGTAGCCCTTGGAGAGACCCATGTGGGGAAGACTGAGGCCTTTGACCCATAGGCCCAGCTAAACTTCCATGAACTGGATCCAATAGTCAGCTCTATAAGTGACCTCTCAGCCATTCTAGCAGGATGGCATATTACGCCATAAAAGGTACCCAAGAAGGATTATTTTTAAAGGGTTCCTTTGTTTGCTTTTTTTATCTAATATTTTTTTTCCACAAGCATGCATTCACTAAATTTGTAAGTGAATTTGTATGTACTCTGATGCAAGGACCTTGTCATGCTTCCATTAGTATTCCCAGAGTTCTCCCATGCTTGGCACCTAAGAGTTACTAAAACTGTTAAAAGAATGAGTGAATGAGTATTTAACCTATAATCAGAAGGAAAAAATAAATAGGGTGCTAAAAAATAATTAAAATAAATTAAGTCTTCAGTTAAACTTGGAACCAGAATTGTCATTTGGAGATTTTGTCGAAATCAAACCCTAAGTATTGCCATTTAAACGAAGTAATGAATACCACCTAATCTCAATTCTAGCATGCATTTGCGATATGTCTCCATTCCCAAGGCAACTCTGTTCTCGGGTCATGCTGTCTATTCATGTGTGTTCCCTTTAGCAGCTCTGACTATACTCAGCACAGCATGCCACAGAGAACTGCTTGAAGGGTTATGGTGACCTGGTTGGTTTTTTCACCAGGAAAAAAAATGGCTTGTCTTAAGACATTTTTTTGGAAATAAAATGCTCTGATTCTTTGGAATCAATGTCCATCCATAGGTTTCAAACAGGAATCTCAGAAGTTTGTAATTATCATACATTACTTCCTCAATATAAAATCTTGGGCTCATAAGGATAAAAAAGAGGTCTACCACTAGGGTTGGTGTGTCAATGAAGCCCATTGTGAACCCCCGAGTATAATATGAACCTTCCTTGAGCACATAAAATTCTTGGCTTCCAAGAAGAGTCTCGTAGAAAGAGCACTGCATTTGTTTCCAACGCATTAGTGCTATTCAGGACTCTGGGTCCCAGATCAGTTTTAAAATACTGATTCCAAAGAAAGTTGATGTGGTTCACATTTTTTAAATTAAAGAGCAATTTTTCCTCTTTGTATAGTTGACATGAGTATTCCAGTGCTGTCTTATTAGTAGTGAATAATTTTGGGGCATAAATAGTTGGCTTTACAAAAAATCTTCAGATCAGGGTGGAAATCCAAACACTGGAAACATTTGAATTGCCCATCTGAACTGAGCTGTCAAACTACTCCAATGCATAGAACAACATTTATCTGACACCCGAGACAAGTATCAGGCTGGTCACTCAGATTCTAAGAATAAACGTGCCTGGGGCTAGGCTCGTGACTCTGGCTAATTCTCCCAGCGAAAGGGCAGCAGCCTGGTATCTGGAGTCAGAACCCTTGGCGAGAATTCCAGCTCCACCCCTTGCAAAGGGTCTGGAGGACACGCACTGACATAGAACCGGCGATCAGCGCTCATTCGCTGTTAGGTGCCTACAAGGAGCAGTGCAGAAAATCCCAAGAAACAAAGAAAACCAAGGTTGGTTATGATTTTCTCCGTCTGTCCCCTCGTTCACATAGCCCCTCAGAGTGATCTTCAAAATCTACATGTAAGCAGGTCAGTCAATAGGGAAAATAAAATCAAGGGAAAAACAAAGAATCCAATGAGGAAATTAACCCAACAACCTAGTATCACGTGCATTTTGCGTGACAAAAGGAGTATGAGACTTGCGGCTTTTTGAAAGGAGGGGCATATTTTACCCATGTCCGTGTCCTCTGACCCCTCACAGCTACAGGAGTGCTCAGCGCTCAGAGTTGATGGTAAAACAAGGGTTGTAAGCAGAAGGAAGTCGCATACCCTAGGTTTCCAAGGATACGACCCAAAAAGACACTTCAAAGACAGAGACAAATATGAAAAGTAGTACCCATGGCATGATCGTGGTCCTTCACCAGTGTTGTCTGACCATGATGGGAAGACAGTAATGAGAAGATACGCGGGACGTGGAACTCTAAGAAGGCAGCGGGCGATGAAAATGGTGTGGAACTGTCGACTCAGATAAACTCCTCGGTGTTTCCTCGACTGTGATAATATATTTTGTCTCCTGTATTCAGGGTCCCCTTTGTGGAGTGAAAGAGTTAAACTTCTTTGCTGTGAAACGATGTCCCCCCAAAAAACAAAACAAAACAAAAAAACCCCAAGGATTCTAAGGAAGGGACTTTTCATTTGATTTCCCCAGAAATGGACCCTAAGATAAGAATTTGCACATAAGGTGTTTATTTGGAAGGTGATCCCAGGAACTGTGGCCTGGGAATGGAGAAGTGAGACAGGGAAGTGAATTAAGTCCAGAGAATGTGTGTTATCAAGAAAATTACCTCCGGGAGCAGTTTGAGATAAATGCCCCTGGGAATCTCAGACACAGTAAGCAACAGTGGTTTTCAAACTTTTTAACCACGGTACAACATTACTGTCCTAGCAATTATTGAGGACTCCCAGGAGTTATTGCTTACATAGGTTACATCTAAAAATATTTATTATATTAGGAATCAAAACTAAGAAAAAATTTAGCTATTTATTTGTTAATTTAAAAAGAAGAGTAAAGCTGTCACACGTTAACCAAGTGGCAAATATTTTATGAAAAGCCATTATATTTTCCAATGCAAAAACATGATGTGGGAAGGATGAGATTATATTACGTGATTTTTGCAAATTTCTTTAATAACTGGTTTAATAGAAAACAAGCGGATTCTCCTATGTGCTTCTGCGTTCAATCTGTTGCTGTATGTTTTTGGTTGAAGTTCTTCTGCCCTTAACCAGATATGTCATTGGAAAGAATATTTTAATTATGTATATAATTATGTATATTCTCAGGTAATTATGTATATTCTTTTTTGACATTACACAAAATCTTGACAACTGATAATTTCTTAAAGGCTGGTTTCAATGAGAAATTTGAAATCACATCCGTGAACTTTTTGTACTCTATTAAAATCCATTTTTTAATCCTGCACTTTGAACACATCTTTTACTCATATTTGATTTTGATCATGTGATGGTCATACGAAAATTAGGGGTTCACTAAGCTAGTCATTCTAAACGCTAATGTACTTCATTATACGACTTCAAAAATTCACACCCACTCTTATCTCCATTTGTAACATCAGAAAAGCAGTTAAGCATTGGGAAGCCATCAAGCTCACAGCAGTGGATATAAGTTTTCAAAAATTCTAATTTTCTCCTGAAACCTCAGATTTTATTATTGGCAACAAATACTGTCAGTGGTTTCTTTGAAGTGTCAGCCTATTTCATTCATTTTTGAAAAATGTCCACCAAGTACCCAAGTCTGAAAAGCATAGTTTCTTCTTTCAACGCAATCACACCAAGTCCTTTTCTTTGAGATAACCGCCATGCTTCAGGACGGACCACAATTACTGTATGTGTAGTTTTCATTTTATCACATAGATATTAAAAGGACTTACCCTCAAGGGTCAGTATTTAATAAAATGTAGTTATTATTATTTTTTGCTGCTTCATCTAGGACATTTTATTTATTTTTTTAAAGGTTTATTTATTTCTTTATTTTTAAGAATTTATTTATTTATTTGACAGAGAGAGAGACAGTGAGAAAGGGAACACAGCAGGGGGAGTGGGAGAGGGAGAAGGAGGCTTCCCGCAGAGCAGGGAGCTGGATGCGGGGCTCGATCCCAGGACCCTGGGCTCATGACCTGAGCTGAAGGCAGATGCTTAACGACTGAGCCACTCAGGCACCCCATCTATTTATTTTTAGAGAGAGAGGGAGAGCATGAGAGAGGGGAGCGGCAGAGGGAGAAAAATCTCCAGCAGACTCCCCACTGAGCACGGAGCCCAAAGCGTGGCTCAATCTCATGATGCTGAGATCATGACCTGAGCCAAAACCAAGAGTCACACACTCAACCAACTGAGCCACCCAGGCGCCCCCCAGGACATTTTAAGTGAAACTGGCTTCCCTCATCAGTGGAAGATGGTGAAAAATGCAATGACTGCTAGTGTAACTAGTACAACTAGTGTAACAGGTGTCACAGCCTGATTCATGTTAAGGCAAATTTCCCACCATTGTTCTTACACTGTGACTGCAAATGTCAACACAGCGAAAAAGGCAAATAGCACTCTTAAACGATGATGACAGTAGTTTCCTGAGGGTGTCTCCAGACATCCATGGGCCACACTTTGCGTGCATAGGCATCAGAACTCTCCCATCAGAGGAGTGAGTCAGCTGGAAATTCGTAGGTTGAGGGCTACTCTTGAGAGGCACGTGGACTTCCCAGCACGGCTCGCCCACTGTGCCCACAGATGGAATAGGCTTCAGCAACCAGCGGAAGACTTCAGAAAAGACAGGCACATCCTGGAAGCTGGAAGGGAGGGGGGCGTGTACTGAAAGAGGAGGGACCGAGGTTCTGCTGAAGTCACAGAAATGGGTCGGGCTGGGTGAAGGGCAGCCGCGTCCCATGCTCCCCTTCCCTCCTAGAGGACAGCACTTCCCCTCTGTTCCCTATGTTCAGTTTCTATGGAACGGTTGCTGCAAGAAAGGGTTTCACCATTAAGGAAAAAAAAAAACCAAGCAATTAGAATTACTGATTTAGATGATCTTTAAACTCCCTTCTAACCCTAACAATGTTCTGATTGTGTTATTAATTATTAGGAAATCCCTAAGTGGCTTCGTAATGATGCAACCAAAAGAAGGCAACATAAAGAAATGAATTACTTAATTAATTATATGGCAACCTGTTTCAGGCTGGATCTTGCTAATTTGGATCTAGCTGATCCGTGCAGGTCCACCAAGTGAATGCGTTGTTTTCAGTAAATACAGTGCAGTACTGTAATATATTTTCCTTTTCTTATGATTTTAACAGCGTATTCTTTCAACTGTCCTTCCTGATTGCCCTTTTTCTCTTCCATCAACTCTTGCTTCCATCCCTTTTGCAGCTTGGCAGAAGAGTCATTTGAACATGAAATCCCCTGGAGTCGTTGAAAGCAGTCACTGGTTCTACCTGTCTACCAGAGAGACAGGAAACCTTGTGCTGGCATCTTGAAGAGGCTAGCAAGGGAGGAACTTTGAAATTGGTTTTGATGGCCTTTCCATACAAATCATGTCTATGGCCGATGGTTCCACATCCACTGGAGCTCTGGGTCTGAATGTGAACTAGAAGTGCCACTGTCTTGTGGATTTTCAGCACAGAAGCCCAGATTACTGGGAAGATCCCCAAACTCTCGATCTATAAAATTGAAAGTGGCCCAGGACTAGCAGTGCCGCCAGGTACCCAGCTCAATCAGGCATAAATTTTCCTGGAAGAAAAACACCTTTCTGCCAGAGCTCCGAGAGTTTGGGGAAGGAGAGATTACTATAATGATCTGTATCTGTTAGATACAGATACAGGTGATGTCATGGAGGTGATGGATAACCTATCTCAATCAGACTTTAATGGTCATTTATTGGCTCTTTTATTTTTTATTTTTTTCAAGATTTTATTTATTTATTTGACAGAGAGAGAGAGCCTGCAAGAGAGGGAACACAAACAGGGGGAATGAGAGAGGAAGAAGCAGGCTCCCAGCGGAGCAGGGAGCCCAATCCGGGGCTCGATCCCAGGACTCTGGGATCATTCCCTGAGTCGAAGGCAGACACTTAACAACTGAGCCACCCAGGCGCCCCTTATTGGCTCTTTTAAATGGAGGTTCAATGAAAAGAGTATTTCAGGTGAGGTTTGACTTGGTGCTTCACTTCCGTCACCAAGCTCACAGGATTTCTTTCATATCTCTGCATGGAGTCAGCATATTATGAAATTTACAAAAGAAGGTTAAGCTTCTTTGTGCTTACCCTATGTCTGCCTCTAGCAAACTGGGCTTCCCTACATCCCTGTTCGCATACACAAGGATAGAAGACCTCCCTTTTCTCCACCACTAAACCGAAACCCTGAGCTTCACTTGGGCCATGAACCAACTTAGGTTTTCATGCCTACTCCTGAACGAATTACAGTAACCAGGACTTAGCCCATAGGCCAATCCCAGCTCACGGTTCTAGAAGTGGGGTCAATTCCATATAAACCCCATGGCTGCTCTACAAGGGGGGAAGTAGGACGGAGTCCAGTAAAGCATTTAAGTATATACACCATACAATCTCAAGGTCTGAAGTAAGTTCACATCTTAAAAGTACTGCTTCTTCAGAAAAGAGCTTCCTGGGGCGCCTGGGTGGCACAGCGGTTAAGCGTCTGCCTTCGGCTCAGGGCGTGATCCCGGTGTTATGGGATCGAGCCCCACATCAGGCTCTTTCACTATGAGCCTGCTTCTTCCTCTCCCACTCCCCCTGCTTGTGTTCCCTCTCTCGCTGGCTGTTTCTATCTCTGTCAAATAAATAAATAAAATCTTTAAAAAAAAAAAAAAAGAAAAGAAAAGAGCTTCCTCTCAGATTATGCAGATTATGGAATTTAGACACAGCAGTCCACCTACTTGTAACAAGGTGAAATCTCTCCAGCCAAAAATCTAAGACAACAGCCAAGAGCAGGGCGAGCCAGATGTCCCAGGCTGGTTTGCTTAGAGGTTGAGGGAACCGGCAACTTCCCTTTGGCAGAGGAAAGGAGACATGGTGGCAGAGACTGAGAGAGAGCTAGATCAGGATCCCACTGTTACTTCTCCCGCAGAAATGTTGGTAATGATCTATTTTCAGGTAAATGCTGATGTACACTAACTACTGAATACTCCACACTATTTTATACACACCTCCTCCTATTCCTTGACACCGGGGTATGTAACCTTTACCTCAGGGATGAAGAGGACTTCTGAATTGGCTGAGATAATCCTTCCATTACCGGGCAGATAGGAGACAAAAAGATAAATTTGGTATAATTATAGAAAATGAGGTCAAAGTTACATTTCTTGAACCCCTGAAATTGAATGTCATACCCATGACTGCAGGCAGGTGGTCCTGTGCTCTTTTTTTTTTTTTTTTTAGTAAAAAACCTAAAATGTGAAATTTACCTTCTTAAAAATATTAAGTGTACAGTATTGTTAACTATATGCTCCTTGTTCTACAACAGATATGTAGAACTTTTTCATCTTGCATGATGATCGAAACTCTATACCCATTGAACAATAACTCCTCATTTCCCCCATCCCTTGCCTCCACTCTACTTTGTACTTTGATGAGTTTTGCTATTTTAGATATCTTATGTAAGTGGAATCATACAGTATTTGACCTTTTGTGACTGGCTTATTTCACTTAGCATGATGTCTTCAAGGTTCATTCATATGGTAACGTGTGAAGACGTTCCCTCTTTTTTATCGCTGAATAATATTCCATCGTAAGTATCCAATCATCTGTTTATGGACACTTAGATTGTTTCCACCTCTTTGCTTTTGTGAATAATGCTGCAATGAACATGGGCTCAAGTATCTCTTTATTCTCATGGGTAAATACCCAGAAGTGGAACTCCTGGATCATACGGTAGTTCTATTTTTAATTTTTGAGGAACCTCCATATTGTTTCCATAGTGATCGCATTTACATTTCACCAATGTTGCATTACTGTTCATATTCCCCATATCTTCATCAATGCTTATTATTTTCTCTCTTTTTATGTTTGTTTTTTCTTTGTTTTGTTTTGTTTTTATAATGCCCATCCTAACAGGTATGAGGTGATGATATCTCATTGTGTTTTGATCTGCATTTCCTTGATGATTTGTGATGTTGAACATTTTTCATATACCTATTAGCCATTTGTACATTTTTGATGAAATGTCTGTTCAAGTCTTTTGCCCATTTGTTGTTTTTTTAAGGATTTTATTTATTTCTTAGAGAGAGACAGAACATGAGCAGGGGAGGAGCAGAGGGAGAGGGACAAACAGACTCCCCACTGAGCATGGAGCCCAAAGTGTGGCTCAACCTCATGACCCTGAAATCATGACCTGAGCTGGAACCAAGAGTTGGCCACTTAACCAACTGAGCCACTCAGGTGCCCCTTGCCCATTTGTTTAAACCAAGTTTTTGTTTTTGGTTTTTGTTTTTTGTTTTTTCTCTACTGAGTCGTAGAAGTTCTTTATGTATTTCGGGTATTAAGCACTTATCAGATGTATGGTTTACAAATGTTTCCTCCCATTCTGTAGGTTCTTCTTACTCTGTTGAGTCTTTCCTTTGCTGTTCAGAAGCCTTTAGTTTGATATAGCTCCCCTTGTCTATTTTTTTGCTTTTTTTTTTTAAATTGGTCTGTGCCTTTGATATCATATTCAAGAAATCATTGCCAAGACAAGTATTACGAAGATTTTTCCCTTACATTTTCCTCTAGGAGTCTTATAGGTCTTATGTTTAAGTCTTTGATCCATTCTGAGTTGATTTTTGTGTATGGTGTAAGATAAGGCCTAATTTCATCCTTTTGCAAGTGGATATCCAGTTTTCCCAGCAGCACTGTTGGAGACTATCCTTTTGCCATTAAGTATTCTTGTTATCTTTACCAAAGATCAGTTGACCATATACGTGTGGATTTATCTCTGGGTTCTCTGTTCTGTTCCATGGGCCTACACGCCTGTCTTTACACCAGGACCGTACTGTTTTAATTACTGTAGCTCTGCAATGTGCTATGAAGTCAGGAAATATGAGATTTCCAGGTTTGTTCTTTTTCCAGATTGTTTTGGCTCCAAGAGGTCCTTTGTGGTGCCATATGAGTTTTAGGATTGTTTCCCTTTTTTTCTGCAAACAAATGCCATTGGGATTTTGAAAAGGATTATATTTTGAATCTCTAGGTAGTTTTCGGTAGTGTGGACATTTTAACAACATTAAGTCTTCTAATCCATGAGATATCCAAGATATCTTCATTTGTTTGTGCCTTCAATTTCTTTTAGCATTTTTTTATAGTTTTCAGGATTATACAAGTCTTTCACTTCCTTAATTAAGCTTATCCCTAAGTACTTTATTCTTTTTGATGTTATTTTAAGTGGAATAATTTTCTTAATTTTCTCTTCAGATTGTTTGCTCTATTTTATAGAATGTTCTCCCTACTTCCAGGAAAGGGTGACATCTATAGCGTTTTTCTTAGAATCCTATGCTTTAAGTGACTTGAAGATGTAACTTTCTCCAAGTGAGAAGCTTGACCAATCTTCATTTCTGTGCTCTTCAAAGTGCTTTCATATCAGAAAGGTTTTCCTAGAGTCCTAAACTCTGTTTTGCAAGTCTTCCAGGAAAACCGATCATTGGCATCTATGTAGAAGGGGCAGGGCTTGAGGGCTTTATAAGGTGACCCCTATAGTTTTTCACTACTCAGTCTTCAGTTTATTCTTTTTCATTGTGGGAACTTCATTCTGAGGATTTGTAGCACTTATTTTCTTCTAAATTGTGCATTTGAAACAATAGTAGTGAAAAGCGTCCCAGTTTGCTACAGCCACTATGCCTTTTCCTGTGGTCTCCAGGTTTCTTTGAGGTGCATAGCAAATGCCACTCCTCCCTGAAAGATTACAGCTGATGTTCCTTTCCCCACCCTACCCCCACTGCTGACTTATCATGGGACCTAACTCTCAGAAGGTTGGAAGGGGCTCTGAGCGTTCTAACTTGATCATTCAGGGCTGCTGGCCTTGGTGTTACTCAGTCTGGTATAACATTGTTCTCCACAAGGGATGCAGGCCTGGAAACACTGCCTTGTCAGGAGCAAGAGCTGAAGAGGCCCTGAGGAAGGTGAGGGATGTCTGCCAACCTGTCAGCTGTGTGAAAAGAGTGGGCAGAGCTCCCTGGACCAGCTCTGAGAGCCCCGGGGGTTGTGGGCAGAGAAGCTGTCAGTGCTCTGGCCAGAAACTACTGTGCAGAAAGTCACAGAAGGGCACATCCTTCAGGCACAACCCTGGGCCTTTCTGGAAAAGAGTCAGCCTCAGGCCCAGAACTGTTTTGACCCTTTTCCCTACACAACCAAACTGCTGGCTTCGAGTGATTCAGGAAGACACCACAATGCATCAACCCTCCTTACTTTTTCTTTAAGTAAAAGCACCCATAATGACAACAAACAAAAAATGCTCTAATTTCTTTTTCCAAAATGAGAATACAATCCTCATACAAATTTAGAAATATAACAAAGCAAATAATAATCATCTCAACAGCAATAATATTAATAGTCATGGTAACAATAGTCATAATAACAATAGTGATAATAACAGTTATAGCAACAGTAGTAATAATAGTAATAATTAAAAAAATTAAGTAGCTGCAGTCCCATCACTCAAAATCCGACTAGTGATATTTCGGTATATTGTCTGCCCAGCCTTTCTTTTCTCCTTTACATTTTGCAATGTGTGGAACCATAAAATTGTTTTATAACCAGCTTTTTTTTTTTTAAGATTTTATTTATTTATTCGACAGAGAGAGAGATAGCCAGTGAGAGAGGGGACACAAGCAGGGGGAGTGGGAGAGGAAGAAGCAGGCTCATAGCAGAGGAGCCTGATGTGGGGCTCGATCCCATAACGCAGGGATCATGCCCTGAGCCGAAGGCCGACGCCTAACCGCTGTGCCACCCAGGCGCCCCTATAACCAGCTTTTTTTTAAACATAGTAATATTCGGCAAACATCTACCCAAGGCATTAGTCTTCTGGCATCATCATATTAGCCACATGTTAATTCCTTACTCATTGAAATGAGTTTATTTCCTTCTCAAATGATTTAACCTCTCTAAGCTTCAGTTTTCTTGTCTGTGTAACAGGTAAACTTACTGAAGACATTTTAGAGATTCATTAAAATCAGCAGCAGAGCCCCCACCATAGTCACCACCCAGGGCATATCACTTCTTGGTGTGTTCCTTTCACTCCCATCGCTTCTACGACTCCTAGAGTTTATGTAACTGTTCCCAACGTTGCATTTGCAAGTCATCTCCTTCTGTTTTATAGCTATTTTATTAGTACAAATCAGTCATTGTTTTCTTAGACTAGATAACCAAAAGTAAACTTCTAGGATCAAGATTTATAGGCTTAAAGATTGTGACTGAAAAAATTTTATGTTTACTGTTCAATAAACATGGTCTGAACACCTCCATGAGTAAGGGGCTTCCAGAGTTATATGTAGCAGACTCAGAGGATAGGGCTAGTGGATGCCCATGTACAAGGGACTTAATGCGGACACAAATGGATATGAAAAACATATTGGTTTTAAACTATCTCTTCATGTACAAAGAAGAAGAAGAAAGAGAAGATGAGGAAGAAGAAGAAGGGGAAAGGGAAAAAGAAGAAGGGCAGGAGGAGGAGAAAAAGAAGGTCAAGGACAAGGACTAGAAAAAGAAAGCAGGAACCAAAATACGCTTTTTACAATAATACAAGAGAGACTTGGCTATTGATGTTGAGCTGCTAAGATAAGGTGATAGAAAAGGAAGAAAACGTACACTTGACGGGTGCACATGACCGTGAGCATCTGAGCATGAAGTGCCACTCTATCGAATACAAACTCTTTCATTTCAGGTTTCACTGCTCTCTGTGTCTGCACAGACATACTATGAAGGGAAAGGGGAGAGGGAGGCGCAGATTCCTGGAGTGGTGTGGGTTCCATAATACGGTGAGGAGTCATTATGAGAGAATAGATATGCAACTAATGAAGCATCAAACTTTACATCGGAATCTGGGGATGTACTGTATGGTGATTAACACAATATAATAAAATAAAATTTAAAAAAAAAATCAATTAGATGAATCCTGTCCTTAAATTTTAGCATTTAGCAAACTGATAAGAAAATGACAAGAATAATGAAGGAACTCTCACTGAAGTGCTATACTTGTTGAGTATGGGGAAGAACCCCTTCCATCCAGAAGGGTATGGGAAAGTTTACCTGTATCTGAGTCTCAAAGTAGGAATAGAATTTGAGTTTGGGTAGGTGGGGGCAGCGTACTCCAGGCCAAGGGAACTGAATGAGGACAGGAAAAGAAAAGTAAATCATGGTGGCATGTACAAGCAGTAAACCGTTGAGTTTGGCCAGACTGAGGGGGACAGACAGCAGCTACTCTTACTGAGCTCTCACTGTGTGATGACCCCTGGGTGGAGGGCTTGATACACTATCTTGTTTGAACTCTACAGCTCTGTGATATGTCATAGCATGCTCATTTTACAGATTGAGATGATGGAAACCCATCGAAGGTTTTAGGCAAGAAAACCCGCCCATTTGTCGCCGTGCTCTTGGAAGATTAACCTGGAATCTGTGTACCAATGGGGTGTAATGGAGGAACAGTGAAAAATGGAGACTGTCTCCATTGCGAAGGCCATGACCATAGTCCAAATGGCAACTGATGAAAATCTGACGCATAAAACTATAATGGAGAAGAGAGGATAAATGTCAGTGTACTGCCAGGGTCCAATCTAGAGGACTAGTAAGTTGATTGTAGGTGAAAGGTAAGAAATAAAGGAGGCTGATACTGCAACCCTGAACGACCACAGAGATGGCGATGCCATTGAGGGAGGAAGAACAGGAGTGATCTTTGGATCACTTGATCCTTTGGCAGAGTGATGATGGATTCGGCTTGGAACATACTAGATTCGCAGAACAGCCAGTGGTCGATCTCCAGCAGATGGTGGGAAATGGGAGGCCAGAACCCAAGAGACAGAAATTTGTGAGCAGAGATGTGATAAGAGCTAATAATAGGCTAGATGCTGGATGTGCATCAAAAAATGGCCGCTCCATAAATCTATGTCACAGAGACCTCACAGGAGGATGAAAATCCCCGATTCTGGAGTTCCAGGGCTTTTCAAGATGTATTATCGATTAGTCCTTCAGCTCAAAATTATGTTTGGTGGGGCGCCTGGGTGGCACAGCGGTTAAGCGTCTGCCTTCAGCTCAGGGCGTGATCCCGGCGTTATGGGATCGAGCCCTACATCAGGCTCCTCCACTATGAGCCTGCTTCTTCCTCTCCCGCTCCCCCTGCTTGTGTTCCCTCTCTCACTGGCTGTCTCTCTCTCTGTCGAATAAACAAATAAAAATCTTTAAAAACAACAACAACAAAAAATTGTTAGGTGAAGTTTAAGCAAGAATAATTTCATCATATGCATTATACTTTGGGGGGAAACTTTTATTTCAGAGCAATGATGTCTGTGTGTGCGCACGCCAACAACTCACTGAACTCCCCTAGGACCCAGCCTAAACCCAGCATATGTCAGTGTTATTGGAAACAGAAGAAAGTACAGTTGACCCCTGAACAATGTGGGTTTGAACTGGGCAGGTCTGCTTAAACACAGATTTTTTTTTCAGCAAATGTATGTACAGTGCTCTCAATGTATTTTCTCTTCCTTATAATTTTCTTAATACCATTTCTTTTCTTTAGCTTACTTTATTGTAAGAGTACAGTATATAATACATATAGCATACAAAATATGTGTTCATTAACTATTTATGTTATCGGTAAGGCATCGGTCAACAGTAGGCTATTAGCAGTTAAGTTTGGGGGGAGACAAGAGTTATATGCAGATTTGTGACTGCCCAGGTGGTCAGTGCCCTGGATTCCATATTGTTCAAGGGCCAGCTGTGTAAGGTCCTGTGTGTGAAATCGTGTAGAACAGACATTCAGCCGCGGTAGAGTTCAGTAAGTCTCAGACCGACTAACTTGTGACGATTTCCTTCTTATGTGGTGGGAATTCCTAATAGGGAGCTCAAGAAATAAAGCTTAGTGTATGTACAGATGTTTCTACCCTGTGTGTGTGTGTGCATGTGTGTGCACGTGCATGTGTGCGCGTGTGGTTTTTCCTAACAACAAAACAGAATAAAAGCAGATTTTGTGATATGTCCTTTAAATTTGGATAGCTGGTAGCATTTCCCCCCCAAAAAAATCCCTAAAGTAAATGACTTCCTTTTACATCTGAAGCATAAATCATAACTGTGTTCTCTTTCTGGGGCTTCTGCCTTTTGTCAAATTAACAGCTTTCGAAAGAAACACATATTTTCAGCTGACCTGCCGTTGGACCTAACATTTCTTCCCCGAGCTGTTCTCAGACATTTCAGTCCCGGCGGAGCGAGGACGCGCTTTCAGAATGTGCCTGGGTGGCCCGGATCCCCTCCCGGCCTCACCAGTTTAATCCATCTTCCTTCCAGGGGCCGCTTTTGGCTAATGAATCCTTAGCTCCAAGTTTTCCCTCCTTCTAATGAGTGCTAATAAAATGCATTTAACTCCACTAATGCAATGAAAACGCAGCATTATTTCATTGTATCTACTTAATAAGAACCTTGTTTAATATCAAATTACCGCCTGCTCAGCCAAAGCATATGCCGGGGGAAGCCGGGCTGTGAGGAGGGGATATCGAGTGCTCTAATTTGGACATTCCTCCTACTCTGCCCTGCAGTCCTACGTGATTGCTTAATTCATTTAGCCGAGCTAGTCTGATCCTTCTGCCAACTGTTTTGTAAAATTTACTGCAATGCTAGGCAACCGGTCCCACCACACAAGCTAGAAATATAGGATTGCTTTTCCTGGGACCAAGCTATTAACAGTCGTTAGGGGAGCTGCAACAGGCAATGGAGCAGATACTGTTACAAAAAGGAAGAAGTTTTGGATGTGCCTCGTCTTATAAAATAGTTACAGCAAAACCAGTCTGTATTAATCAGATCTTCCCCCCTCCCCATTGTTTAGGGTCTAGTTTCAGAAGCAAAGCATTGTTGTTTCAGTTTTATCTTCAATGAGCCGTGATGTCTCGTCTCCTATTTATCTTGGCTCTGACCTTTGCTGCTTTCTTTGGAACCAGCCCCTCACTCAAGTAACTGTCAGTGACAAATATCTATTGAAAGCTTTCCATTTAAAGAAAAGAATCATTTTAGGGGCACCTGGGTGGCTCAGTTGGTTGAGCGACTGCCTTCAACTCAGGTCGTGATCTCAGGGTCCAGGGATCAAGCCCTGTATTGGGCTCCCTGCTCAGTGGGGAATCCGCTTCTCCCTCTCCCACTCCCCCTGCTTGTGCTCTCTCTCTCTGTCATATCAATACATTTTTTAAAATCTTTAAAAAAAGAAAAGAATCGTTTTGTCATTTGAGTAATCACCATTTGAACCGGTTAATTCTAAAGTTTCATGTCTATTGGGCTTTCTTCAAGTGAAGCACCCCTCCGGAGATAAGAACCTTCATTCTCACCACCTCCTGCCCCCCCTCCCCCATCAAATTCAGTGATCTGGAAATATTCCTGGCCCTCTTGTCACCTGAGAGACATCATATCCGAAGACATTTTCAAATGCATTTTTTTAAGGTACCGGATCCTATTCACTTTGGTGACCTGCTTATTAAACTGGTTAAAATACTTCTCTTGTGTTTTTTGAAGAAGTTAAAAAGAATCATGACTTTTCCATGGATTTATGAAGGGAAAAGAAGTGGGGGGGAGTGAGGACAACTTCCTTCTATTTTGTAATATTTATTCGGAAGAATCTGTGGTTACCTCTAGGTATGCAGGTAAGTTATCAATTGTTTGGGAAAAGGACATGTAATAGACTAACAGTCACCTCTTGAGACTTTAAAACTGGCCCCTGATAAGAAAATCAGTGGAGATGGCAAGCATCCACTCAAGATTTACCTTGTAGGGAATCATCCAGGAATTGTAAGACTACAAGGCTGTTGGTCACTGAATTCCTAATAAATGACTTGCCAAAATTTAGATACGACAAACTAAAAAATACAGCTGCTCTGGTATCCCTTTATCTTGGTTACTCTTTCGTGGGGGCGGGGGGCGGAGGTGGTGGTGGTGAGGATCCTGGATGCCTCCAGACAAGGACAAGACAGGAAGACAGGAAATTACTGCCGGCTGCAACTGTGCTCCATGGTATCCTAACATCTCAGAAGAATAAATGGGTATTTTCACCTAAGCAAGACACCTACCCTTGCTCAAAAAATGAGTCTGGATCATGAAACAAGCACCAAACTTTTTGTGTCTTCTAGTTATAAATTGAGGGTTTTTTTTTTTCTTTTTTGTGGTCAGGATATAAAGTTAATTTCAAAATTTGTCTGACTTCGGTGATTGCATGATAGAAGCCAGCAGTAAAAGAGCTAATATGTAGTGCTATTTTTCATGATAGGGAATATTAATATGAAAATATGTCCTATACATAATCAGTTTTTCTCTTTTCCTTGAAACTCTGTGGTGATAGGTCAGTTATTTATTTACAAACAATGCCAAGTCATTTTACATTGAATTTCTTCAACTAATTTTATTTCCAATGTATTGGTAGAGAAATGCTTCTAAATGGCTTTGTGGTTCAGACTACATTTATTCAAGGGTTAATGAAAGATCAAGCCCATCATAGCTCCTGAGAAAGCAGCTCAGATATTGGGTTTTTCTTAAACAAACAAAAATTTAGAAGGATACCCTTTTAGAAAGCTAGTCTTTTTTCAAAACACAGGGAAGACTAGTCTGTGTTCAAACTCAGTCATTGCTAGAAATGGCTAGGATTAACTGGTTCGTGAGTAAAGATTTCTCTCCCTGAGATATTGTCCTTTTGGACTCATGTAACTATGAGAAGGAGCTTCAATTACTTCAGGGAAGAAGCTAAAAAAAGGAAGAGGTTGATTACATCCCTAATGGGCAAAGGCTTCCAAAGGTATCTAAGCCTCTCTGCTCTTAAAATAAAATGTAACACTTACTAGACCAGCCTCGCCTGGGATTTAATATGCTGCCTCCAGCCCCCTCCCCGTTTCCACACATTCTGGAAATAATAAAGATTAGAGCAGAAAGAAATGAAATAAAAACTAAAAAAACTATAATAAAACAGAGCAATGAAACCAGGAGCTGGTTCTTTGAAAATATCAACAAAATTGATAAACCTTTAGCCAGATTCATGAAGAAAAGAGAAAGAGATAGAGATAGAGAGGGAGAACTCAAATAAACAAAATTAGAAATGAAAGAGAAGAAACAACTGACACCACAGAAATACAAAGAATTATAAGAGAAAAAAATTACATGCCAACAAGTTGGACAACCTAGAAGAAATGGATATATTCCTAGAAATATAAATCTACCAAAACTGAATTAGGAAGAAATAGAAAATTTGAATAGACCAATTACCAGCAATGAAATTGAATCAGTAACCAAAACACTCCCAACAAATAAAACTCCAGGACCAGACAGCTTCACAGGTAAATTCGACCAAGCATTTAAAGAAGAGTTAACGCAACTAATGAATCATCCAACTTTACATCAAAAACCAGGGATGTACTGTATGGTGACTAACATAATATAATAAAAAAATTTTAAAAAAATAAAGAAGAGTTAAGACCTATTCTTCTCAAACTATTACAAAAAATGGAAAAGAAAATAAAGCTTCCAAATTCATTCTCTGAGGCCAGCATTATCCTGATACTAAAACAAGATAAAGACACTATGAAAAAAGAGAGCTACAGGCCAAATCCAACAATACACTAAAAAAATCATTCACCACAATCAAGTAGGATTTATTCCTGAGATGCAAGGGTGGTTCTATACTCACAAATCAATCAACATTACATCACATCACCAGGAGGAAGGATAAAGACCATATGATTATGTCGATAGATGTAGAAAAGGCATTTGACAAAGTACAACATTCACTCATGATAAAAAAAAACTTTCAACCAAGTAGGTTTAGAGGGAACATACCTCAACATAATAAAGGTCGTATATGAAAAAGCCACAGCAAACATCGTATTCAATGGGGGAAAACCATGAATTTTCCCCTAAGATCAGGAACAAGACAAGAATGTCCACTCTAACCACTTTTATTCAACATGCTACTGGAAGGCCCAGCCACAGCAATCAGACAAGAAAAAGAAATAAAAGACATCCAAATTGGTAAGGAAGAACTGAAGCTTTCACTATTTGCAGATGATGTAATACTACATATAGAAAACCCTAGACTCTACCAAAAAACCTACTTCAACTGATAAACGAAATCACTAAGGTCATAGGATACAAAATCAATATACAGAAATCCATTGCATTTCTATACACTAATAATGAAATACCAGAAAGAGAAATTAAGGAAACAACCAATTTATAATTGCATGCAAAATAATAAAATACCTAGGAATAAACTTAATCAAGGAGATGATAGACCTGTACTCTGAAAACTATAAAACATTAATAAAAGAAATTGAAGTTGACACAAACAGAAAGATATTCCATACTCATGGATTGGAAGAACAAATATTGTTAAATGTCCATACTACCCACAGCAATAGATTTAATGCAGTCCTTATCAAAAAAACCAAAAGCATTTTTCACAGTACTATAACAAATAATCCTAAAATTTGTATGGAACTACAAAAGACCTTGAAGAGCCAAAGCAATCTTGAAAAAGAACAAAACTGGAGGTATCACAATCCCAGATTTCAAGACCTACTGCAGAGCTGTAGAAATCAAAACAGTATGTTCCTGGCACAAAAATCAACTCATAGATCAATAGAACAGAATAGAGAGCCCAGAAATAAACTTATGATTATATGGTCAATTAATCTTCGACAAAGGAGGCAAGAATATGTAATAGGAAAAAGATAGTCTCTTTAACAAGTGGTATTGGGAAAACTAGACAACAATTACATGAAACGAGTGAAACAGGACCACTTTCTTACACCATACACAAAAATAAATTCAAAATGGATTAAGGGCCTAAATGTGAGACCTGAAACCATAAAAATCTTGGAAAAGAGCACAGGCAGTAATTTCTCTGACATTGGTGGTAGCAACATCTTTCTAGATATGTCTCATGAGGCAAGGGAAATAAAAGCCAAAATAAACTATTGGGACTACATCAAAATAAAAAGCTTCTGCACATTAAGGTCAATCAATCAATCAAATAAATAAAATAAAATAAAATAATCAGTAAAACTAAAAGGGAACCTAATGAATGGGAGAAGATATTTTCAAATGGCATATCCAATAAGCATTATTATCCAAAATACATAAAGAACTTATACAACTCAACACCAAAAAAATAAGCAATCTGATTAAAAATGGGCAGAAGACATGAACAGATGTTTTTCCAAAGAAGACATCCAGATGGCCAACAGACACATGAAAAGACGCTCAACATCACCAATCTTCAGGGAAATGCACATCAAAACCACAATGAGCTATCACCTCACACTTGTCAAAATGGCTAAAATCCAAAACACAAGAAATAACAAGCATTAGTCAGGATTTGGAGGCAAAGGAACCCTCTTGCACTGTTGGTGGGAATGAAAACTGTTGCAGCCCCTGTGGAAAAGAGTATGGAGTTTCCTCTAAAAATTAAAAATAGAATTACCATATGATCCTGTAATTGCACTACTGAATATTTACCCAAAGAATACAGAAACACTAATTCAAAGGCACACATGCGCCCATTTATTTATTGCAGCATTGTTTACACTAGCCCAAATTATGGAAGCCACCCAAATGTCCATCAACAGATCAATGGATAAAGAAGAAGTGGTATATATATATACAATGGAATATTATTCAGCCACAAAAAAGAACGAGATCTTGTCTTTTGCAACAATAAAGATAAATCTAGAGGGTATAATGGTGAATGAACTAAATCAGAGGAACACAAATACCATATGATTTCATTCATACGTGGAATTCAAGGGGGAAAAAAGAGATAAATCAAGATACAGGTTCTTAACTACAGAGAACAAACAGATGGTTACCAGAGGGGAGGTGGGTGAGGAGATAGGGGAAATAGGTGAAGGGGATTAAGAATACACTTACCATGATAAGTGTTGAGTATTGGATAGAATTGTTGAATCACTATGTCGTACCCCTGAAACTAATACATGCTGTATGTTAATTATACTGGAATTTTAAAGAAGTCTAAAAAAAACTAATGAAATAAATAATAGATAGATAGATAGATGATAGATAGATAGATAATAGATAGCAATAGATAAAATAACTTTACCAAAGTATAATTTTTAAGCCATGAAATCTACCATTTTAGATGTACAGTTTGATGAGTTTTAATAAGATAATACATTCATGTAACAATCAGCATAATCCAGGTTTAGAAGACTTCCAAGTTCCCTTGGGCTTATTTGTAGTCAATCTTCACTCGCACAGTCTCTGGCAATCATTGATCTACTTTCTGTTCTATGAATAGCCTTTCTCGGACATGTCACGTAGACGGAATCACAAATATGCGGTCTTTTACATCTGGCTTTCACTCAACATCCTGTTTCTGAGGTTCCTCCATGATGCAGTAGGTGGCATCACTTTGTTCCCTTTATATTGCTTAGTAATAATTTATTATATGAATAAAGCACATTTGTTTATCCATTTCAGTTGATGGACATTTGGGTTGTTCCCGGTTTTTGATTATTATAAACAGTGCTGTGTGTGAACACCTGTGTACATGTCTTAATGTGAACATATGTTTTCATTTCTCTTGGCTGGTATCTAGGAGTAGAATTGCTGGGTCATACGCTAAGTATATGTCTAACTTTAAAAAAAAAAACTGCCAGACAGTTTTCTTAAGTGGCCGTACCATCTACATTCCCACAAGCCATGTACGAGTTTCCAGTTTCTCCACATCCCGGCCAACACTTGGTCTTGTCAGTCCTTTTGATCTTGACCGCTTGAGTGCGTATGTAGCGGGGTATCTCATTTCTCTACATCACAGCTCTAAAGCATGCGACTGACTTTCATTGCCCTGGAGAGGAATCGACACTGTTATTACTCTAATGAGACAGCTGGAGCTCATTCTGTAGCAGGAACAGCTTACAGTCTCCTTGCTCCTTCCTCTAAACACGCCCCTGGACCTGTTCCTGTGGAGCTGCTCTCCTGCATCAGTCTGCTCGATGTTCCCCACGATGCAGCCCAAAGCAGCTCAAAGCCCACTGCCTTGGAATTTGCAAAATTAGCACCATATCTTCTACGGTTTGTTCAATGTGCTCCAAATTGTTAACTTCACACAGATGAGCACTTTATCATACTAGCATTCCATAGTTCCACAGTGACTAGAAGAATGAGATTCCCTGGCAGATGGGTTTGAGTTTGAAGGAAGATTCCTCCATATTCTATCTCTCTGACCTCTCAGAAGACCTAGGGTGATGTGAGAATTAAGGAAGACCCCACGTATAGAGCACATTTACATAACTGGAGTTGCGTCAATGTTAGCTATAAGAGTTGTATAATAATTCTTATTATGTTATGCTCTTGAGCAAGTGTTTCCCGAATTATTCAACACAGTGTCATTTAAGTTTCTGATGATTTTAACCCACACAGGTCATTAACACAGAGAATAAAGGTTTGTCATTATTTGGATCTCTCACCTCAACCCTGAGTATAGTATAATGGTTTGTCGTCAATAAGCAATTTAATTGCATTTGTTAATTACAGTTCAGAGGTCAGAATAGCACTAAAGTGTTTGGAGGATAGAAATACTGCGTTCCCTTAAATAATTATCAAGTAATAGCTAGCTTTTGTTTTGTGCCTGCCATGCGCCTTACCCTACGTTTGATAATTTACACATATTACCAGTAGTCCTTAGGCAATGTCACAGAACTGACATACAGTTCGTGATAGAATTCTCTGATGAGTTTGAATAAATTAATATGGATAAGTCTGTGGAAAGTGACCTATTGGTGAATGAAATGAAGACGTTTGTTCATTCATTCATTCAACAAGTATTTCTTCATCTTCTACATTCCAGCTGCTATTCTAGTCTAGGTCCTGAGTTTACAACAATAAACAAAACCAGTCCTCATTGAAGGGGAGGCAGGCAATTAATTAACAAACAGACCAATTAGGTAATTTTGGAGCGGGGTGAGTATATAAAGAAAATAAAATTGTCATTAGTGTAGGAGAATTTGGGGTGCGGAAGAAGGAATACTGGAGCAGTTGGTCACAGTCTATCTTGGTAAAGGATTTGGGAGCTAAGACCTGACTTGTAGAATTGACATGCATGTTACTAAAAAAGTACTTAACTGTAAAAAAAAAAATAAGGTGTGTATTTTGCTATGAGGATTTTGCCATGAAAAGAAGAGAAATGAGGTGGAAGCAGTAAAGTGAGGTTAAGAGAGGGTCTAGGGGCGCCTGGGTGGCACAGCGGTTAAGCGTCTGCCTTCGGCTCAGGGCGTGATCCCGGCATTGTGGGATCGAGCCCCACATCAGCCTCCTCCGCTGGGAGCCTGCTTCTTCCTCTCCCACTCCCCCTGCTCGTGTTCCCTCTCTCGCTGGCTGTCTCTCTCTCTGTCAAATAAATAAATAAAATCTTTATAAAAAAATAAAAAAAAAAAGAGAGAGGGTCTAAAGAAATAAATGAAAGAATGATACAAGACAGTGAAGGGATACCCCCCACCCCCGCACGTGGGGCACGGCTGCCCTCTGGCTCCTCTGCGCCAGACTCGCAGGCGCCATGAGCGGTGCTGGAGTGTACAGAGTTGTATCTATCAGAGGATTACTCCCTGACTCCTCACTCCTTCCTTGAAATAGGGGCCCACTCCTATCATTTTCACTCATCTCCCAGCCCTGGGAGCAGCATGTTGCATATAGTTCACGTTCAAAAAATGTTTGTTAAATAGCTAGAGACCAAGTACTTTTTTTTCAAAAAAAAAATTGCTCTTAGAGAGCAAAGAATGATTGGTCCTTTCAAGTGTCAGAGCTTAATTAATAATCTGTTGAGCGGTTATGCGGCCCTAAGGTAATCAGTAACCTCTTGGGATCTTTGTTTTTCTCATCTGGGCCATGCAGATGACAAGTGCCTCCCTGGGTTGCCACTGGGACTAGATGAAAGGAAGTATGAGAAAGCCCTCGGTCAAGTCAAACCTGTCGCCCCTTTGCTGGGAGCCCTATATTCTTTTCTTCTCCTTCTTCTCCTTCTCCTCCTCCTTTTTCTTCTTCCTCTTTTTTTTTTTTTTGTTTCAAGGATAGAATTCAATGATTCATCAATTGCATATAACCCTCAGTGCTCATTACATCATGTGCCCTCCTTAATGCCCATCATCCAGTTACCCCATCCCCCCACCCACCTCCCCTCCAGCAACTTTCAGTGTGCTCCCTGTAGTTAAAAGAGTTTCTTATGGTTTGCCTCCCTCTCTGTTTTCATCTTAGTTTATTTTTCCTTCTCTTCCCCTATGTTCATTTGTTTTGGTTTCTTAAATTCCACATATGAGTGAAGTCATATGGTATTTGTCTTTCTCTGACTGACTTATTTCGCTTAGCATAATACTCCTTGTCCCCCCTATGTCATAGCAAATGGCAAGATTTCATTCTTTTCAACAGGTAACTAATATTCCATTGTATATATATACACCACATCTTCTTCATCCATTCATCTGTCAATGGGCATCTGGGATCTTTTCATAGTTCGGCTATTGTGGACGTTGCTGCCATAGACGTCCGGGTGCTTGTGCCCCTTTCAATCACTACGTTTGTATCCTTTGGATAAATACCTAGAAGTGCAATTGCTGGGCCACAGGGTAGCCCTATTTTTAACTTTCTGAGGAAGCTCCGTACTGTTTTTCAGAGTGGCTGCACCAGCTTGCATTCCCACCAACCGTATGAGAGTGGAATCCCTATATTCTTATGTGTGTGTGGCGGGGGGAGGATATAGAGAGCGTGTGGGGAGGTGAAGAGACCTGGCTGGGGAGGAAGCACAGGGAAGGCTCACGGCACTGTGGTCACCATTTCCCCATTGCTTCTGTCACAAAGCAAGTGTGGGAGATGCAGGGAGAGGGGAGAGAGAGAGAGAGTCAAACACATAGCAATGTCATAGTTGTTTATTGTTTTCACCCGTATGGTAATAAATCAACGTGAGGTTTGTCATTTTAACTAGTCTTCTATCAGTCCTGAAAGTCAAGGCTGTTAAGTGCTGATAGGGAGCTGAAAAATTACCTGAGAACAAGTGTCCGGAAGAAGTCCCAGAGTTCTGGTTTCAGAGTGTCTCGGGTCAGTGGGGACGGGGTGGGTGTGTGCTGAGCCCTCCACCTCAAAAAGGGAGGATTTGCTTTGGTTGGGTGTAAGGCTGTCAGGAGGGTGGAGGGGAGAAGCTGAGTTGGTCCCTCTCCTGCTTGTCCCCAGCCAGTCCTGTGGTGAGCTGCAGGGAAGGAAGAGTGGAGGGAAGGGGGAGTGAGGGGGTCACTCTCCATGCATGTTTCTATCCAGTCTCAAGCGAAGATGTAAAAATGAGATATGCAAACGCGAGAATAGGGGAAAATGAAGAAAAGCAAACCAAAGCTCTATTTTGAAGTCTGACAAAGAAAATGCTGCCCACTGGATTTCTCTGGGTTGAATCACACTGTATCGCAAGGAAGCGCAGTTCTTGTGATGCCTCAGGGAAGAGACAACTTGCAAAGGGCGCGGTTGTACAAGAATGCTTGCAGGCTTGTGGACGGTGCTCATTGCTATGTCCCACTAGATAATAAAAAGAGACATGACCCGAGCCCTCCAGACACCAAGTCCTAGCTGACCTTTCTGAAATCAGCTCTTCCTTTCTCCACTGACACTTGGTGGGGGGGAGGGGGTGGTCATTAACTCTCTCCGCATGATCAGATTTGGCAGCAACGGGGTGATGTTGGAAGGACCTCTCGGAAGAATCTTAATTCTTCTACTTCCTGTGTGTCCAGGGGAGACGCTCAACTCTCTCAGCCTTGGCTCTTTGTGTACAATGAAAACAAAATATCTGTTCTACTTTCCCCACAGAACTGCTTTAACATACAAAGCATAATAGAATAATGAATTATTATTACTAGTATCATTATATTTACATCAATAAAAAGCTATTTCTTTAGGTTTTATGGAATTTCCAAATTTGGAAATGAGCTTAGAGTTCAGCTAGTCCAGTTGGTCTTCCAATTCCAACCTCTTTAATCATTACTTGATGAGGTGATTGTCCACTCTGTCCTTGAGACTTGGGTAAGATTTATCATCTTGCAAGGAAACCGGGACTGTGTTTGGACAGCTCTATGTTTTGTGCTTTAATGATCAAGTTGGATAGAAATCTTTAACTTCTCCTCTTTATTACTGGTTCTGCCTTTTAAAACCTCAGTCCATTTTCCAACATGGTAGCCCTTAACGTGGTTTAACAGAACTCTTGCCTTACTCTTAACTCTTCTCTTTCCCCAGCTGAAGAACCTGTGTTCAAACACTTCCTGAAGGACATGGCTTTGGATTTCCTTATCATTCTTTTTTTTTCTTTTTTTTTAATTAATTAATTTATTTTTTAAACTTCCATGATTCATTACTTGCATATAACACCCAGTGCACCATGCAATACGTGCCCTCCTTAATACCCATCACCAGCCTATCCCATTCCTCCACCCCCAACCTAAGCTTTCAGTTTGTTTCCCAGAGTCCATCGTCTCTCACGGTTCCTTCCGCCTTCTGTTACCCCCCCTTCTTCTTCCCTTCTGTTACCCCCCCTTCTTCTTCCCTTTCTTCTCCTACCGATCTTCCTACTTTTTATGTTCCATAAATGAGTGAAACCATATGATAATTGTCTTTCTCTGCTTGACTTATTTCTAATTGGTTAGCTTTAAGGATTTCTATTTTCTCTGTCTATCTTAAAATATGCTCCCTGAGCTGAACATCCAGGTAGGGTATGATTAACAAATCCCAAAACACCAACCAGATTTGCTTACCTTTCTCCAAGCTTTCATCTTGCTTTACGGCACAAATGAAATGCTTTGGTTTTGGTTTTGGTGACTTCTCTTCATTCTAATATATGCTCTTTTATTAAAGTCTTCTCTGAATGTTTTCATCCAGGTCTTTTTATCTGTCATTCTTATTCTCTGATACTTGGGACAGTGAATAGTTTGTAGAAATGGAACTGGAAGGGTGAGTATGAAAGTGGGCATGCTTGGCTTCAAGGACAGGGGAGCAGATTTCAAATACATGAAAGATGGACATTTAGAGAAGAGGCTAAATTTGCTCTTTGTTGATCAAAAGAGTAAAATTGTGACCAGTCAGGGTCACTTCCTGGGGGACATTTCAGATCTTAGTCACAGTGCTAAAGAACATAGGATTTGGAATAGAACAGATCTGGGTTCAAGTCCTGACTTTGCAACTTCCTGGTTCAGAGGGCTTAAGCAATTTTCTGCATTTCTTCACAGCCTCCACCTCTCCCTCTAAGAAATGAGACTGATAGTATCAACTTCATCAGGTCTTCTTCAGGACTAAATGAGATAAGAGATAAGGGTAACCAGAGGGTTAGCCCTCAGGAAGCATTCAACTGGCCATGCCCCAGGGCTCTGCGCCCTGGGTCTTTTCACTCACACACTCACTTGTCCTGCTTCTATTCACTTTACAAAAAAGCTTCTGCATGGCAGATTATGTTCAGAAATATTCACTCCCTCCCATGACTCCCATGGGAAGAAGAGAATTAGCCATTCCATCGATGGTGCACTTGGCTGTGTGAGTCGTTTTGGCCAGTGGGATGTCATCAGCCATGAAGCCGTAGGTTCTTGAAAAGTGTTTTCTAACTTGGGCTTATGCTCTTTTTTTTTTTTTTTAAAGATTTTATTTATTTATTTGAGAGAAGGAAAGAGAGAGAGAAAGAGAGAGAGAGCGCACGCACAAGAAAGGGAGAGGCAGGGAGAGAGAGAGAAAGGGAAAAGCAGACTCTCTGTTGAGCAGGGAGCCTGATGCGGGGCTCGATCCGGGGACTCTGGGATCATGACCTGAGCTGAAAGCAGATGCTTCAACAGCTGAGCCACCCAGGCGCCCCTGAGCTTACACTCTTGAACCTCTGTCATCCACTTGAGAAGAAGGTGCCCAGGACAGACAGTTCATCCCAGGAGGAAGACACAAGTCACAAGGAACAGAGCTGACTCCTCCCCCCCAGCCGAGGCTACCCCATATCAGCCACCCACCAGCTGACCCCAAGCAGCATCAAATGCATGAGCGAGCCCAGCTGACACAAAGAGTAGGACACTGGCAACAAGCACACTTACCAACTAAATAAACGCATTGTTGTATGGGCCTAGGTTTTCGTGGATGTTTCACATGCAGTGATACCGTGGCCGTAGTTATCTGAAATAACTAGTAAACTAAGATATCAGTGGCTGACAAGGTTTCATGTTTCCCTCCTCTGAAAGACACGGGAAGACGACACTTTTAGTTATTCAATAAATATTTAAGTGAGTACCATCTACCAGGTGCCCAAGCATAGTTACTTTTCCGACGTACAGCGACTCTTCTCGAAGAAGCCTACTTAAGGCAGTACAGAATCATTCTAGAGCCCAATGCTCTTGTCTCAAAGTTACTCCCCTCAAAGCACAGCATGATCTGCTCCACACGCAGGACCTGTGCCAGTTTGTCCCCTTTCATCTCTGGGCATCTCTCTGCCTTGTGGACTCTGGGCATCACTTTGCTCCCCTCGTCCCCGGGGCTGAGCATCCTGGAAATCCCTGTGATGTTGGATGAAGAGGTCGAATTTTATTAGGTGGCAAGCTCCTCCCTTCCTTTTTCAAGAAAGTCCTCCAAAGTCTGCTCCCTGTCTTTTTCCATGCGCTTTGACTGTCGTTGCCCCCAAATCCCGCATTATGTGGATAAGGAAAAGACAGAAGCTAATAAGGACTTGCTTTCCCTTAGCTGGGGTTCCCTGAAGACGGGGCTCGTAGTGGCATGGCAGCAAATCTGTGCTCCGGGGCTCAGAGGTCTGGGGCGGCAGCTGCACAGAAGAGGGTGCTATTGTGTAAAGCTGTGGCCGGCTTCCTGGAAGGAGGTGAAATTTCCTTGTTTCTCCCTGAGCAGACGATTCGTTGCTTATGAGACCTAGTAATGTAGTCTGTATTAGCACACCCGGATTCTGCAACAACAGATAAAAACCCCAAACTGCAAAACTGTCAGGAATCTCATTTGCGTTGAGGCGGTGCACCCATGTCTCTGCTGTTCCGACGGGTGGTGGCCAAATTGATCCGCACCCTCCCCTTTGATGACCCCACCCGCCAGGCTCTCTAAGCCTATTCTCTCAAGGAATAGGGAGGGACAAAAAGAGTGCCATTCCTTTTAGATCTTTAAAATTGCTTTCACCATTTGGGAAATGACTAGTTAGCCACTGACTCATTTGTCACACAAATATTTACTGAGGGTTAGTTTTAGCTTCCTAACGCTTTAAGGGAAAGAAATGAAAGCTCCTTTCCTACCAGCCAGACCCAAGCAATCCGGTCCCTGCTTCTCTCTTTGAAAGAATCTCAAGTTACCTGCCTCCTTCTTGGCTCTTTGTGGCCTCGGACTTTTGCTTTCATATTCCATTTTATTAGAATTATTTATTTTCTGGCTCTTCTAGTGCGTGTTTTCCCCTCGTTCTCCAGAGCTCAGCACAGCTGTCGTATTTTCAGAGAGACTTTCCCTAAGCCTGCATATTAGTCACAGTTCTCCAGAGAACCAATCAGAGATACAGAGATCTACAGATATAAATTTATTATAAGGAATTGGCTCCTGTGATTATGGATGCTGAGAAGTCCAAGACTTCTAGTTGTCAAGCGGGAGAACCAGGACAGCTGACGGTGTAGGTTCCAGTCAGAGTCTGAGTCCAAAGGCAGGAGAAGAGCGATGTCCCCACTCAAAGGCAGTCTGGTAGAAAGAGGGAGCCTTTTTGTTCTTTTCAGGCTTTCAACTGATTGGATGAGGCCCATCCACACTGGGGAGGGCAATCTGCTTTACTCAGGTTACTGATTCAAATGTTACTCTCATCCAGAAACACCTGCATAAACACACCCAGAAAAATGTTTAACCAAATATCTGGACACCCCATGGTTCAGTCAAGTTGATGCATAAAATCAATCATCACAGTCCACTTCTCAATTGTCCTCCCTAATTACTATTGCCTTGTCCTGTTGGTCTTCTTCCCAGTGTTTATCACAATTGGCATATGTCTTGTTTGTTTATTTGTCACGTTTCCTGTCTGTTTCTCTTCCTACAGAGTGAGCTCCACAAAGGCAGGGACAGACTTTTGTGTTTCTTTCTCTGTCCCTTGAGCCCTGAAGAGTGAAGGTACCAATAACATTTAATATGCATTTCTGAATGAAGTGCATACAATTGAAAGATAAGACAATTGTACAATGACATAAACAAGTATCAGAAAGAAATATTAACAGAATGTTATGAGAATATGGAAAAGCAGAAGTTTAAATCTCTGTGGATGGGTCAGGAAAGGCTTTAGAATGAGGAGACACGAGCTGGGGCCTGAAACAGGATGACGGGGCAAGTAGGCAGCAAGACGAACAGAATGGAAGCGGGATTTGCACGGTGGGCTGAGCAGTGCACGCCAAGGAGGGATCTGAAGGGATCAACGTATTCTAGGAACGGTAAGAAAGTCAGGATGTGCGCGCATCAGAGCAGATTGAGAAGGGTCTTTATGCTGCTGCAGGATCCAGGGGGTGAGTAGGCAGCATCGGGGAGGCCAGCAGAGGCTGGAGTTTTGAGCGGGGCTCTTCAAAACCTGTCAAAACTTTGTTGAACACACAGCATTACTACTCTACTTCCCTTGGGGGGCAGAGTAGATAATGGGTAGGAATGGGGAGAAGCTGATGCCCAAGAAACAGTTATAACCTTTGCATGAGAGAGGATAACAGAGCAGCAGGCAGCCCGGGGCTACGGGGCTTTGGCAGGAGCTGGACAGGCAGCCATGGATGTGGGCATCCGTAAGGCTGGCCTGTGGCTTCGGGACAGGCCCCGAGGGTTCAGTGTTTCCTCCAGCCTGAGACAGCCTTGTGATGCGAGAGACGGCTTGGCGTTGCACGATGGGGAGGTGGGCACAGGGCATCTTCGGGAGTGGGAGCTGGATGAGATGCGGGGAACATGCCGGGTGGAAGGGCGGGGGCCACACAAGGGGCTGAGGGGTCCTTCGTGGCCAGTGGACATAGCTGGAAGGGAGCTGTTGAACGGATTGAGCAGTTTCAAGCAGAATAAAAGAGAAGAAAGGAAATTTGGGGACACTTCTGAGGTAGAATTTATAAGACCTGGTAAATAATTAGATGTATGGGGGTGAAAAAAAACAAAACAAACAACATTGAGAATGGCCTTCTTGGAAATTGAAAGGAGGGGCTGGAGGCATTACAGACTGGGGAGAGGTATTTCAGGAAGACCGCGTCCTCTAAGTGGAACTCTTCAGTCTGCTGCTGCACCGGATGTCCTGCAGCCAGCCACTCGGTATTTAGGTGGGGGGATTTTCCTAAGAACACTATTCACCAAATAGGTCCATATGGAAAAAATCCATTTCTTGGCTCTAAACGGTTTGCACTCCAGAACATCTCTCTTCTTCAAAACAGGCTCCAGAGAATTCACGCCTGTGACCATCATGCCTTCATCAGCATCCTCTCCCTTTCCACTGGAAGCAACAGCAGCTGTTACTGACTAAGCACTTACTGTAATAATAACCACTATTTACTGAGCACTTGCTATGTCTCAGGATCCTTCTACGTCTTCACCACATGTCAACTCAATCAGATGCCTCCATACACCTAAGCAAGGAAGCACGTCATTATCACGTTGTGGGAGGGGGTGGAACTGAGGCACAAGGAGGAAAGTGACTTGCTGGGGGAGGGGAAGCCATCAGACCCTGTGGACATACTCTGTGTATTAATATCCTTAGTCTCCCCCACACACTGGCACGTCATGATTGTTCCCTTTCTCCAGGAACGAGGAACGCAAGGTGCGAGGTTCCATCAATTTCCCCAAACCCTCCAGTCCGCAAACACTGGAGTTGATATTTAAACCGCCATGTTTAAGCCAGGCCACAGAGAGGGTGTTTAGTCTAAGAGGCTGACAATTAGCTTTATTGATTATGATGTAAGTGCCTGACGTTAAGCTCTTGATTGCCCTGGCGCGGCGTCAGTTTCAAAGACATCCATTTCTCGAACGGGCATATTACCAGCTACACAGCTGGATAAAGAGCCAGGCTGCCCTGACCATGAGGTTCCCCTTTTAGGGAGCCCTGCGGAACCTAGATAGCTGACTGCTTCCTTTTCCCCTTTCCGGGCTTTAATACCTGCTCTTGGGGGTTACATTCACCAATAAAGAGAGAATCCGTGAAATCCGAGGCCCCCCACCTTCCACCCCAATAGAAGCAGAATCCTAGGTCTGAGCTCACCCCGTCTCTCTCTACCAACAACCATCCTGTGTGGCCCCGAGTGTGCTGTGTTCCCTCCATAACTGATGAATAATAAACCTTATTTTTCTTAAGTTCCCTGATGGTTGTTGCCAAGCTGAGTCTTGGAATCATAATAAGAATCACAAGGGCTCTACTGGCCATAATATCACCTTGGGTCCGGAGGGATGCCCCTGGGGGCTGCCACAAGCAGTTGGCGGCCCAGTGAGCCCCACAAACACTCCTCGATGACAGCATCACTCTCAACAGCCTGAGGCTGACACAAAATGGGGGACCACTTCCAACACTCTTGGGCTCGCTTTGTTCAAAAGTAAACACGCAAGGAAACAGATAACATTTTAAAAGCAGCAAATAATAGCAATGAATATTTATCAAACACACAATGGGAGTGCTTTCCATCGCTGACCCCTGCAAAAGTTATTGTCATTCCCATGTCACAGATGAGAGTTTGTGGACCCCGTAATTTGCTCAAGGTCACATGGCAAAACACAGAGCCAGGATCCAAGCCTTGGTGTGACTCATGGGTTTTATTCACGTGGAAAAGACCCTCTCTGAGTTGGCTGTTAGATGCCACCTTCTTTCACTTTTAGTCTCAGCTTCAATGTCTAGGGGGAGGGTTTATTTTTTATTTTTTTAAGGGGAAGGGTTAAAAACATCTGACCCTCCTACCCCCTTCCACATGCCTCCAGCACTCATTCTGCCTAAAATTAGACCCTTTCTTCCAACAAGGCTCTCTCTGTCGACTCTGAAGGTATCATCAGGCCAGCAGATATACCTGGGTGGCGCACAGCAAAATCCCCCTAATGAGTGAGACCAGATGCCCAGCAATCACTGTCTCCAGGCCTTTATTTGTATTGGCCAAGAAGAGAATTGAGAAGAGAGTAGCTTCGTAGCTTCTTATGACCCAGAACACACTTCCCTCTATATGTTAACTGTTGATTTCGTCCTAACCCATATGCTCACTCCCCCTCCATGTAAAAGCATGGTGAGAATCGTCAGTGGGGGTGAGCCACCCTCCAGTTCACCAGCTTCTGCCCCCAGGCTCCCCCCTGGAAACATCCCATTAGTACCTCTGTCTGACCAGTTGAATGAGTGTGTGAGGCGTTCCTTTTCAGCTCCGAGACCAAACACAGATTTAAGAATTAAATTTCTCTCCTTACTCTCCTAATCTGGGTCCCTTCCTGTGGATGAACTTGATACATCTGGAATGGAGGGACTGGAATAACAGACAGCAGACGATATTTATATTGGAGCTTTATAAAATGAGATGTAGAAATCGGTGGCTTCCTAGTGAATTTTGCTGTGTGTGTACTTCAATTGGCCACAGAGGAAGCACAGCAGAGGGCGGCTGTTTCTCTTCTGGAGGCTATAGTTTTAGTCTTCATTTTAGACTAGAAAGGGAATGAGGTACTTGATTTGTGCTCAGGTGTTCAATTATATGTTCCTGGGTCTTAATTTCTAAAAGTGACTGAGTGATGACAAGGAAGGAGAATGTATTACCTGGAGTTCTGAAGGGAAGGGGGCATGCCACACCACGCCATGCAGGGCCACGTGGGGAAGCACCAGATTTGATCAGGAGGCGGAAGCAAGAGCGATGGGAAGGCATAGGCCTTGGCCTTTACTGAGATTTCCAGGAGAAAGGCAAGGCGGGGAAGAGGAAACAGCTTAGAATTGACTAGTTTGGATCATTCCAGCAGGCTTTGGGGCATAGAGGCTGTCCCTGGCTGCTTGGTACCTGGCCCTGAGTTGATTAGGGTGGGGAAATATTGGCTTGATGTGTGAGAGTTCAACAGAGCAGACAGTTGGGGTTATGGACTTGGCATTGGTCAGAGGGTTTATGATATAATTTTTGTGTGCCTGCAAAAGCTGGATCACAGGGGAGATGTCAACAACTTCGGCCATTCGTTTAGTTCTGTGATTAATGGATGCCAAAAAGATAAACACAGAGTCTAAGGAAACAGAACACTACTGCAGAAAACGCTAGAGCATACATCTTGCCTTCCCTTCCATCCTATTCCTCATTTTCCCTCACTCCCCCAGGCCAGCCTGATGGATGGGGTGGGGGCCTCTGCTCTTGTTCACCTCAAGTTGTGGTTGCATACATCTAGAGCTTTGGTGTATGTCTTCATGGGCAATGAATGGCTTGCCCCACCATCCTTCCCCAGGACTGGGTCTCTCCTGGGCGCTGCCAGGGCCCTGACTTTAGTGGTCATCACAAGATGGGACATGTTCATGAGTCGTGGACTCAACATTTTCAGTGTAGGGAGTGTGGAGATGAAAGAAGAGTCCTGATGTCATCTTTCTGAGAAATCGTGATTTAATCTGGAAGAGAGGTGATGGATATGCAGATTTTAGCTGAAGTCTTCAAAACAGCAGTGATTATGAAGGTGTGCAGGACAGGAGCCTGCCTGCTTATTTGGGGGAGCAGTCAGAATGCAGGGATAAATCCAGAGTGGCCAGTACCCAGTCCCAATTCCCCCATTGTTACGACCCCAAATACGTCTACCATGATTATTTGAAAAAATCAGAGTTAATCTTTTCAGGCTGTATGTCTTCAGTAAATGTGAATGTCTAGAGTAAGTGGAAATTTTATAGGAATGGCACTTGTGATAAAATATATAAAAATGTAAATAAAGGATTTGTAGAAGAAAAATGAACTTAGTGATGGTTTATATCTCATTCTTAGGAGGGAAGAAGATAGCTGAAAACGCTTTCAGAGTAAACACATAAAAAGAATACATTTACATACTTTTAAATTTATTGCTCCTTTTGTGTTCCTACCACTGGAAGAGTAAAGTCGCTTTGAGAGAGAACCCTTCCTCTACCCTTTATATGTATTTAATGTGATTGTGTTGCCTCATTTCTCAGGTTTTAGTTGACAGGGTAGAGAATTTCCAAACTTTTGTATAAAAAATACGTGTGCCTCCGGAGAAAATATATGTGGTCTAAAGTTGATGAATTAAGTAATAAAGATGATGATAGAAGAGCTGGACACTGTAAAGGGTTTTTTTTTAAAAAGTAGATTGGCATGAGGCACATTGAATACAGAAATTTAGTTTTTATTTAATACCATTGCTCAATATTTAATTTTTAACCCCATGATTGTGTTATTTTATAATTGAGAGAAAGAGAGAGGTGCATGCAAATGTGACAGAGTGGTGACAGACTTGTCAGTAGACATTTAGAACTGTGGAAACAGTATCTGCTGAATGGAACAAGGCACCAGTGACACCATGATGCCAGGTATAGAGATCTTCTGCTTGCTCTCAGAGTGGGTCTTCGATCTTTGCGCACGGGTTTTGTCAGCAGTAAAATGGAAACAAACACTGTATCTTCCTTCTGCAGTTTATCTCAATCTGTACTAAAATAAGTCTGAAAATGTTATGTATGACAACTATAGGAAAATGGTTAATATGGAAATGGGTGGAATTAACATAACATGGGGAATTTAGCATGATTCAATGCATTTTTAACTTCTTATCTGTGTGTCACCATAGCAAAACCATCCACTAAAAACATGATAAGATTAAATGAAACTGCATAGCCATCTCTGAAGGCAGAGCTTTATAAACAAAGATATTGTTTGTCTTTCAAATAGGGAGCACAATTCCAACAGTTCATGAATTATACTATCGATACCGCATTTTTCTCTTTGGGGGGGATTATATAACATTTCTCAGAGGTTTAGGAAACCGAGGAATTCAGGGGTGCCTGGGTGTTTCAGTTGGTTAACCATCTGACTCCAGGTTTCAGCTAGGGTCGTGATCTCAGGGTTGTGAGATCGAGCCCTGAGTTGGGCTCCACACTGGGTGTGGAGCCTGCCTAAAATTCTCTCTTTTCTTCTCCCTCTGTCCTCCCTGCCTTTCTAAAAAAAAGGAAAGAAAAGCAAAGAAAAGAAAAGAAGAAAGAAAGAAAGAAAGAAAGAAAGAAAGAAAGAAAGAAAGAAAAAGGAAGGAAGAAAGGAAGAAAGAAAGAGGGGAAAAAAAGAAACACAGGAATTCTNATTTTCTTCTCCCTCTGTCCTCCCTGCCTTTCTAAAAAAAAAGGAAAGAAAAGCAAAGAAAAGAAAAGAAGAAAGAAAGAAGAAAGAAAGAAAGAAAGAAAGAAAGAAAGAAAGAAAGAAAGAAAGAGAAAGAAAGAAAGAAAAAGGAAGGAAGAAAGGAAGAAAGAAAGAGGGGAAAAAAAGAAACACAGGAATTCTGCTAAGTTTTGGACATAAGCTAGAGTCACAGAATCTCAAGGTCAGGTAATAACTGCATTTTATAGCTCAAACCACCCCTGGCTCAGCCTGAGTCTTACCATGAGTCTAGGGACACTTGTATCCTCATCACAACATAGCAATAGTCAAGCTTGATAGGGAAACTTTCCCAATTGGGGAATTTGGTTTCAAGACTGCAACACAGGACCCTGTCTGAGTTTTTAGCCAGCCCGCTCACCCTGTGTATTTCAGACTTTCCAGCTCTATGACCACATGAGTTTATTCCTTAAAATAAATTTCTCTCTCTCAATGTGTGTGTATAGATAGAGAGATAGATGATAGATAGGTAGATAGATGATAGATAGATGATAGGTAGATATTGAAAAACCTCATGTATCATTAGATCAAAAGGAGTCTCAGATGACTGACAAATTCTACAAATTGAGACCCAATCTGTCTTCCTCTAGCTGCTACCTGTTTTTACCATGTCTATACGTTCATCATATAGACTAAGATTGATTCCACTTCTGACAGTTGTTCACACAATTGAGAAATCCAGAAGAAATGTAAAAAAATATTTCAAGTCATGTAGACAAGTATCTGACCTGCAAGGTCCTAGGCTGTGGCCCCACCTCAAAACTACCACAGATAATGAAGGATCTAGTGTCAGGGTCAAGAGCAAAAGATTTGCGGTCAGCTTGAATCTGGGTTTCAATCTCCATTTGTTAGCTGTGTGACCTTGAGCAAGTTACCCAACTGCTCTGACCTTTGTTTTCTAATCTGTAAAATGAGATAAAAAAAACCCACCTGGCAGGGTTGCCAAAAGGATTAAGCAAGACCAAGTGTATGAAGCGCTTAACACAGGGCTTGCTATGTGGTGGGTGAGTGACAAACGGTGACTATGGTTACTCTGGTGGAAATGTTGCGTAAGATTTCATAAGCTTATGCTCTCTCTAAAATGCTGCTGACAGTCTTTTGTTTCAGGAAATTCAAGCAAAGTGCATGGGTCTTCCTTGAGTAAGTGCAAGAAGGAGAAATAATAGTTCTTCTTGCCTTTTTCTTCACTCCCTTTCCCGCCCCAGCCCCCACCCCCAGGTCTTGGGCTACTTCCTGTAAGCCTCTTCTTAGGCGTCAGCTTCTCTGGGACATTCTTCACAGACCCTACCCTCTTGGACTGGGATGGTGCCTCTCATTGATAATTCCATAATGCTTGGTACCTATTTGTATTATTTCCTTGCTGGACTATGTGTAATTGTTTACATGAAGCTTGGGGGGAAATTGTAATTTATTCATCTTTCTATCTCTATTATTAGTATAGTGGGCTGGAACATGCTAAGCACCAAAAAATCTTTAGTTCGATGAATGAATGATGAATGAATGAATGAATGAATAATGAATGAATGAATGAATGAATGCCCCAACCATCTTTACCCAACTGATTATCCTTCTGAAACAAAACAATTTCTTATTTCCTATTCACTAACCTAGAACCTTAAGGCTGCCTTTATTATTTAATGAGTTGTAGTGTTTTGAGAACTAATTTGCTCTCTCTACATTTTTTTTAAAAAATCCATCTCCAGAGATATATTTCTGACTTTGGACATTGGCTATTCAACCACTGTCCTTGCACTGAATGATTTTCAACATCTCTCTGCAGTTTCTGAATGCAATGTCCCAGTAAGCCCATTCACACAGTTGGCATAAAAAATACTGTGTTTGTTCATACAACTGGCTCAGTGAACAAGAATGAGAAATTGAGTTATTTATTCAATGACTCAGGCCTTGATTACTAAATTAGAATTTACCTCTGTACCTTGAGGGAGTGGAGAAAAGAAATCTAATAGATTAAATGAGAGTGCTGTGTGTCTCTCCGTGCCTCTGCCAGGAGCACTGTGCATGGGATAATTAAGTCCCCGGAAGAGGAAAACTGGCCACGAAATAAAAAATACAGACTTATCATCCATAGTTAAGTGGCAAGTGCTGGGCTCACCAAAATGTTCTGTGCTAACAAATGTATTTTTCCGAACTGGAAATTTCTAGTCATAATTGTTCATACGTCTCTGGGACTACTCAGCCCTGTGATTTTTTTTTGTGTGTGTGGGGGGCTCATCTATTACTTGACATCATTGCAATGTGTGTTTTTCCTTTGTGAACACTACGTCGTAGGGGATTCGTGAAATGCTATCACATGTGAGAAAGTAAAGGAGTCTCTGTCGTCGGGGAGGAGGCCATCAGAAACAACGGATGAGCTGGGAATCTGGCAGATAGATAGCAAACATGCAAATCCCATGACCTCTATCAGAGGAGCACCTGAGGGATGTGAGGAAGAGGACAATCCATCTCCCCTCTGGTCCATTTGTCTTACCTGTGTCCCTGCCTCCCCGCCTCCCTGCCTATGACATGCCCAGCAGCCTCACAGGCATTAGCATGTGAGCAATGGTATGTGACCAGTATGTGTTAACTATCGATAACTGGGTGGCTACAATAGCCAAACTGTGAAAGGAGCCAAGATGCCCTGCAACAGATGACTGGATAAAGAAGATGTGGTCCGTATATAAAATGGAATATTACTCAGCCATCAGAAAGACCGATTACCCAACATTTGCAGCAATATGGATGGAACTAGAGGAGATTATGCTAAGTGAAATAAGTCAAGCAGAGAAAGACAATTATCGTATGGTTTCACTCGTATGTGGAACATAAGGAATAGCATGGAGGACATTAGAAGAAGTAAGGGAAAACTGAAGGAGGGAAAACAGAAGGGAACACAAACCATGAGAGACTATGGATTTCAGGAAACAAACTGAGGGTTTTGGAGAGGAGGGAGGTGGGGGGAAAGGTTAGCCTGGTGGTGGGTATTAAGGAGGGCACGTATTTCATGGAGCACTGGGTGTTATATGGCAACAATGAATCATGGAACATTACATCAAAAACTAATGATGTACTGAGTGGTGACTAACATAACATAATAATTTAAAAAAATAACTGGGTGGCTAAGCTTTGTTTGCATGATTATTTAGAAAGGAAGGCAGGACTGTGAAGACATCAAATCAATGTGGCCCATGACGCCAGGATAACGCATCTGGGGACAGCTCGAAGAAGACTGCCCACTCTGTCTTGCATTTAGTTTTGGCATAGCAGCTCTCATTAGCAATGTTTCCTAACTCTCTGGTCTCTACCTTCTAGAAAACAAACCAAAAAAAAAGCATTGCTTTACAACACTGATTAAACATTTATCCACACATGCCCTATGTTATTGCCTTCTTGCTTTGCCCTGTTGTCCTTAACGTTCTGCGATTGTAAGGGTACCATCTCACTGAATCTACATGTGGACACATACATGCTCTTCCTGTTGGAAGAGTGATATCAAGTGGATTCATTTATTCATAGCTTTTCTTTTTTAAAAAATTATTTATTTGTTTTAGGGGCACCTGGGTGACTCAGTCGGTTAAGCTGCTGCCTTCAGCTCAGGTCATGATCCCGGGGTTCTGGGATCAAACGCCCGCGTCAGGCTCCCTGCTCAGCGGGAAGTCTTCTTCTCTCTC